>NC_090325.1:146556524-146874144 GCF_035084215.1 Heptranchias perlo
CAAGGCCAGCAATTATTGCATTTGAGAAGGTGGTGGTGAGCCGCCTTCTTGAACCGCTGAAGTCCGTGTGGTGAAGGTACTCCCGCAGTGCTCGCTATGCCATGTATTTCTGATGCCTCAGTTGCTGGTATTAACTTGCTTGTTTTTATAGACGAAAAACAACTGTGAAGACCCTGTGTATTTATGCAGACTACAAATCTGATGAAAGCTATACTCCAAGCAAGGTCTCTGTCAGAGTGGGAAACAACTTTCACGACCTCAAAGAAATGCGGGTACGAATTTACCACATCTTGCTTCATAAAATTTGCCTTGGTAGCAAAGTCTCTTGTTTTAAGGCTTCCCAGACCAGTGATGTCCAAGCTGTTGGTCTCCATGGCCTGCATAGGTATATACCAAGGAACCTTGGGAACCACATATAAACATTAGACTCATGTTCCTGTTAATTTGCATATCTCAAGTATTCTGATTTAAGATTTATTCCTCACCGAGGCAATAGTGCTTAAAAGGCCCGTTTAATTCTCCAGCCCAATTCAAGCAGAACAAATCAGTGAATAAGAAATGAGCGCAAAAAGATTAAATTGCCACAACTTCGAGGGCTGTGTTGCCAGACAACTCAGCAGTGTGTAGGCTATAGGCTACAATTTGGGCACCCTTGTTCTGTGACCAATAAAGCAGGCAACTCCCTTCTGAGCCTCTGACAAGGCCACTTTTCAGCAGCTACTTAGGTGTGTGAGAATAGCATGGGAGTGATGCCTTTTAGAAATAATTTGCATCTTTCCTCTTCCCTCTCCGAGGCACCTGAGGATTGATTACCTTCCCAAGGCGATGAGGCAGGGATCGCAATTGGCCAGTGGATCTGTGACTGACCAGCCTGTGCCAGCCCATACCTAAGTCCTTGGGTGACGGTGAAATTTAATGTCACAAATACTCCAATTTTCTGAATGTTTGGAAACCAATTCTACATAGAGTTACTACTGACAAAGTGCTCAAACCTTCAATGAATCTGACTCCAGTTAATCAGTTCTCAGGCGCTACTTGAAAGAACCACACTTTGTTTAGTGACCTTATTAGTATATTGTTGCAGCACATTAAAACACTTATTATTTTGGTTGAAGTCTAGAGAATTTTTTAATGTGGCTCATTTAATTGTGATGTCTTTCAAGTAAGTGGACTATGCTTTAACTAGGGCTGATGCAGAGACTGCCCAAGAACTAATAATGCAGAAAAGTCTTAATGTTATGTTCTAATATAAAGAATTTGCAATCTTATATAGTAATTCACTAACAAAAATAACCTAGTATAGAGAATTTTGAAGTCACCTGTGAAGATTGAAGACATAAACGGGCGGATTTTTCAAACACTTTTTGAGTCTAAAATCGCGTTGAGCCTCGCCGCGTCGGCTCTGATCAGACAAAAGGGGCATTTGTGGTCACATGGAGTTACTTCAAAGAAAATTCTTGGCCTGGAGTTACCTCCATGTTTGTGCCCAGATACACCAGTAATCTGGGTGCAAATTAATTAAAACATTGCAGAATTTTGAGCGTGAGTGAGTTACCCGCATAACTACAATACGCCCAAGTCTCTCTGATCTTTTGTGTCCGTCCATCAAACCTTCCATCCCCCGACTCTCAGTTGTGCTTGTGTCGGGGTGGGGGGGTCTCGCAACATTGCAACCAGATTTTCAGGCACAGCAAGAAAGTCATTTTTCTGGTCGTCTGGTTGCAATTTTTTGAGCATTTAAAAAAAAATTATCCTCACTGACACCTGCTCTGTATTTTCTGTTTCTTTTTATGCATTTTTATGGCAAAGTATAAATCACATTAAAATGGAAAATCTTTCCTGATTGCAGATTCTTAAACATGCTGTGCCTGATGTGCATGAATGATGATTAAATAAGTTGAATCCACCTTAGCAGCCGAATAATACATTGTGCATTACATGATACACTGATCAATAACACAAGCTTTATATCATCTGAATTACAACACCAACAGTTTGCACTTATATGGCATGTTTAATGTAAAAACAAAAGTCCTAAGGTGCTTCACAGAAGTATAATCAGACAAAAATGAACACTGAGGCAAAGGAAGACTTTAGGGGGGGGTAACTAAAAGCTTGGTCAAAGAGGTGGATTTTAGGAGAGTCTTAAAGGAGGAAAGGGAGGTGGAGAGGCAGAGATTTAGGGAGGGAGTTCCAGTATGTGGGGCCTAGATGGCTGAAGGCACAGCCACTAATGATGGGGCAAAGGGATTTGGGGATGCACAAGAGACCAGAGTTGGAGGAACACAAAGTTGTTGGAGGGCTGTAGAGCTGGGGGAGGTTATAGAGATAGGGAGGGGCAATTCCATGAAAGGATTTGAACACTATGAGGATTCGATGAGAATTTTAAAATGGAAGCGTGGGTAGACTGGGAGCCAATGTAGGTCAGCGAGTACAGGGGTGATGAGCGAGCGGGACTTGGTGCGGCTTAGGATACAGCAGGGAGAATTTTGGTTGAGCTGAAGTTTATGAAGTGTGGAAGATGAGGCCGGAGGTGACAAATGCATGGATGAGACTTTCAGCAACAGATGGGTTACGACAAGGCAGAGGTGGCTAATGTTATGGAGGTTGAAGTAGGTGGTCTTTTGCAATGGCAGGGATATAGGGTCAACCCGGGGTCAAATAGGACGTCGACGTAGCAAACAGACTGGTTTAACGTGAGACAGTGGCTGAGGAGGAGGATGGAATTGATGGTGTACATACGGAGTTTGTGGCAGGGGCCAAGTACAGTAGCTTGTTTGGAGGAAATTGTGGCTCATCCAAGACTGGATGTCGGACAAGCAATCTTAAAGCACAGAGACGGTGGAGGGGTCAAGAAAGATGGTGGAGAGGTACAGCTGGTTGTTGTCAGCGTACATGTGGAACCTGACTCCATGGGGGGAGTTTAAATCCCAAGGAATGGGTGGATTGGGGGCTGAATGGAGGTTTAAAATAAATGAATTTACCAGCGCGATGGCAACCCGGCTCCAACTTTAACGAAGACATGTTTCGATGCATGTGAGTAAACTACTCGCTGGAGTCGGTCCCTAATTAGTGCAGACGGGGGGTAGTTATCGGAGCAATTATGAGACATTAATCAGGTTTATGAATTGATTTTAACAGACCTTCAAGGTTACTGCCTCCAGCAAGTGTTTCCTGGGGCTTGTGAATCTTGCCAATGAAATGGAGGTGAGAAGGGCCGGATCCTGAGGTGAGTGCCTTGGTTGCACTGCTTGTGGGCCAGGAAGAGCAGGAGTGATTCCTCCAGGCCCAGCAACCTTACCTGCTGTGATCGGACTCTCTGATTCCAGTGATTTTTTTTTTCTCTTTCCCCGCCTCCCCACGTCATGCCGGCTGCCCACCCACCGATGTCCGAGACATCCCCTATCTGTAAAATGTAATTATAACATTTACCCACCTTCCAGTCCTCCAGCGTCTCCTTGTAGCGACCTCCCTCCTGGCATCCGCTACCCAGCTATTTTCCCACCCGACAGACAGCCAGCCTGTAAATCTGGATGGCTGTCGTGCAGGAAACCTGCTGAGAAAAATTAAAAGACGTCCTGCGTTTAAATTATGCAGGGCGTCCTGGAAACCCATATTTCCGGGTTTCCCAACCGGAAATCCTCTCTTTCTTCCCCCACCTCCCCCTTCATACGAACATACGAATTAAGAGCAGCAATATGCCATTTGGCCCCTCGAGCCTGCTCAGCCTTAAAAATATTCAATGACCCTGCCTCCACAGACTCATGACTCTCTGAGAAAAGATTTCTCCTCATCTCCATCTTAAATGGGAGACCCTTTATTTTTAAACTGTGGCCCCTATTTCTAGTTTCTCCCACAAGGGCAAACATCCTCTCAGCATCTACCCCTTCTAGTCCACTCAGGATCTTATATGTTTCAATAAGATCACCTCTCATTCTTCTAAACTCCAGTGTATACAGGCCCAACTTGTTCAACCTTTCTTCATAAGGTAACCCCCTCATTCCAGGAATCTGTCAAGTGAACCTTCTCTGAAGTGCCTCCAAAGCAATTATGTCCTTTCTTAAATAAGGAGACCAAAACTGCACACTGTATTCTAGATGTGGGGCTCGATATTAGGAGGGAGGTGGGTTGGCAGCGGGGGGCCAACTGGGCGTAACTTACCTTGGCTTCCGGGTTTCCCGTTCTAGACTTGCGCAGCGGGCGCACTGCGCACCCGCATCACAGGCTGTCAGCAGGGGGAGCCCTATTTAAAGGGGCAGTCCTCCAATGCTCCTCCTGCAGCAAAGAACCAATTTCGGATCATGGAGCAGTCCAAAGGCAAGGCTGCTCCAAGGTTCTCTGACTCCTCATTCCAGGTGCTGCTCGATGGGGTGAGGAGGAGGAGGGAAATTTTTTTCCCATCGGATGGGAGGAAGTGTCCTCCCTCCAACACCAAGAAGGCCTGTGGAGGTGGCCGAGGTCACCAGCAGCGGCAATATGTCCAGAACCTGGGTCCAGTGCAGGAAACGATTTAATGACCTAACCAGGTCAGCCAAAGTGAGTATACTTACGCATTCTCGCACACTCCGTCTTCCACATCACCTCTGCCACCACAACGCTCTCGCATCACTCCTCACATCCACTCAACTATCATCCTCACCTTGCCTGCACGTACTCACCACCCCAGTTCCCATCTCATGGCTATGTCTCACACGCACCCTCCCATGCATCTCCCTCACGCTCACCCCCACCCACACCAATGCATGCAGCGGGTCACCATGCAACCATCACTCAATCACGCCTCTGTGTTTTGCCTTGATAGGAGAAGAGATGCCTGAATGCCCGGGAAAGGGCAAGGACCAGAGGGGGCCCGCCACACCAGGTGGCCTTAACAGATGCGGAGCAGCAGGCACTCGAAATAAGCTGGACACTGGAGTGCCTGTCCGTGGCGGACGCCGAGACTGGGAGTGCACAAGCGGCTGGTGACAGAAATCTAACACTCAGCACTCATGATAGTGAATGATCTTAGCATCACTTGGCATCTGCAGCACCTCAACATCTGTCCACATGCTTAATATTGCTTTCTGTTCTCTTGCAGGGCCATCTGCGAGCGCCGTGACGGTGGAGGCAATTCCTCAGAGGACCTGCCGGCCTCTGAGGGTGCATCATCACATCTGAGCCAGCTATCCACCAGTGCAGATACACACACCTCGATGGGTCCCCGTCCTCGCTTAGTTGGGCTTGCACATGGTGAGTCACCACGCACGTGAGCACAAGCAGACTCTGGTGGCAGGGGCAGCCATGGAGGGTCCACGTCGGTGGGAGCACTCTTCTCCAGGCTCTGCGCAGCTGGACCCAGATGCTGAACCCTGGGGAACAGCCGTGAAAAGGCGAGTCATCGAGGGCCAGCAGCATGTTGCCGAGGTACTGGAACAATTGCCACACGCACTCTCCACAATCGCGCAGAGGATGGAGGAGTCCATCTCCAGCATGAGTGGAATACTGTCACAGGGACGTGAAGGCATCTCTGAGATAGTGTCACGGGTAGGTGCGGGAATGTCTGCGATGGAGGAAAGGCTAGCCTCCATCGAGCGTCAAGCATGGCTCAACAATGAGTCCATTCAGGCCGTTCGGATTCAGGGTGAGCAACGTTCTGCCACCTTAAACAGGCTGACAGATACCTTACAACTGGCCTTCCAAGGCTTCACACAAGTCCTTCAAACTGTCGTCCAGCAGGGTGGAAGGAATGATGTGGGCCTGGGCCAGGAGAGGGATGATGGTGAAAGGGGACATGGAAGTGGGGCGCCACTCAAAGCGCTCCCACGTCTCACCCATTGCCCCCCTCTTAACCAGTACCCGCAATGCTGCCTCCTCTCCTGGTGGCCGAGTCTGCCCCTGCACAGGTCATTGGAGGGGCCCTCACGGGCACCGAAACCCAGAAGGCATCCGCGCAAAGCATCTCATCGGTCAGGGCATGGACAAGAGCAACCTGCCACTACCTCTGCTGAAGCCTTAGGGGTAGCACCACGTACGGGTTCCCGTAAACGTAATGCGAAGGTTTTGTGAGCACAAAGGGGATGCACAAGGGTGTAAGACAAAATGTCATGTTTTTGGTTTACTTTTGTTTGTTTTGCAAAAAATCATAAAAAATTGTTATCACCACTACTGCCACGTCTTTGCAAATTTTGTCTGGTTTGTGCGATAATGCCCTTTCCTGAGGATCACCATGAAGACCCACAACTGATGCCACCCATTGTGTCACTGCAGACGACTGAGAGATGCTGGCGATATCCTAGGTGGCACACTGAAAGGATGCGGAGGAGAAGTTGTTGAGGGCAGTGGTGACTTTGACAGCGACAGATAAGATGATGGTGCTCGGGCCAGCTGGGAGCAGCTCGGCATGAAGGAGGCTGCAGATGTCCACGACTACATGTCGAGTGACTCTGAGCCTCCGTGTGCACTGCTGCTCAGAGAGGTCCAGAAAGCTGAGCCTCCGTCTGTAGACCCTGCGACGCATCTCTCTCTGCGGTTGCCCTCCCTCCTGCTGTGCAGGTGGATGTGTCACAGCACTGTGTTGTGGAGCTCCATGTGTCAGGTAGACGGCGAGGCTGGTGATGCTGTTCGTCCTCCGAGGAGATCATGACTGCAGCTATGACGGCCCCCATCCGGAAGATGTACGTTTGAAGGCATCCACAAGGTAGGTAAATGTGTCTGCACACCGGGGTTGAGGTTGCAAGTTGGTGAATTTTAGTGTTAGGAGGTGGGTGGTGCAGGCCAAACTTTGTCCAAAATGACAGAGTGGCCTCCTGCAATGAGTGAGGGTCTCCCCCCCCCCCCCCCCCCCCCCTGTCAAATGGACCTTTGCAGCTGCCACAGGCTGGTGGCTGCAACACTTCCATTTCAACTGGGAGTGTTTTCCCCCAGTAGGGGAAACACTCTCAGTTTAGATGAAAATCCCACCCCTCCTAAAATATCCTACAAATCAGGTGTGCTAACGACCTGAAGTATCAAAATAATTGCCTTAAGTGGGATCCCGCCGGCTTTAATTGCCGACTGGAGTCCCGCAAGCAAGGGCTGCGCGCGCATCTAAGCTCGTCACTGGGGAACCCGGAAGTGGGTGCGTTGGAGCTGGGCTCCGGACCTGCCCCGGGAATCCCGAATTTTCGGAGCCCCTCCGCCACGAACGCACCCGCTTGGACGTCCGAAAATCGAGCCCGTGGTCTCACCAATGCCCTGTACAACTATAGCAAAAATCTCTACTTTTATATTCCATTCCCCTTGCAATAAATGACAACATTCCATTTGCCTTCTTAATCACTTGCCGTACCTGCATGCTAACTTTTTGTGATTCATGTACGAGGACACCCAGATCCTTCTGTACCTCAGAGTTCTGCAATCTCTCTCCATTTAAACAATATACTGCTTTTCTATTCCTCCTGCCAAAGTGGACAAGTTCACATTTTCCCACATTATACTCCATCTGCCAAATTTTTGTCCACTCACTTAACCTATCTATGTCCCTTTGCGGACTCCTTATGTCCTCTTCACAACTTACTTTCCTACCTACCTTTGTGTCATCAGCAAATTTAGCAACCATACATTTGGTCCCTTCATCCAAGTCATTGATATAGATTGTAAATAGTTGAGGCCCAAGCACTAATCCCTGTGGCACTCCACTCATTACATTTTGCCAACCTGAAAATGACTCATTTATGCCTACTCTCTGTTTCCTGTTAGCTAACCAATCCTTTATCCATGCTAATATGTTACCCCCTACACCATGAGCTCTTATTTTGTGTAGTAGCCTTTGATGTGGCACCTTGTCAAAAGCCTTCTGGAAATCCAAGTACACCACATCCACAGGATCCCCTTTATCCACGTTGCTTGTTACTTCCTCAAAGAACTCTAATAAATTAGTCGAACACGATTTCCCTTTCACAAAGCTGTGTTGACTCTGCCTGATTGCTTTGAGATTTTCTAAGTGCCCTGCTATAACCTCCTTAATAATAGATTCTAGCATTTTCCCTATGACAGATGTTAAGCTACCTGGCCTGTAGTTTCCTGCTTTCTGTCTCCCTCCTTTCTTGAATAGAGGAGTTACTTTCACTATTTCTCAATCTGATGGGACCCTTCCAGAACCTAGGGAATTTTGGAAAATTAATACCAATGCATCAACTATCTCTGCAGCCACTTCCTTTAAGACCCTAGGATGAAGTCCATCAGGACCTGGGGACTTGTCAGCTTTTAGTTCTAATATTTTTTTCAGAACTGGGATTGTTTTCCTTGGAGCAGAGGAGGCTGAGGAGTGACTTGATTGAGGTGTACAAAATTATGAGGGGCCCAGATGGAGTAGACAGGAAGTACCTGTTCCCCTAGCAGAGAGTTCAAAAACTAGAGGACATAGATTTAAGCTGATTGGTTGGAAGGATTAGAGGGCACATGAGGAAAAGCTTTTTACCCAGAGGGTGGTGGGTGTATGGAATTCGCTGCCCGAATTGGTGGTGGAGGCAGGGACTCTCAACTCTTTTAAAAAGTACCTGGACCTGTGCCTAAAGTGCTGTAAGCTGCAAGGCTACGGACCGGGTGCTGGAAGGTGGGATTAGAATGGGCACCTGGTTATTCTTCGAGCCAGTGCGGACACGATGGGCCGAATGGCCCCCTTCTGTGCTGTATCTTTTCTATGGTTCCAACCCTTTCCCTGGTGATTGTAAATGTTTTAAGTTCATTCCTCCCTTTCACCTCTTGATTCGCAATTATTTCTGGCATGTTATTTATATCCTCTGCAGTGAAGACGGACTCAAAATATCTGTTCAATTCATCCGACATTTCCTTATTCTCTATTATTAATTCCCCAGACACACACTCTAGTGGACCAACGCTCACTTTACTTACTCTTTTCCTTTTTAAATACCTCTAGAAACTCTTACTATCTGTTTTTATATTTCTAGCTAGCTTTCTCTCGTACTCTAAATTCTCCCTCCTTATTATTCTTTTAGTCATTCTTTGCTGTTTTTTGTATTCTGTTCAATCTTCTGACCTGCCACTAATCTTCACGAATAAATAGCGGGGCCCACGTCTCCGGATAATGTTGCACAGGCAGCATGGAAATATAGAAGAGGAGGGGGCCAAGGTTCGATCCTTGGGGGACTTTGGAGGTAACAGTGGAGTGAGAAAAGCCACAGAAGCATCGCTAGTATTTATAATAATTCTTTGCCAAAGTGTAAAATGAGGATCTACGTGTGTTTTCTGTAATTATATTTAAGGTTGGTAATATAACATATTGACGGTATCCTCATAAATTAATTTAATGCACTTGAATTTGGTCTTTAACCACTAGGTGTCACTGTGCTACAGAAATTCTTTCCTGTCTATTTCACAATATATAAAATTAAAATTCATCCTAGTTTGAAAGATGCTTTGTAGAGTATTTTTGCTTTTTTTTTCTGGGGAGGTGTAGTGATGATGCTGGGTGTGATGTGTCATTTGTGTACTGACATTTTCCCCAATTTATCAATTTATGACAATTGATAAAAATGACCCATGTCTGGGGGTGAGGGAAATATGGGTTGGTTTACTGTACCTCATCCACTGACCTTTTGGCTAGATGCTGGAGACATATATAGCTGACTAACCACAGTTAGTTTGTGCCTGCACTGATCATATAGATTGACATTCTTTTCACCTCTGGGTGGTCGTCTTAAGCAGTCAAATGATGTCTAACCTAGTATCAGCTGAGTGCTGCTGTAAAAGTTTTTTTTTGAAAGCTACTAGAGATATGAGACATTAAAATGGAAGTACTTCGCACTGAACTTCTATGGCAAGCCAATCGCATTTTAATTAACCTGACTTGATAACCCATTCAAATAAAGTGATGGATGTACTAACTCTGTTTAGATAAGCAGGTGGGTATTTGTACAGGTTAGGTTTTCGTCATGCCAACAATCCTATTATTCCATTTCTATAAAGACACCCCTCAGATAATGAAGCAGTCCGTGCCCACAGGCAGCAAGACCTGGATAACATCCAGGCTTGGGCTGATAAGTGGCAAGTAACATTCGTGCCAGGCATGTGCCAGGCAACGACCATCTCCAACAAGAGAGAGTCTAACCACCTCCCCTTGACATTCAACGGCATTACCATCGCCGAATCCCCCACCGTCAACATCCTGGGGGTCACCATTGACCAGAAACTTAACTGGACCAGCCATATAAATATTGTGGCTACAAGAGCAGGTCAGAGGCTGGGTATTCTGTGGCGAGTGACTCACCTCCTGACTCCCCAAAGCCTTTCCACCATTTACAAGGCACAAGTAAGGAGTGTGATAGAATACTCTCCACTTGCCTGGATGAGTGCAGCTCCAACAACACTCAAGAAGCTCAACATCATCCAGGACAAAGCAGCCCGCTTGATTGGCACCTCATCCACCACCCTAAACATTCACTCCCTTTACCAACGGCGCACTGTGGCTGCAGTGTGTACCATCCACAGGATGCACTGCAGCAACTCGCCACGGCTTCTTCGACAGCACCTCCCGAACCCGCGACCTCTACCACCTAGAAGGACAAGGGTAGCAGGCACATGGGAACAACACCACCTGCACGTTCCCCTCCAAGTCACACACCATCCGGACTTGGAAATATATAGTCATTCCTTCATCGTCGCTGGGTCCAAATCCTGGAACTCCCTTCCTAACAGCACTGTGGGAGAACCTTCACCACACAGACTGCAGCGGTTCAAGAAGGCGGCTCACCACCACCTTCTCTAGGGCAATTAGGGATGGGCAATAAGCACTGGCCTCGCCAGCGACGCCCACATCCCATGAACGAATAAAAAAAAATCAGTAGGATGGAGTAAGTCCTGTGAAGATTGCTTAGCTTTGCCACAAATGTAGGCAAAGGTAAATGTAGATGAGAAAATACTTTCAAAGTAATTCCTTCCCTTTCTTCCCCTCCTCTGCAATTGCATGCTCTTCAGTTGTACTGTACAGCAACTGTAAATTAAGACATTTACTACAGGTACTTTTTGCTAAATCTAGTCATTTAGTTGTGCAATGAAAGTAGCATTATGCTTTGTAGCACAGATTCTGGGGACTGATTTTTCATGTCCCTCCCATCTGCCCCAGTGCTGGACAGGATCAACACACCTGAAGTGCGCTACACCTGTCCAAGCCCACGTGCACTGGTATTTCCTGTCATAGGCCATAACTTGGCCCAGGAGCATCCCTGTTGCAAGCCTCAGCTTTGTGCTCGGGAATGGACATTTCCCCGGGGCAAAGGTCAGAAAAGTTGGCCTCCTGGTATTTAACCACAATAGCAATGACACACAGCAGATCATGTCATGTGCCCACTCTAAAACTTGAATTTTAATGTTTCCTTGGTACTTTTTATTGCATAAATATTATACCTCATGACTACTGATCTGAACTAATAGTGACATAACCCATGGCTCCAAACAGATATAGTACATGTGGAATTTTATCAATCATCTAGGTGGTCCAGTCTACACTGTTCAAATATATCACACTGATAGCCTTCAAAATAATTATTTTACCACTGTACCAGAAAAGAATAAACTTCACTGAGTGTGCCCAACACCATAAACTTTTAGGTAAGGAGCTTGAGCCTTAAGTAAAAGGAACTCCTTGATATTTTATGTATATCTTTTATAAAATGTGAGAGTTAAGTGTAGTTCTGAGACTCTTGAGTGCTGTAAAGCTAGGTGCTGTTGACTGAGCAATTCTTTGCTTTTTGAGTGTAGTCTGTCACACTCCCATCATACACTGAACACTTCCCTTAAAACGGGATTTTTAAGCATCCCAAAAAAAACTTTTAAGCCTACATCCTGCTGGATCTAATTTTCTGGGAGACGGGAGGGGGTGAGGGGAAACAAGGTGGAGAAGAGAAATTAATCAGAAACATGCATAGAAAATATGCTGTAATGCAAAAAATGCATTAAAAGTACACTCTGGTACAAAAATAATTGAAACATTCTGTGCGACAGTAACTAAAATAGAATACCTTCCAGAACTCAGCACAATGAAATACATCTCAACGCACTACCCTCTCCCAGCTGCTGAAACTGCTGCTGTGAGTTGCTGAGCGGCCAAACACGCAACCAATGAGGCTGAGGTGCATTGTATTGTTAACCACATGGATTTAGGTAAGATATCCCTTACAATTTATAAAATCACAAATTTAGTAATCAAATTAATATAATTAAAATGCAAATTCAATCCATGTTATGCGAGTATACAATTTCTATGTTAGTGTAAGGGTTTAATAATGGAAGCTCTGCTTATGGTCTTTTATGTTCCGTTTGATTGTATGTAAGGTATGTGGTTTGAAAGCCAGACTTCTCCCTTGCCTCCATTTCTGTGGAACTCTGTCCCATCAAGTTTATATATTTTCAGGCCTAACTGCATATTGAAGCAGTCCCTAGTTTCGTCTTTGTAAATGCAGAGCCTTATTCGTTAACCACTGGAGAGAGGGTAGCTCTTTGAGATGTATTTCATTGTGCTGAGTTCTGGAAGATATTCTATTTTAGTTACCGTTGCTCAGAATGTTTTAATTATTTTTGTACCACTGTGTACTTTTAATGCTTTTTTTGCATTACAGCATATTTTCTATGTATATTTCTGATTTTATTTCTCTTCTCCACTTTGTTTCCCCTCACCCCCTCCCCTGTCTCCCAGAAAATTAGATTTTGGTATACATTTAAGAGATGTGCAATTTACTGATACTTCTAGGTCAGGGACATGGTGTTAGGTCAGCTCAATTTGCCTTACAGTGCCATAGTAATGCATCCTAACTGTCTGCCTCAAAGACTTTTTTGTTGCTCTACATAGTTTCTTTACCATGTGATCAATTCAGATCTCTTTAAAGATGAGACTGCCCGAGGGAAAGGTGTTTTATGCTGTGCTGTTAAGGATGAGACATTATTGCAGGATTTGAGCTATTGGACAAATGCTATCTCAAAAGAGATTTTGTTTATATTGGGGCCAGATTTTGCTGTCAAAATAATGGTGAGGCTAATGGCATTCGCCGTTATTTATGTGTAAATGGTACAGCAACTTCAGGCGAGGGGCAGATGTGCGGTTAAATGCCAATATCAAAAAGTTGCTGAGCGAGTTGCCCGGCTCTGCTGTTATCTTTGTGTAAATGGCATTTCACAGTCTGCCTCACCATTGAAATGCATTGAATGGGGTGAAGTTGCTGGTGAAGTCTCATTCCTTCAGGTTGTGAATTGTTTTAGGAGATTTTAAAAATGTTAAATTTTTTTTTTAAATTTTTACTCTTCCTTTCTGTCTCATTTTCTCTCTCTTTGATTCAGTCTTTCTTTCCCTCTCTTTATTTCTCCTTCTGTACCTGATTTGACATTAAATTCATCCCCTTTAATTCACCCTCCTTCTCGGTCCTTCAGCTATTTATTTCCCAATCCTTAAATCTCATTGGTTAAGGAGCTACCCTGTTGCTTGCCCTGTTCACTCAGGTCCCAGATGCCCTGTTTCCCTCATTGCGACATTATCAGCTCGCACTTCCAGCAACTTAGTGAGCAAAATTTTTTGAGCTGAAGGATGCAGGGGCAAGTCTAACTAATGGCAGACATCGTTAGATGCCCTGCTACAGCAAAATCTGGCCCATTATATAAGCTGCTTAAGGCCAAGATCTGAAGTTGAATTAAAAGATGCGCTTGAAATATAAGAGTGCTTCTATGCCCATTCCCTTTTTTCATGTATAATTTTTATTCTTTATTTTTATCCAACAAGCAAAATGGAAATGTTTCATTTTAATGATTTTGAAATAGTTCTTTATCTGGATGCTAGTGATTTGAATGGAAAATGGCGTCCATTTACGACTTGGAGCTAAAGTAGGAAATTAATTGGGATGTCCATTTGAAATGTATCAGGTTTAGCTTTTAGCTTGGCAGCTGCATCTAAAATTAAGCATCTTTAATCACGGGGTGCTGACGTGTGGCTGCTGACTTTTAATGATATTTTGGTACAAGAATGGTTTCATGTTTATTTTTCACCAATTTTTTCAGTTTGCTGGATTTTACATTCTGCTGTTTTGATCTGTTGGCAAATTTCTCAGTGTGATTAAAGTTTCTTTATTTTTAGTTGAAGTATCAAATGAAAATCTATACCAGACTATTTTTAAATGAACATTTCTGATTCATTCATTCTATGTCCTGAAGAATGCAGTTCTGCATTATAATCACTAACTATCAGCAATGCAATTGTGATGCATTGAGGCTCCAAAAATGAGTTCAAATCCATTTTTGGCTGTCATTTAAATGTACATATTTTTAAACGCTGTTTTATAGTGTCAGTGAGTAGAGTATGTGTTGACTATTAACACCTGATAGCTATTGTACTAGCAGTTAACATCCTCAATGTCAGGCAGGCAGGGAGAGGCAGTGGTCGACAAGTAGTGTTTATGATAAATATTACAAATTGTGCATATAATGAAAAATTATATATTTTAAAGATATTTTACAGTATCTTTAATGAGGATGTTAGCATTTTTTTGAAAGATGGAAGTAACGTTGATGTCTTAGTGATTCTCTATACCTTTTATCTCACAACCTCTCCATGTAATGTTTTCTGAATTTTCTATTTAGCCACCCTGATGTCTAGTGAGTAACTGAGTCATACAGAACAGGTGCTTCCCAGATTCAATCCTTGGTTTGTGCCGAATTCTTTGATCTCAACTAGGGCAATGGTATGGCACTACAATCAGACTTTGCTTCCTTGGAATAGGGAGGGGAATTTGGCCAGATTACCATTTCTGGTTGCCATACAGTAACACTGGTGGAAGTGCATAAGTGGGCAATGGATGAGAACATCTTCCAGGTGGGGTTCTGCTGTGATGCCCCCTTGGTCAAATAGTCCATCAGCATTCACTGTCTAGACTCATAGGAAGAGTGTCATTTCATTGAGATATTGGAGAGTTACTGGCACCCATGCAATTATGTTCCAACAAGAGGTCAACACTTTAAAGAGCAGAGGGAAGAAAATTGGCATGGAGTGGAAAAAAATCTTTTGTTTTTGACTTTACACTTTTTTTTGTTCCAAATTGTAAACTTTATTGTTTAATGGATTTTTTCACTCCTCTTTTAAAAACTGTTTCAAAGGAGTAGGTAGATTAACTAAACTAGAGAGCATTTAGAGCTACAAGACTCATGGGAAAATGGGCTACAACAAATGCTTTATGTAAGATAACCTAAGAGCTGAGCAATATTTAAGGAAAGGCATTTCTATAAATTAAAAATCTGTGTACACTATATAATAATACGTTCATCGTGATATTAAAAAGGTGAGTGGGTGAAATTCCAGCAAAGTGCAGGATCACTGAGCTCCACGCTTTAAAGTTTTTAAAATCTTAACGTTAATTGCACTTGCTCTAAGTATGCATTCATGGTTTCTGCAATTTGGGATCGTAAGAATGGAATAAATCTTACAGCACAGGTAGAATCATTGAATGATACAGCACAGGAGGAGGCCATTCTGCCCATCGTTCCTGTGCCGGCTCTTTGAAAGAGCTATCCAATTAGTCCCACTGCCTTGCTCTTTCCCCATAGCCCTGCAAATTTCCCCCCTTCAATTTATCCAATTCCCTTTTGAAAGTTACTGTTGAATCAGCTTCCACCACCCTTTCAGGCAATGCATTCCAGATCATAACAACTGGCTGTGTAAATTATTTTTTCCTCATGTCACCTCTGGTTCTTTTGCCAATTATCTTAAAACTGTGTTCTCTGGTTACTGATGCTTCTGCCACTGGAGACAATTTCTCCTTATTTACTCTATCAAAACCCTTAATGATTTTGCATACCTCTATCAAATCTCCCCTTAACCCTCTTTGCTCTAAAGAGAACAACCCCATCTTCTCTAGTCTCTCCACATAACTGAAGTCCCACATCCCTGGCACCATTCCAGTAAATCTCCTCTGCACCCTTTCCAAGGCCTTGACATCCTTCCTAAAGTGTGGTGCCCAAAATTGGCCACTATACTCCAGATGGGTCTTAGGCATTGTTTTATAAAGGTTTAGCATAACTTCCTTTCATTTTTGTACTCTATGCCTCTGATTATAAAGCCTTTTTAACAGTTTTCTCAATTTGTCCTGTCATGTTCTAAGATTTGTGTACATACACCCCCAGGTCTCTCTGTTCCTGCGCCCCCTGTAAAATTGTACCATTTAGTTTGTATTGCCTCTCGTCATTCTTCCTATCAAATTGAATTACTTCACACTTCTCTGCATTAAATTTCATCTGCTATGTGTCAGCCCATTTCACCAGACTGTTCTCCTGAAGTCTGTCACTATCCTCCGCACGGTTTACAATTTCTGAGTTTCGTGTCATCTGTAAACTTTGAAATTATTCCCCGTATACCCAAGTCCAGGTCATTAATATATATCAAAAAAGAGCAGCGGTCCTAATATCGATCCCTGGGGGACACCACCGTATACTTCCCTCCAGTCTGAAAAACAACCATTCAACACCACTCTCTTCTTCCTGTCCCTTAGCCAATTTCATATCCACGCAGTCAGTGCCCCTTTAATCCCATGGGCTTTAATTTTGCTAACGTTCATTATGTGGTACTTTATCATACACTTTTTGAATGTCCGTAGACACATCATCAACTGCACTACCGTCATCAACCTTCTCCGTTACTTCATTAAAGAACTCAATCAAATTAGTCAAACACGATTTGCCTTTAACAAATCTTTGCTGGCTTTCGTTTATTAACCCATATTTTTCCAAGTGCCAATTAATTTTGTCCTGGATTATTGTCTCAAAGTCTCCCTACCACTGCCATCAGGCTGACTGGCCTGTAGTTGCCGGGTTTATCCCCCTCCCCTTTTTTGAACAGGGGTGTAACATTTGCAATCCTCCAGTACTCTAGCACCACTCCCATATCTAAGGAGGATTGGAAGATTGTGGCCAGAGCCTCTGCAATTTCCACCCTTACTTCCCTCAGCAACCTAGGATGCATCCCATCCGGACCAGGTGAGTTTTCTACTTTAAGTGCTGCCAACCTTTTAAGTACCTTCTCTTTATCTATTTTAATCCTATCCAATTTCTCCACTACCTCCTCCTTTACTGTGACATTGACAGCATCCTCTTTAGTGAAGTCAGATGCAAAGTACTCATTTAGTACCTCAGCCACGCCTTCTGCCTCCACAAGACGATCTCCTTTTTGGTCCCTAATTGGCCCCACCCTTCCTTTGACTATTTATTTATATGTTTATAAAAGACTTTTGGGTTCCCTTTTATGTTACCCTAATCTATTCTCATTCACTCTCTTTGCCCCTCTTATTTCCTTTTTCAGTTCTCCTCTGTACTCTCTGTATTCAGCTTGGTTCTCTTAAAGATAGAATAACTCAGTAGGACTTCCACGCATTTCGGCCAGCAATGTTAATGTAGCAATACCTCCAATGAAGATCTTTATTTTATGAATGAGATTGTTTGCAAAGAGCTATAATAGCTGATATGTGTAATACGTGTTTTTCTAAAACTAAATAACAAAAGGTTGTAAACTTTTACAGTACATCTGTAATAACTTTTCAGATGTAAACCTTAGCTGCCAGTATTACTGTATTTTACTTGCGTTAATTTATTTCATATAAATATACAAAACGTCACTGTGTAGTGGTAAAATTTTAAAGAATTTTGTATATATTTTATTTTAATGCTGTGTATAGCATACAGGGTAGCTCGGCTCATTTGTCCTAACAATTTCTTAACAATACCTCTGATATTGAATTAAAGGAATTCTCTTCATAGAAATGCTATGACTTATTACATTGATTATATTTTTTTGTTTCAGTTGCACATAATTATACCCTTTTTATTGTGGTAATAACAAAGAAAATGCCAAACCCAAAGACTTTCTGATGGTTGTGTAGTTTAGTTATTGGGTGGAGGTTAGGTACAAATAGGGGTTTTCATCTGTTAGTCCTCCTTATGGATCGAACAAGTCCTGTAATATTACTTTATATTCAAAACCTTTAAGAACTCTATGCCTTTTGAAACTATGCAAATTATCTAACATCGTTATGCAAAATGTTGTTGAAACATTTCTACTTTTTGTTTTAACTTGTCACCAATTTTCTCCCCTTCCCTTCCTCTGATGTTGATTCCACCCTGCAATATTTTTCCACAGGCATCCAGTTGTCATCCAGTATTTTGGCCAACTGACCTGAATGCATATGTGAGCCTTGATGACAAGAGTCAGCAGGCTATTTGACTGCAGGAGACATGGTATTTCTAATGTTATTGAGTTTGAGAAACTTCCAAACCGTGAATGTGTGTGTGTGTGAGAGAGAGAGAACTTTCTGGCAATTGCTGCTCCCATTGTCTTTGTGGTGTGCATTTCTCCTCCTGCTCTCCCTCTTCTCTGAGGTTGCTACAACATATGTACTGATTAAAAACTTTTTTTTTTGTTCTGGGGAGTGACCCATTAGTTTGGCAGTTAAGATGTTCACATGATTGCGGTGGCAGAATCAAGTACTCTGCAATGGTTGCTGCAATCTTTCTGCACAATTGTGTGAGCTTTTGTAAGGCCTTCTGCTGGCTTCCTAAGTGGGGGATTCTCAGAAAACTGTTCAGTAATCTATTTTTATATGGTGCACGCCTGTAAGTATATTTTTTCCCCAATTCTCTATACAATTATTAAAGTACATGTACTTTTTAAATGGACTTTGCAATCTGTTCCACTTCATGTTTTGGACTCCGCTCAGCTGATCCTTCAGAAAAATGAAAGGGGAATAAAGGAAAAAACTGCCCCTAATTATATGGGTACGATGTGTTGCATTTGAGAGTAATGAATACTGTATCCACACACTGTGGGAACTTCTGGAAGAGTTTTTATCATGTAATGTGTTTCACAAGAGTGGTGATATAAAGAATATAGTGCACTCAGCATTTTTGTTTTTAAACTGTTTTTAGCCATGAATCTCAGACAGCAGCTGAGTTCACAATTGATCCATCAACACAGTAGGTTCATTGCAAGAACACTGAAAGCTAAATTTTTTGCGTTTTCAACTAAATGAAGTGTTGTAAAAATGTGAATGGGTGTTAAAGGATTTAGTAGTTTTTGAGTTTAATGCATGTGTTTGAAAGCTGTTTCTTCAGCAATGTGGGTGGCAGGTTATGCTAATGCGTAATGGGTTGCTGTTGGCTCGCTACAGAGTAAGTGCTCAACCACTTGGAAAATTTTACTATTGTCTCCATTGTATGAGCTCAATCCAATTTAGCATTCCCAAATGACCTTAGAAAACTATGTAATTATATACATCTAAACTCACATATTTGATGTCTCTAATGTGCTTTCTTGCATATAAACGGTATTAATCTTTTTTAACTAAAAATAAAATGTATATTTTACTTGGAAGCGCACTTCAATGTCAATGGAAATACATTAAGTTGATACTCCAATATACAAGTAAGTTTTACATTCAGTTTAATGTGCAGAAATCCTTTGCATTGATATTAATACTCAGTAAACTGGCTTAAAGATACAAAATGAACAATATGTAAATGTAATCAACTATAGCAAAATTTTGCCAGGAAAATCTTTTTATAGTCAACCAGTGCACGGGTGATTTATTATAGTTGAAAGTCTATTTAAGGCTTATACAGCCAAGTTAAATAATTACCTTTTAATTCAACATAATGCATTTATTTTTTTTGTTAGAGGCAGTTACGGCTGTTAGCCTAGCTACCCTCTCGGAGTACTTCAACACTAAAGTAAAATATACACAATGTACTTTTTTGTTCCTCTTTCCTAATGGAAAAATACAAATTTACTCAATGTTTTTGTTGGAAAAGACTAGAATATTGGGAAAGCAATCTTAACATTTTTAACTCCATTAATACTTCCAACCTATAGTTTGTGCAGGTGCATGAGTTATTTTCCTTCTTGTCTTTTTCTCTTCGCTTTCCTCCCCTCCCCACCCCACATGCAGCATTCATAAAAATTTTCTCTACTTACACTTTGCCCCAAGATCTTAACTTCCACAAAAGAAAATCTCGGATCAGCATTTGAGCATGGAGCTGCCTTGTGCTGCCAGCTTCATTTTAATTCAATCGTTCATAGCCTCAGCTCCTAAGTGTCAACATGGCTTAGTGGTAACACTCTTATCTCAGAAGGTTGTGGGTTCAAGCCCCATTCCGGGATGAGCACATAATCTAGGCTGATACTTCAGTGCAGTACTGAGGGAGTGCTGTATTGTCGAAGGTGCTATGGATGAGACGTTAATTGAGGCCCTCTCTGCCTGTTTAGATGGATGTAGAAAACCCAATTGGAGCACATACTGGAAAATCATAGGGGTACAGCCCATAATTGATGGAAATCATTGGCTGTGTGCACGTGATTGCCTAATACACATCCCATCCAATAAGGTTCCATGCCAGTAGCATGCAGTTGAAAAATGTTCTCTATTTTGTAGGAGTGCTACATTTATTTAAAGACAGATGTATGTTTCTGCTGCTGTTGATCTACATAATACAATTATATTTACATGTGATGTCCATACATAATAGGACAAAGCATTTTGGTTCCCATGTAGTTTCACTGACCGGGAGTGGAGAAGATCTGGTTTGAGACTAATGGCTTGAAGGATATGTTGTAATTTACTGAGATTCAGTATGTAGCATGTGAGCCTTGTTATTTTATATGCAACTTGATGCTAGATTTTTGTTCTTTAAATTATCAATATTTTATAGTTGTCCAGCATATTTTTAAACCAGTGCCTGATGACCTCCAGCCAAAACTTTACAAGAGTATTTGTGTTGGAAGCATTAAAAATTAATGAGCAGTTCTAAACTTATTTTTCCCTGTGCTTAATGTGTCCTTTTTAATTAAAAAAAAATTGCAGCTATTGTACTGGATTTTTATTGTATATGCTTGCAATAAGATGGAAACAATAGTTAATAGCCTGTCTTAATTTAACTACAGCAACTAGAACTGGTGGAACCCAGCGGCTGGATACACGTTCCGCTTACTGATGTCAACAAGAAGCCAATCCGTACGTTTATGATACAGATTGCTGTACTAGCCAATCATCAGAATGGAAGAGACACTCATATGAGGCAAATTAAAGTCTACACTCCAGTGGAGGAAAGTTCAATCGGCAAATTTCCGAGATGTACCACTATAGACTTCATGATGTATCGTTGCATTAGATGACTGAAAATTAAAGGCGAATGTTGTTTTGATGCACTCTGAAGGCTAATTCAACGGCTGCTGGTTTTGGTTTTTCTTTGTTGTAAAAAATCATTAATTTTAATACTGTGTGGAAGCAAGGTGTTCCATATTGAATGAAGGCAAAATAAAAATGATGCCTCGAGCTGTGCTCTTTGAGTGGTCATGATAATTGTTGCAGAGAAACCTGTGGCCCTGACTAGTCTTGCCTTTCCATCAGGCCGAGGATACGTGGTGATAAGAAATCTGAGTGGCAGGTCTGAGGGGGTTAACTATTAACTTGTGGACCCTGCCAAGGAGCTTAGCATTACAATAAACAAAGCCCCCTCATTTGTTTTCCAAATCAATAGTAGACCATTGCGAAGGCAAACTCATCCAGCTGTGTAGAGTGAACTTTTCCCACAGCCCCTCCTAAAAACATTAGCAGAAAGCTAATTGAATTAAAATACTGCAGTCCAAGCTGTTTTTGGAAAAAAATCCCACAAAACAAGCTATAATCGATGCAAAATTATGTCACTAAAATGGCTATAAATTTATCCATTGACAAAATCATGCACCTATCGCAAATATGCATTAGGATAAATGTGACACATGGTGGAATTTCAAGACGCAAGTTTATATTTGGGTGTCACAGCTATGTCCATACATTATCTAAGTTCCTGTTGAAATTTTCGGTGGAAAGTTGCTGTACTTAACAAGAATTTAAGCCAATCCAGTTATGGTCAATTCATTCAGATCCACCTGCTAATTTTTCCCCCTCTTCAAAACCCTGCTTAAGAGCAGTACATTTTCGTGCAGATTATATCGATGCCTGGTTATGACAATAGCAGCAGACATGATTTGCTTGCTGGTGCCAGGTGACACATGCACACTTGGGCTGAAGGCTTTACAGTAATGCACTTTATTAACATGTAAAGCCCAAAATTCCTGGGTATGGGAGGGGCGGGATCAGGGTGTGCAGACCAGAATTTGGAGCAGGATGCAATTCTGTGGGGTCTCCACCTCTTTTTGTAATACCACATTCCACCAGAAGTGGGGAAGGGTATTCTTGTGTCAGCAACCTCAAGAGGTGGGAATGGTGGAATTAAGTTATCCATCAGAATTCCCACCATTCTTATCTCCATTTTCCCCATTGCTAAGTATCCTACACGACGCAGTGTAGTAGCATGCCAGGATTGGATTCTGGTGGAAGTGGGGCCCACAAGTGATTCAAATTATGGTTTTCCAATAACAACTTTGAATTACAGAAATTAGAAACATTTTCAGGGTTTCTTCGGCCAACATAGCTCCTTAAAGTTGGCGCGGGGTGTTGCTCCGATATTTCTCCTCTCGACTGAGGCAGGCACCCCAGTCTCATTGAAAATAGTGTGGGTGCCTGCTTTCAATATGTAAATAGCCCTGATCCCTGGTCTGGAGTTGGGGTAGCTGTTATGACACAAAAGACAGGAATACTCATTTATCAACAACATTCAACCAACTTACCATATAGTGTGTTTGCAATAAGCTGCCATGTAAATTCCCAAGATGCAGATTTTCAATGCTTTCAATTTCTATTATTGCACAGCAGCAATATGTGGCATGCAAAAAAAAAACATGTAAACATAAATGAAAGTTCTGGGAAGGGGGCGGTGTGGTGTTGGTGTTTGTACTGCTGCATAGGAACATAAAAGATTCACAACACAAATGCTGAAGTAGACATGGAATTACATAGAATTTACAGCACAGAAACAGGCCATTCGGCCCAACAGGTCCATGCCAGCGTTTATGCTCCACATGAGCATCCTTCCACCCCTCTTAATCTAACCCTATCAGCATAACCTATTGATTTCTCCCTCGTGTTTAGCTTCCCCTTAAATGCATCTATGCTATTCACCTCAACAACTACTTGTGATAGCGAGTTCTACAATCCAACCACTCTGGGTAAAGAAGTTCCTCCTGATTTCCCTGGATTTATTGGTGACTATCTTATATTTATGAGCCCTAGTTTTGGACTCCCCCCACATGTGGAAACATTTTCTCTATGTCTACCCTATCAAACCCTTTCATAATCTTAAAGACCTCTATCAGGTCACCACTTAGCCTCTTTTATGGAGAAAACAGCTCCAGCCTGTTCAGACTTTCCTGATAGGTATAACCTCCCAGTTTTGGTATCATCCTTGTAAATCTTTTTTTGCACCTTCTCTAGTGCCTCTAGATCCTTGTTATAATATGGAGTCCAGAACTATGCACAGTACTCTTGAGTGTGGTCTAACTAAGGTTCTTTGTAAGTTTAACTTAACCTCTCTGCTTTTCAATTCTATCCCTCTAGAAATGGAACTCCAGTGCTTTGCTTTTTTTTAATGACATTAATTTGCGTCGCTACTTTTAGTGATTTGTGTATCTCTACCCCATTAAGATTCTTATTTTCCAAGGAGTATGTGGCCTCCTTATTCTTCCTACCAAAATGCACCATCTCATATCTATATTGAAATTCATTTGCAAATTACATGGCCATTCTGCAAGTTTATTAATGTCTTCTTGTATTTTGTCGCAATCTTCCTCAGTATTAATTATACCCACCAATTTGGCGTCAACCTCAAATTTTGAAATTGTACTTATGATTCCCAAGTCCAAATCATTTATGTAAATAATAGTAGTCCCAGCACCAATCCTTGTGGAACATCATTTCCCACCTTTTGCCACTCATGAACTTAATCATGAGTTTACTATGCGATACCTTATTGAAGGCCTTTTGAAAATACAAATATATTACATCTACTACATTGCCCTTGTCTACTCTTTCTGTTACTTCTTCAAAGAATTCAATAAGGTTGGTCAAGCATGACTTTTCCTTTTGAAATCCATGCTGACTATTCTTTACTATATTTTCTGTTTCTAGATGTTTTTCTATTACATCTTTGAGTAATGATTTCATTATCTTTCCTAACACTGACATTAAGCTAACTGGTCAATAGTTCTCTGAACTTGTTCTATCTTCCTTTATCAACATAGGAATAGCATTAACTGTCCACCAGTCCTCTGCTATCTATTCCTTAGCTTCTTTTAATATACACGGATGCAATCCATCCAGAGCAGGGGTTTTATCCTCTCTATGTTTAGTTAGTATATCTTAATTAGATATGAGTGGAAGAACTGTGGTGGAAATGTCTTAATATATTTGCTTGAAAAGTTAGTAATACTGCGCTGTAGGGCATGTAGTTGAAGGAAATAGGTGGTTCATGATAGACCCATAAGTTGTTGAAGGGATCTGGTAGCAGTTACTAAACTACGCACACTCATCCTCACTAGACACTGTTCAGCACGTCATTAACCAACCCACAGAGCGAACGAGGATCTCTCCTGCCTTGCCCACCAGACATGATTTTTGTGTTACTTAACAACAACACCTTGCATTTATATAGCTCTTTTAACGTGGTAAAACGTGCCAAGGCGCTTCACAGGAGTGTTATCAAACAAAATTTGACACCAAGCCACATAAAGACATATTAGGACAGGTGGCCAAAAGCTTGCTCAAAGAAGTAAGTTTTAAGGAATGTCTTAAATGAGACAGAGGTGGAGAGGTTTAGAGAGGGAATCAAAGAGCTTAGGGCCTAGGCAGCTGAAAGCACGGCTACCAATGGTGGAGCAATGAAAATCAGAGATGCTCAAGAGGCTAGAACTGGAGTAGTGCAGAGATCTCGTAGGGTTATAAGGCTGGAGGAGGTTACGGAGATAGGGAGGGGCGGGGTCATGGAGGGATTTGAAAACAAGGATGAGAATTTTAAAATCGAGGTGTTCCCGGACCGGGAGCCAATGTAGGTCAGCGAGCACAAGGGTGATGGGTGAACGGTACTTGGTGTGAGTTAGGATACGGGCAGCAGAGTTCTGGAAGAGCTCAGGTTTACGGACGATGCATGGTGGGCAGCCGGCCAGGAGAGCATAGGAATAGTGAAGTCTGGAGGTAACAAAGGCATGGATGAGGGTTTCAGCAGTTGATGAGCTATGTCCGGAGCAGAGTCGGGCGATGTTATGGAGGTGGAAGTAGGTGATCTTGGTGATGGAGAGGATATGGGGTCAGAAGCTCATCTCAGGGTCAAAATAGGACCCCAAAGTTGCGAACGATCTGGTTCAGCCTCAGACAGTGGTCAGGGAGAGGGATGGAGTTGGTGGCTAGGGAACGGAGTTTGTGGTGGGGACCAAAGACAATGGCTTTGGTCTTTCCAATACTGGAGGTTGGACAAGCAGTGTGATAAATCAGAGGCAGTGGTGAGGTACAGCTGGGTGTTGTAGAGGCAGAGGACAGATATGTTTAGCAATTAAGTAATTCCTCGATATAACACATTAATATACTGTGCCTTGTTTCTGCCTCCTTCAGTGGCCTCTAACCCACCATGCCTGGCGGAGTGCTTCATAAAGTGACTTTCTACACCAATTTTACACAACGGGTGTATAATATCCTTTTGTGAACGAGTAAGACTTTAAGATGTAAACAATAGCTCATCATATCTGCAAAATATTGCTATGAATTACACAGTTAATTTTAATGGGATCTATTCCACAGCTGCCATCTGTGATCGGCTAAGAGGAGATCTGGTTCTACTGGATGGAATTAATCCAGCCAGTTTTTCTTCCATTTGAGTAAGTTTTATTTTCCAATAGGGTAGGTCTTGGATATCAGTATTTTTTAAAACTAAAAGATTTTTTTTACAGCTTATATAGGTATACTCTTAACAATTGCTCTATGTTTTAACAGTTAATAATGGACTGTTGCTACTCACATTGTATATACCAGTATGAGACCCATGCCCATCTAATTTCATGCTTGAATTGACATGACCAATAATGTTCTCATCTGACATCAATTTATTCACTTTCCATGAGTCACTGGCTAATTTTCCACTCCCTAGCCTGGTGAGACTTTAAACTGAGTCTGCCTGTTCCTATGGTTCAGATAACTGTTAACTAGGCCAGGTAAAGAAGAGCAGGAAATAGTCATAGTGTCTTGGCCAACAGTCCTCCCTCAACTGACAGAACCAAAAATGGATTAATTGGTCATTCATCTCACTGTTAGTGGGACCTTGCTGGACGCAGAATGGTTGCCACATATGCTACATAACAATAGTTACTTGCACTTTAAAATAATTAATTGCATGTGAAGCTCTTTGAGATTTGAAACATGATAAAACACTATTTGAACGCAAGTCTTTCCTTTTCACTGAACTAGCTTTGGATAAAGCCTGCACCTATTGTTGTTAGTTCAGTACATTCACAATGCTTCCACTGAAACTCTTCCATTGTGATATAATCAGTGCTCATTATTTATGTACGAGTACCTACAGAAAAATTGGGGGCGGGGGAAGGATTTTAAGATAATCCTTGTAAGAAAGAATGCCTTTGCATGTAATGGTATCATCCATGTCCTCAGGATGTTCCATGGCACATCACAATCAATGAATTACTTTTGAAGTTTAGTAGATAAATGGGAAGCTAATTTGGTCATAGCAAGATCCCACAAACAACAATGAAATGAAAGACAAATTAATCTGTTTTGATGGTGTCGGTTGAGAGATGAATCTTGGCCAGGAAAACCAGAGAACTCTACACTTCTTCAAAAAAAGTGTCATACAATCTTTTATATCCACCTGGGCAGGCAGCTGAGGCCTTTATTTAACATCTCATCTGAAAGACGGCACCTCTAACAATGCAGCACGCCCCACTGACTCACAAACATTGTGGAAACGAAAATCGGGCGGGGTGTGAAACGAGCTGCCGATTCACAATTGCTCGTTTTGCACTACTGCCCAAGACCAATTTCACTCCCCGATTTGATTTTTAAAAGGGTGCTGATAATGAAATTTCATCTGTTGGGAGTCCTCGCTAATTTTTCTGATGTGTATTTCTGTGGTTGAATTCTCCTTCCTGAATTATGGAAGAACCCCACCAATAATTTAATATTAAAGAGCCTCAGCCTGCACTGAATTCTTCTTCCAATTCTTTAAAATGCAACAAATTGAGCACAATTTATTACTATTCTCCTTTTCTTCTGCGGGGTGAGTTAGCTGATCTCAACATTGGGCAGCAGTAGGGGTGCTACAGTTGACCCCAGGACCAGTGAGCTAAAGAGAGAGGGCAAAATCGGCAAGGGACCCAGAGGGTGACTAGTAGAGTGGTTAGAATGTGGAACTTGCTACTACATGGAGTAATTAAAGTGAATAGCATAGATGCGTTTAAGGGGAAGCTAGATAAGTACATGAGGGAGAAAGGATTAGAAGGATATGGTGATAAGGTTAGATGAAGTAGAGTGGGAGGAGGCCTGTATGGAGCATATACACCAGCATAGACCAGTTGGGCCAAATGGCTTGTTTCTGTGCTGTAGATTCTATGTAATTCTATGTAACTTACCGAAACCCAAATCATAAGGAGAGACCCAGTCCCTCTGCACACCACTTCAAACTGATGTACCATCTGAATGCAGGCAATTTCTAGTTGAATTATGTTAGATAAAATGTATTCACTCTTTATTTCTCATTCTAGCATGAACCTCTAGATCTAAAAAAACCAATGGAGCCTTCGGGGAAAATGTTTTTTATTCGTTCATGGGATGTGGGCGTCGCTGGCAAGGCCAGCGTTTATTGCCCATCCCTAATTGCCCATGAGAAGGTGGGTGATGAGCCGCCTTCTTGAACCGCTGCAGTCTGTGCGGTGAAGGTTCTCCCAAAGCGCTGTTAGGTAGGGAGTTCCAGGATTTTGACACAGCGATGATGAAGGAATGGCGATATATTTCCAAGTCGGGATGGTGTGTGACTTGGAGGGGAACGTGCAGGTGGTGGTGTTCCCATGCACCTGCTGCCCTTGCCCTTCTAGGTGGTAGATGTCGCGGATTTGGGAGGTGCTGTTGAAGAAGCCTTGGCAAGTTGCTACAGTGCATCCTGTAGATGGTACACACTGCTGCCAAGGTGAGCCGGTGGTGAAGGGAGTGAATGTTTAAGGTGGTGGATGTGGTACCAATCAAACGGGCTGCTTTGTCCTGGATGGTGTCGAGCTTCTTGAGTGTTGTTGGAACTGCACTCATCCTGGCAAGTGGAGAATATTCCATCACACTCCTGACTTGTGTCTTGTAGATGGTGGAAAGGCTTTGGGGAATCAGGAGGTGAGTCACGCCACAGAATACCCAGCCTCTGACCTGCTCTTGTAGCCACAGTATTTATGTGGCTGGTCCTGTTAAGTTTCTGGTCAATGGTGACCCCCAGGATGTTGATGGTGGGGGCTTCGGCGATGGTAATGCCGTTGAATGTCAAGGGGAGGTGGTTAGACTCTTGTTGGAGATGGTCATTGCCTGGCGCTTGTGTGGTGCCACTTATCAGTCCACACCTGGATGTTGTCCAGGTCTTGCTGTATGCGGGCACGGACTGCTTCATTATCTGAGTAGTTGCGAATGGAACGGAACACTGCAATCATCAGCAAACATCCCCACATTTGACCTTATGATGGAGGGAACGTCATTGATAAAGCAGCTGAAGATGGTTGGGCCTAGGACATTGCCCTGAGGAACTCCTGCAGCGACGTCCTGGGGCTGAGATGATTGGCCTCCAACAACCACTACCATCTTCCTTTGTGCTGGGTATGACTCCAGCCAATGAAGAGTTTTCCCCTTGATTCCCATTGACTTCAATTTTACTAGGGCTCCTTGGTGCCATACTCAGTCGAATGCTGCTTTGATGTCAAGGGCAGTTACTCTCACCTCACCTCTGGAATTCAGCTCTTTTGTCCATGTTTGGACCAAGGCTGCAATGAGGTCTGGAGCCGAGTGGTCCTGGTGGAACCCAAACTGAGCATCGATGAGCGGGTTATTGGTGAGTAAATGCCGTTTGATAGCACTGTCGATGACTAAAATGATTAAAAAATTATTTTAGTTCAGAAATCTCAGACATTTTTTGCAATCTTCTGCTTTGACAAATTTATTTTTCACTTTAAGAAAAACCCTTTTTTGGTAAGCCTTTAGCTAATTTGCAGGCCTTGATAGGATTAACATATGTAAATACAAATAAAATAGCAGGGAAAACAAACCACGATCAAAGTGGTCCATTCCAGTAGGAGATCAGCAAATAAAATATGAGGGTAGATTTTTGTCTTTACTGCCTGGACGTTCTGAATTGCCTGGTCAGAATGTAGGGAAGAAAACCTGGAAGGGAGGATTGCACGTCCCTAACAGAATACATCTAATTTTCCTTAAATTAATGGAAGGAAAATCAGGCCGGTTCTGTAAGGGACATGTGATCTTCTCTGCCAGATTTTCCCTTGTGCAATGGTGATGCTTAATGTACAAATAGTAAAGATGAAAATCTATCCCATAACTTCTAAAGTGCTCACCAATATGTACATAAAAATCAAAAGCATGTGACATTTGTTAATACCACACATGAAGTTTGAAGTAGTGATTTACAAATCTCCAGTGTTACTATCGGGACTGATTCCCAAGGCTGCTGCAAGTAGCCCAATTCCCTCCCACTGAGCCTATCGGATTTTTAGTCTTTTTCTTCCTCCTTGCTTGCTTCACTCTCAGCTTCTTTTCTTCTTTTCCTGGTCTATTACATTCTTTTTTTAATGCATCTTTTTTCTTTCTTTGTCATTCTTACCCCTCACTTCATTTTTCCTAGCTTGTGTACTTTATGGTCTGTCCTTCTCTCATTGCCCTTCTCTTTATCTTTCCTGGCTCTTTTGCATCCCCAATTTAGTCTCATATTATGGAGTTTGCCAATCTGAACATTGACATTCATCTCCTATTGATCTTGACTGCCAATAGTCCAAAGCATCAACCATTTCATTCTGTGTAGTCCAGAGCACTGTGAAAATCTTCAAAACAATGGCAAAAAGCAACATATGTTATAACGGAAATTCAGCTTTTCTCTCCTGTAGTCTTGCTATTCCACATATGTTTCCGGTTGAGCGAGTGGAGGCACTGCTCCTAGTTCTCTGCCAATGCTGCGTACTGAGTATTACATTTTGCCAGCTCATTTATCTCCCAATTTACAATTATGCTTGGCCATTTGAGGATTTCTTTTAGAACTGCTCATTGACAGGCCTTATTACTGACATTAGTAGAGAGGCTTCCAGCTGTAAGTGGAATCCTGTAATTGATGGCCATTGTGGGTGGGAGAGGAAGAAGCAGCTTAAAAGTCTGATTATCCCCTAACTGGTAGGAGTTTTCTTTAGTGACTGTTTCAGTTAGAGGACCAATTCCTCAGAGAAAAAAATGTTTGACAATCTTTTGATTTTGTTTGTCTGCAAATAGACATAAATCAAAACATAACACTTAAGGATAATGACATTATGATAAATGACACATAATTATTCTGGCTTTATCCCTTCATAAACAAAAATAAAATGACAAACTCTTTTCATGGAGACAGTCCCCCTTCAAAAATGCCAAAACAGTGCATTTGAATAATATTCATAGTCTAGTTTAAATTTCAAGCACAGACTTGCACTTTAAAGTTTACAAGTATGTAAATACATATTAGAATTGGCAAGGCAGAGAAGTAAATTAAGTGCGATACATTGCCATCACCAATGTTTATTGCTAAGGCTGCATACCAGCACTGCCAACATTTATTTATATTCTTCTATTTAGACAATAAATATTCAATATTTAGAGTGCCGAGTCATAGAGCTAGAAATTTAAACTAGCTCCATGACAGGTCATTAAAATATATGGTCTTTAATGGAGTACCAACAAATGAGTTATAACTATTAGCTCTTGCTAATGCAACATTGAAATGGCAGTTGAATGCCTATGAAGAGAGGTGAAAGCCACTTCACATAACGTGCAGCAGATATTAAACCACTGACTGTTTATGATAGTTCAAACCAAATTGAATTTTATATAGCAGCAAAATAAAATTAATTTACTTCTGGTACATTTTACATTATACCCGTGGCATAAAGAGAATAGCAGCTGATTGAACCTTTGATTCCAAAATTTATTCCACGGACGACGACGACGACAACAACAACAACCTGCATTTATATAGTGCCCTTAACATTGTAAAACATCCCAAGGTGCTTCACAGGAGCATTATCAGACAAAATTTGACACCAGACCACCTAAAGAGATATTAGGACAGGTGAACCAAAGCTTGGTCAAAGAGGTAGGTTTTAAGCACAATTTAGTCCTCCATTAACCTTGGAATAAATTCCATACTTATTACCTTGTCATTGCATATCATTACCATTTTGCAGAAAGCATGATTTTTACTTGCATTTTGCTTTGCAAGTTAACATAGAAAGCAATAACAATACAAATTGGCATCCTACATATCCCCATCTCCCTATATCCCCATCTACATATCCATTATTGCCTTTAAACATGTGGAATAATGCCATCTTGGTACAAGCTTGGCACGAGCATGAATGATTGCAGTTCATACAAAGGAGTGAATTTTCTGAAACATTTCAGGTTTAAAGGGGTACTATCTTCATGAAAAAATATTATAAGGATCCAGGTCATCAGATAGCCAGATGCAGAGATGTACCATCTACTGCTAGTACACTTGCAACTACCATGGAGCATAGGGCTGGCACAGATAGTGATAGTAATGGTCAGCAGTGGTCTGCAACGTGCCTCCACTTCCATGCTGGCATACTGCAATGGTGACCTATGGGAATAGTGCCATGAAGTGACCTCCTCACAACCACTTGATGCAGCACCACCACTACTTCAGCAGACATCAAACATGGTGTCGGGTGCTGGACTGCTTCGTCACTTTCTGCCTCTCATGTCTGTGTCTTGGGCTTTCTTTCCCTTCATTTTTACCTCTCACTTCTTAGTGCCCTCTCCCTTAAACCTTAGCAAAAGCTGTTAAACGGTTGAGATATCTTTTGAGCATTTTAAAAGATTTCAGAATTCTTGTCATGCTATTATGACACCCCCCTTTAATTGTCTCATTCTGTTAAATTTTACTTACACACAATTTCCTGGTCCCACCATTAGTGTTCAAATCTTCATCTGGACCTATGTATAATTGTGGAGCTGACCTCAAAAGGCAAACTTCATTTGCAAAACCCATTTCTATATATTAATGGACTTGGATGTACTGGGCATAATTTAAAAGTTTGCAGATGACATGAAACTCAGAAATGTAGTAAACAATGTGGAGGATAGTAACAGACTTCAGGAGGACATAGAGGACACTGGTGAAATGGGCAGACACATGGCAGATAAAATTTAACGCAGAGAAGTGCGAAGTGATACATTTTGGCCGGAAGAACATGGAGAGGCAATATAAATTAAATGGTACCATTCTAAAGGGGGTGCAGGAACCAAGAGACCTGGGGGTAAATGTGCACAAATCTTTGAAGGTGACAGGACAGATTGGGAAAGCGGTTAAAAAAGCACACAAGACCCTGGGGTTTATAAATAGAGGCATAGATACAAAAGCAAAGAAGTTATGTTGACCCTTTATAAAACACTGGTTCGGCCAATGTTGGAGTATTGTATCCAATTCTGGGCACCGTACTTTAGGAAGTATGTGAAGGGCTTAGAGAGGGTGCAGAAAAGATTTACTAGAATGGTTCCTGGGATGAGGGACTTCAGTTAGGTGGATAGACTGGAGAAGCTGAGGTTGATCTCTTTAGGGCAGAAAAGGTTGAGAGGAGATTTGATAGAAGTGTTCAAAATCATGAAGGGTTTAGATAAAGTAAATAAAAAGAAATTGTTCCCATTGGCGGAAGGGTCGAGAACCAGAGGAAACAGATTTAAGGTGTTTGGCAAAAGAACTAAAGGCGACATGAGGAAAAACTTTTTTACGCAGCGAGTGGTTATGATCTGGAATGCGCTGCCTGAAAGGGTGGTGGAAGCAGAGTCAACTGTGGCTTTCAAAAAGGAATTGGATAAATACTTGAAGGGAAAAAATTTGCAGGGCTACAGGGATAGAACGGGGGAATGGGACTAACTGGATTGCTCTTACAATGCTCCAGTATTGGCTCGATGGGCCGAAAAGCCTCCTTCTGTGCTGTAACCATTCTATGATTCTATGATTCTAACCATTAGCATGTAAGCTGAACCCTTATGGAAAATATAAGCTCAGATAGTTTCCTAAAGGGAGGAAGGGGAAAACTGGAAGGCCAGTTACCTCATACCTTGTGCATCTCATAGTGGTTATCTCTAGGATGACATTAGTAAAAACTAGAAACAAGTCTCCAGCCTGTCCTCTCACCTGAAAGAAAACTGAGAAGGGAAAATATTAATTAAAAAAATTAAATTACTGGAAGAGAAGAAAAAGACAAAATTAATTTAAGGAGACGCTGCCTTCCTGAAAGAATGCTTAACGAACTATTATCCTTTGTTAAGAAATATCTTAATACATTGACATAAATTAAATTGAAATGCATTCTGGCACTCTTAGGGCGAGGAGCAGCATCATGGAAGGTAATAATGGTTTCTGGGAAAATGGTGGAGACTTTTAATAGGAGCAGAACGAAATGGAAGGAGGTAGCAACAGTAAGATGCTGTACTAAAGGAGAGGCAAACTATTGGCCGATCTGGTATGACTAAGATCAGATTTTTTTATGCACTTGATATCATCATATTATCATAGTAGGTACAGCATAGGAGGAGGTCATTCGGCCCATCGTGCCTGTGCCGGCTCTTTGAAAGAGCTATCTAATTAGTCCCATTCCCCTACTCTTTCCCCATACCCCTGTAAAATTTTTCCCTTCAAGTATTTATCCAATTCTCTTTTGAAAGTTACTGTTGAATATGCTTCCACCACCCTTTCTGGCAGTGCATTCCAGATCATAACAACTTGCTGTGTAAAAAAATGTTTCCTCATGTCGCCTCTGGCTCTTTTGCCGATCACCTTAAATCCTTGGGTTACTGATCCTTCTGCAACTGGAAACAATTTCTACTTATTTATTCTGTCAAAACCATTCATGATTTTGAACACCTCTATCAAATCTCCCCTTAACCTTCTCTGTTCCAAGGAGAACAACCCCAGCTTCTCCAGTCTCTCCACATAACTGAAGTCCCTCATCCCTGGCACCATTCTAGTAAATCTCTTCTGCACTCTCTCCAAGGCCTTGACATCCTTCCTAAAGTGTGATGCCCAGAATTGGCCACAATACTCCAGCTGAGGCCTACCCAGTGTTTTAAAAAGGTTTAACATAACTTCCTTCCTTCTGTACTCCATGCCTCTATTAATAAAGCCCAGGATCCCATATGCTTTTTTAACAGCCTTCTCAACTTGTCCGGCCATCTTCAAAGATTTGTGTATGTGCACCCCCAGGTCTCTCTGTTCCTGCACCCCCTTTAAAATTGTACCATTCAGTTTATATTGCCTCTCCTCATTCTTCCTATCTTCCTACCTAAATGCATCACTTCACACTTCTCTGTGTTAAATTTCATCTGCCTATTTCACCAGTCTGTCTATTTCCTCCTGAAGTCTGTAACTATCCTCCACATTGTTTACTACATTTCTGAGTTTCGTGTCATCTGCAAATTTTGAAGTTATACTCTTTATACCGAAGTCCAGGTCATTAATATATATCAAAAAGAGCAGTGGTCCTAATACTGACCCCTGGGAACACCGCTGTATACTTCTCTCCAGTCTGAAAAACAACCGTTCACCTCTAGTCTTTGCTTTCTGTCCCCTTGCCAGTTTTGTATCCACGCTGCTACTGTCCCTTTAATCCCATGGGCTTTAATTTTGTTTACAAATTGCTATTATGTGGTACTTTATCAAATGCCTTTTGAAAGTCCATATACACAACATCAACCGCATTACCCTCATCAACCCTCTCCATTACTTGGACAGTATTTGTAAGAAAATGGTTTAAAACTAGGAATAGTCAAGTATCGCATCTCACATAGCTTGCATAGCGCCCCAGACATTTAGCAAGAGGGCGATGTTGAGGGGGGCGTGGTTCAGTATCTCTGTGAAAACAAGGACAGCTTACACATCAGAACATCAGGGAGGATGAGGCCAACATTCCATAGAATAGATAACATTGAAAGATTGCTTATACAAGTAAGAATTATGGAGATAGCATATCTCCATAATTCTTACTTGTATAGCAACGTCAGAAGGCGGTCTACACCAAGATAAGGGATGTGATAACCAAGTACCTTCTCAATACTTAGGAACATAGGAACAGGAGTAGGCCATTCAGCCCCTCATTTACTCCACCATTTGATAAGATCATGGCTGATCTGTGATCTAACTCCATATACCTGCCTTTGGCCCATATCCCTTAATATCTTTGGTTGCCAAAAAGCTATCTATCTCACATTTAAATTTAGCAATTGAGCTAGTATCAATTGCCGTTTGCGGAAGAGAGTTCCAAACTTCTCCCACCCTTTGTATGTAGAAATGTTTTCTAATCTCACTCCTGAAAGGTCTGGGTCTAATTTTTAGACTGTGCCCCCTACTCCTAGAATCCCCAACCAGCGGAAATAGTTTCTCTCTATCCACCCTATCTGTTCCCCTTAATATCTTGTAAACTTCGATCAGATCACCCCTTAAACTTCGAAACTCGAGAGAATACAACCCCAATTTGTGTAATCTCTCCTCGTAACTTAACCCTTGAAGTCCGGATATCATTCTAGTAAACCTATGCTACACTCCCTCCAAAGCCAGTATGTCCTTCCGAAGGTGCGGTGCCCAGAACTGCTCACAGTACTCCAGGTGTGGTCTAATCAGGGTTTTGTATAGCTGCAGCATAACTTCTGCCCCCTTGTACTCTAGTCCTCTAGATATAAAGGCCAGCATTCCATTAGTCTTATTGATTATTTTCTGCACCTGTTCATGACACTTCAATGATCTATGTACCTGAACCCCTAAGTCCCTTTGGACATCCACTGTTTTTAACTTTTTACCATTTAGAAAGTACCCTGTTCTATCCTTTTTTGATCCAAAGTGGATGACCTCACATTTGTCTACATTGAATTCCATTTGCCACAGTTTTGCCCATTCACCTAATCTATCAATATCCCTTTGTAATTTTCTGTTTTCATCTACACTGCTTACAATGCCACCAATCTTTGTGTCATTGGCAAACTTAGATATGAGATTTTCTATGCCCTCATCTAAGTCGTTAATAAATATTGTGAATAATTGAGGCCCCAAGACAGATCCCTGCGGGACTCCACTAGTTACATCCTGCCAATGTGAATACTTACCCATTATCCCTACTCTCTGTCGCCTTTCGCTCAGCCAATTTCCTAATCAAGTTCGTAATTTTCCCTCGATTCCATGGGCTTCTAACTTAGCTAACAGTCTCTTATGTGGGACCTTATCAAATGCCTTCTGGAAGTCCATATAAATAACATCCATTGACATTCCCCTGTCCACTACTTTAGCCACCTCTTCAAAAAATTCAATCAGGTTTGTCAGGCATGACCTACCTTTCACAAATCCATGCTGGCTCTCCCTGATTAACTGAAAATTCTCGAGGTGTTCAGTCACCCTATCCTTAATTATGGACTCTAGCAATTTCCCCACAACAGATGTTAGGCTAACAGGTCTATAATTCCCTGGTTTCTCTCTCTCTCTCCTTTCTTAAAAAGCGGAGTGACGTGCAATTTTCCAATCCAGAGGGACAGTTCCTGAATCTAGAGAACTTTTGAAAGATTATAGTTAGGGCATCTGCAATGTGCTCACCTACTTCCTTTAAAACCCTGGGATGGAAACCATCTGGTCCTGGGGATTTGTCACTCTTTAGTGCTATTATTTTCTTTATTACTGTTGCTTTACTTATGTTAATTTTATCGAGTCCCTGTCACCAATTCAATATTAGTTTTCTTGGGATTTCCGGCATGCTATCCTCTTTTTCGACTGTAAATACTGACGCATAGTAATTATTCAACATGTCTGCCATTTCCCCATTGTCAATGACAATATCCCCACTTTCAGTTTTTAAGGGACCAACACTGCTCCTGACCACCCTCTTTTTCCTAATATAACTATAAAAGTTCTTTGTATTGGTTTTGATATCCCTTGCGAGTTTCTTTTCATACTCTCTTTTTGTAGCTCTTACTATCTGTTATGTGACCCTTTGTTGATCTTTGTATTTTTTCCATTCGCCAGGATCTGTGCTATTTTTAGCCTTTTTGTATGCCCTTTCTTTATGCCTTATACTGTCCCTTACCTCTTTAGTTGTCCATGGCTTTTTTTTTGGCAAGTAGAGTTCTAGCCCCTCAGGAGTATAAACCGGTTCTGTATCTCGTTAAATGTTTCTTTAAACATTTCCCACTGATCATCAGTCGTTTTACTCATTAACAGATTTGCCCAGTTTACTGTGGACAGTCTCTGTCTCATCCCATTGAAGTCGGCCTTACCCAAGTCTAGAATCTTAGCAGCTGACTCACTTTTTTCCCTTTCAAACACTACATTGAACTCGATCATGTTATGATCGCTATTGGATAGATGTTCACGCACAGTTAAGCTGTTAACTAAATCTAGTTCATTACTCATTACTAAATCTAGTATGGCTTGCCCCCTTGTTGCCTCTTAGTTCCTCTTAGTAATGTAAACAGAGATGAAGATTGAGGTCATTAGTTATGTTAAGTAAAACAGCTTATCTTGAGTTGCTAACGTGGTGTCAGCATGGTGGAATGACTTATGACTAGAAGATAAGATCAGAGTTGCTTACGTACATAACATAGCAGATGAATAGTATAAAGATAAGGTATGTTCCCTCCCAAAGTTTAGAGCTCTTGAGAGAACAGTTGGAAGTCCATAGCCATAGGCAGCCTTTGGAGGCCAAGTCTGATCGTCTTGTGTCCACGGGAACCAGTTTGTATTACTTGCTCGTCATTTAATGTAATCTGAAGATAGTTGTATAATATTGTTGTTAGTCAATATATTAAATCTTGTTGTTTAATAGCCACTCGTGCCTGAATCACGCGGAAGTTATTGTTCAAGAATTATCAACCCTTTGTTGCGACAGTAATGGGAAAAATCCGCCAACAGTATTAGATTTCTGTTTATGGCAGTAGTAGGGAGAAAAAATGCACAGGCTACAGCCCTGGCAGTGACATAATCTCCAGTACACTGTATTATGTAGTTTGGAGACCAACCCAAAGCTTGTTTTAGAGATTGTTTGGTAGGAGTCCAAACAATAATTCATATGGTGGTTGGGGAATCACCCTGTATTTCACTGCCCAAAGCAACCTAGCATCCTGTGAAAACTACATCACAGCCTGGTATCCTGTGAGGGCACATCAACTCAGCACTAACCTGCAATGCAAAATAAGCAGTCAAAAATATTTTTTTAAATGTCATACCATGAAAATAATTAAATCTATGGGCTTAGTTGATAATTTTCTGTCTTGTTTAATGACATAATCTGAACCCACATCTAGATTATTATCTTGTCATCTATTGTCAACCACATATGACCCTCTCTAATTAGAAGCCAGTTCGCTTGGGACTTTCACTACATACTTGAATATTTGAATTGACTTATAAACATAACAGCTTGTTCTCACTAGTTCTGTCAGTTTTATTGGAAATCATTTCTCCCCTAAGGTAAAGTAATTCCCATTTTGCATTTTTCTTCCTGACATGCTTTGTGCTCTTAAATTCTGAGAGCAGTGCCAGTGTAGCCTCATCATTCAGTCATCACTAACATTCTTTGGTTCCCTTTAAATTGCTATTGCAGCGTTTAACCAATTTCAACATAATATGTAAGGGTGAAATATATTTTCTTTTTGACATTCTGTAACGCAAAAGTGATGCCCACAATGTGTGGAGTTTTCTCAGATGCTTGCAGACAAGTCCAACTCCGTGGAAGTTTTCTTGGCATCTAAAAATATAGGAGCCATATGTTTTGATGCAGACAGTTTGCCTGCTGCACTGGTGAGCTCCCATCGAGTTACATCGAGTCACATCGAAATTACAGCACAGAAACAGGCCATTTGGCCTAACTGGTCCATGCCGGCATTTATGCACCACACAAGCCTCTTCCCTCCCTACTTCATCTAGCCCTATCAGCATACCTTTCTACTCCTTTGTCCCTCATGTGCTTATCTAGCTTCCCCTTAAATGCATTTATGCTACTTGCCTCAACTACATCTTGTGGTAGCGCGTTCCACATTCTAACCACTCTCTGGGTAAAGAAGTTTCTCCTGAATTCCCAGTTGGATTTATTAGCGACAATTTTATATTTATGACCTCTAGTTTTGGATGCCCCCACAAGTGGAAACATTTTCTCTACGATTACCCTAACAAACCCTGTCATTATCTTAAAGACCTCAATCAGGTCTCCCCTCAGCCTTCTTTTTTCTAGAGAAAAGAACCCCAGCCTGTTCAGCCTTTCCTGATAAGGATATCCTCTCAGTTCTGGGATCATCCTTGTAAATCTTTTTCGCAACCTCTCAAATGCATCTATATCCTTTCTATAATATGGAGACCAGAACTGTGCACAATTCTTCAAGTGTGGCCTAACCAAGGTTTCAATTCTATCCCTCTAGAAATGAAACCTAGTGCTTGATTTGCCTTTTTTATGGTTTATTAACCTGCGTCGCTACTTTTAGTGATTTGTGTATCTGTACCCCTAGCTCCCTTTGATCCTCTATCGTGTTTAGACTCTTATTGTCCAAGCAGTATGTGGCCTCCTTATTCCTTCTACCAAAATGCACCACTTCACACTTATCTATATTGAAATTCATTTGCCAATTATACTCCCATTCTGCAAGTTTATTAACGTCCTCTTGTATTTTGACGCATTCTTCCTTTGTATTAACTACATCGCCCAATTTGGTGTCATTCGCAAATTTTGCAATTGTACTTCCGATTCCCAAATCCAAATCGTGGTCCCAGTACCGATCACTGTGGAACACTACTTCCCACCTTTTGCTAGTCTGAGTAGCTACCCTTTGTTTTCTGTTTTGTAGCTAACTTGCTATCCATTCTGCTGCCTGTCCGCTGACTCCACATGCTCTGACCTTAATCATGAGTCTACAATGTGGTACCTTTGACGAAGACCTTTTGAAAATCCAAATATATTACATCTACTACATTACCCTTAGCTATACTTTCTATTACTTCTTCAAAGAATTCAATAAGGTTAGTCAAGCATGACTTTCCCTTCTGAAATCCATGCTGACTATCCTTTATAGTGTTTTCATTCTTTAGATGTCTTTCCATTACATCTTTGAGTAAAGATTCCATTATCTTTCCTACCATCGACGTTAAGCTAACTGGTCTATAGTTCCCTGGACTTGTTCTATTCCCCTTTTAAATATAGGAATAACATTAGCTGCCCGCCAGCCCCTGGCACCATTACCTTCTCTAGTGAATTATTATATATATGTGTAAAAGTGCCTCTGCTATCTCCTCCCTAACGTCTTTTAATATTCACGGAGACAATCCATCCAGACTTACCCTCCCTTAGTTTGATTAGTTTATCAAATATCTACCCCCTTTCTATCTTAAATGTTTTACTATCTTTTTTGAGCTCTTCTTCTAATGTCTTGCCTACTTGTTAGCATCCCTGGAGGCATAGTAACTATTCAATATTTCTGCCATTTTGCTGTCATTACTTGTAAGTTTATCTTGTGCATCCCTTAGTGGCCCTATTCCTATCCAGACTTTTCTTTTGACATTTATGCATCTGTAGAATACTTTACTATTTCTTTTTATATTCCTTGATAATTTAACTTCATAGTTCTTCTTTGCTTTACTAATTGTTTTTGTAGAATCAGTATGGGTGGAGGTAAGAAATAACAATGGTGCAGAAAACACTGGTGGGAGGAGTTTATAGGCCCCCTAATAGTATCTATCGTGTTGGACAGAATATAAATCAGGAAATTAGAGTAGCATGTAACAAGGGTAATGCAATAATCGTGGGGGACATTAATTTTCATAGACTGGGCAAACCAAATTGGCAAAAGTAGTTTGGAGGACGGGTTCATGGAATGCATTCAAAACAGTTTTCTAGAACAATATGTTGAGGAACTAACTAGGGAACAGGCTCTTTTAGATCTAGTATTGTGTAATGAGACAGGGTTAATTAGTAATTTATAGTTAAGGATCCTCTGGGGCAGAGTGATCATAATATGATAGAATTTCATATTGAGTTTGAAAGTGATGTAGTTAAGTCTGAAGGTAGGGTCTTAAATTTAAACAAAGCCAATTATGTAGGTATGAGGGCGAGTTGGCTAAGGTAGATTGGGAAATTAAATTATAAGATATGATGGTAGATAAGCAATGGCGAACATTTAAAGAAATAATTTATAATTGTGAATGAATATACATTCCCTTGAGGAATAAAAACTCCACGGGAAAAATGATTCAACTGTGGCTAACTAGAGAAATTAAGGATAGTATTAGATTAGAAGAAGAGGCTTACAATGTTGCCAAAAAGAATTGAGGATTCTGGGGATTGGGAGGGTTTTAGAAATCAGCAAAGGATGACCAAGAAATTGACAAAGAGGGAGAAAATTGAATGTGAGAGTAAAGTAGCAAGAAATATAAAAACAGATTGTAAGAGCTTCTACAAGTATGTAAAAAGAGATTAGCTAAAGTAAACGATGGTCCCTTAGAAACAGAGACAGGGGAATTATAATGGGGAGTAAGGAAATGGCAGAGAAGTCAAACAAATATTTTGTATCTGTCTTCACGTTGGAAGACACAAAAAACATACCGGAAATAGTGGGGAACTTAAAGTAATTAAGATAAGTAAAGAAAAAGTACTGGAGAAAATAATGGGACTAAAAGCTAACAAATCCCCTGGACCTGATGGCCTACTTGCTAGGGTTTGAAAATAGGTGGCTGCAGAGATAGTGGATGCATTGGTTTTAATCTTTCAGAATTCCCTAGATTCTAGAACAGTCCCTGTGGATTGGAAGGTAGTAAACGTAACCCCACTATTCAAAAAAGGAGGGAGAGAGAAAACAAGGAACTGTAGGAGAGTTAGCCTGACATTTGTAGTAAGAGAAATGCTTGAACCAATTATTAAGGATGCAGTAACAGGGCACTTAGAAAATCATAATATTATTAGACAGAGTCAACACGGTTTTATGAAAATGAAATTGTGTTTGACAAATTTATTTGAGTTTTTTGAGGGTATAACTAGCAAGGAAGGAGGAACCAGTGGATGTAGTATACCTGGATTTTCAAAAGGTATTCAATAAGGTGCCACACAAGAGGTTGTTACACAAGATTAGGGCTCATGGGATTGGGGGTAATATATTAGCATGGATTGAGGATTGGTTAATGGACAGAAAACAGAGTAGGAGTAAACGGGTCATTTTCGGGTTGGCAGGTTGTAACTAGTGGGGTGCCGCAAGGATCAGTGCTTGGGCCTCAGATGTTTACAATCAAGATCAATGACTTAGATGAGGAGACAGAGGGTAATGTATCCAAGGAAGGCAAATGGTATGTTAGCCTTTATTGCAAGGGGGTTGAAGTATACGAGTAAGGTGTTTTTGCTGCAGTTATATAGGGCTCTGGTGAGACCACACCTGGAGCACTGTGTACAGTTTTGGTCTCCTTACCTAAGGAATGTTATATACTTGCCTTAGAGGTGGTGCATCGTAGATTCACTGGATTGATTCCTGGAATGAGAGGTTGTCCTATGAGGAGAGATTGTGTAGAATAGGCCTATATTCTCTGGAGTTTAGAGGAATGAGAGGTGATCTCATTGAAACGTATAAAATTCTTAAGAGGGCTTGGCAGGGTAGGTGCTGAGAGGATGTTTCTCCTGGCTAGAGCGTCTAGAACTAGCAGTCATAGCCTCAAGGTAAGGGGTTGGCCATTTAGGACCGAGATGAGGAAAAATCTCTTCACTCAGAGGTTTTTGAATCTCTACCCCAGAGGGCTGTAGATGCTCAGTTGTTAAGTATATTCAAGACTCAGACTGATGGATATTTGGACGCTATGGGAAGCAAGGGACATGGGGATAGGGCGAGAAAGTGGAATTGAGGTAGAAGATCAACCATGAAGTTAGTAATGGTGGAGTAGGCTCGAGGGGCCATATGGCCTACTCCAGCAACTATTTCTTATGTTCCTATGTTTTGACTTCTTTCCTAACCTCATCATATTCCCTTTTGTCATCCTCTCCTTTATTTTTGATGTACTTCGACTATGCCTTTTTCTTTAGTTTCAATTTTACCCTTATCTCTTTATTCATCCACAATGTTTCATTATTGGCTAGTTTGTTCTTTCTTTTTAGAGGAATATATTTCTCCTGAATTCTTATTGATCATCATTTAGAATATTATCCACTGCTGTTCTATTTCTTTGTCAGTCAATTTTTTTTCCTGTTTACCTTCCCTAGTTCCACTCTCATCCCCTCAAAATTAGGTGTTTTCCAATCTATTACTTGGTCTTTGTCTTACTTATGTCTTTCTCAATCATTATTTTAAACCTTATTATGTTATGATCGTTATTGCCTAGATGTTCCCCAACACTTACTTCTCTTATCTGTTCTGGTTCATTTCCCATTATAAGATCCAGCAGTGATTCCTCTCTTGTTGGGCTTCTCACATACTGGGTAAGAAAGGAGTCATGTACACATTGTATTCCCTTGTCTCCTTTCCCTACCTCTTGCCAGTTTATTTGTGGGTAGTTGAAACCTCCCATGATTATTATTCGATGCTTTTTACTCATTTCACAGATTTGTCTTCATATTTCATCCTCCACTTCCCTTCCACTATTAGTTGGTCTGTAGAATATATCTGTTAATGTGATCGATCCCTTCTTATCCTTTGTCTCAATCCATATGGATTCTATTTCTATCTTAATATTACTTATGTCCCTTTTTTCTATTGCCATTATGTTGTCTCTAATTAGCATAGCTACTCCAAACCCCCCCCCCCAACCTTCTTCCTTCCCTATCCTTTCTAAAAATGTTATATCCTGCAATATTTAACTGCCAAATATTTAAAATGGTGATCAATAAAGGTCAGGAGAAATATATTCCTCTAAAAAACAAGAACAGACTAGCCAATTATGAAACACCATGGACGAATAAAGAGTTATGAGTAAAATGGAAACTAAAGAAAAAGGCATACTCTAAGTACATAGACAATAAAGGAGAGGATGACAAAAGGGAATACAAAGATGTTAGGAAGAATGTCAAAAAAAAATTAGTAAAGCAAAGAGGAACTACGAAATTAAATTATCAAGGAATATAAAAAGAAATAGTAAAGTATTCTGCAGACACATAAATTAGAAATGAAAAATCAGGATAGGGATCGGACCACTAAGGGATGCATAAGATAAACTCACAGGTAATGACAGTGTAGTGGCAGAAATATTCAATAGTTACTTTGCCTCACTATTTACCAGGGAGACTAGGAAGGTGGGCATTACCTTAGAAGAAGTGAACAAAAAAGATATAAAGACATTTAAGATAGAAAGGGGGGAGATAATTGATAAACTAATCAAATTTAGAGGGGATAAAACCCCTGGTCTGGATGGATTGCATCCGTGCTCATTAAAAGAAGTTAGGGATGAGATAGCAGAGGCACTATTACATATACATATGAAAATATAATTAGAAATGGGAATAATGCCATAGGACTGGTGGACAGCCAATGTTATCTGCGACCGACACTGAGTGCAGCCGGCACAGAGTGACCAACTTGAGAGTTTGGTAAGTGTGGGAGTTCGGTGAAGTGGGGGAAGGAGGTGCTGCTTTGCCTTGCTTTTCCTAACTTTTTCGCAGAGCGGTGGTGGACCTGAGCAGGAGCAGACTGAGAGCGGGAATAAAAGCAGCAGCAGACCTGCAACAAGAGAAAACTGTGACATCACAGGTGAGACAGGTAAGTGATTGCTAGTGACTGTGGGCTAAGTTTTAAGTTAACATGTAGCTAAAGTTTAAAAACTAAGCTTAATTTAATTAATCTAATAAATTAAATGAGGTAAATAATTTGATTAACACTAAATTAATTAATTAAATAAATAAAATAATTGGAGAACAGGAGATGTGTTGCTGCTGCAATATGTGGGAGCTTGTGAACATTTTTATCCAGGGCGACTACATCTGCAGTAAGTGTCTGCGGCTCGAGGAACTTCGGCTCCGAGTTGAGGAGCTGGAGTCCGAGCTGCGGACATTGCGAGACATCAGGGAGGATGAAAGCTACCTGGACATTTTGCTCCAGGAGGCAGCCACACCCCTTAGATTAAATACTTTAGAATTGACACGAGGTCAGGGACAGGAGGGTGTGACTGCGAGTGAGGCAGGTACGGGGATCCAGGAGGTAGTATTGCAGGAGCCTCAGTCCCTGCGCTTGTCCAATAGATTTGAGGTTCTTGCAACCCTTGTGGACAAGTGCAGGGACTGCGGGGAGGATGAGCAAACTGACCATGGCACTGTGGCACAGGAAGCCGTTCAAGTGGGGGAAGTAAAAAGGAAGGTGGTTGTAGTTGGCAACAGTATAGTTAGGGGAATAGACACTGTTCTCTGCAGCCAAGAACATGGGTCCCGAAGGCTATGTTGCCTACCCGGTGCCAGGGTTAAGGACATCTCCTTTGGGCTGGAGAAGAACTTGGAGTGGGAGGGGGAGGATCCAGTTGTCGTGGTCTACGAAGGTCCCAACGACATAGGTGGGACTAAGAAAAAGGTTCTGCTGAGAGAGTTTGAGCAGCTAGGGACTAAACTAAAAAGCAGAACCACAAAGATAATAATCTCTGGATTATTACCTGAGCCACGAGAAATTTGGCATAGGGTAAATAAGATCAGAGAGATGAATGCGTGGCTCAAAGATTGGTGTGGGAGAAGTGGGTTTCAATTCGTGGGGCACTGGCACCAGTGGGGAGAGAGAGAGCTGTTCCATTGGGACGGACTACTCCTGAACCATGCTGGGACCAGAGTTCTAGCAAATCGAATAACTAGGGAGGTAGGTAGGACTTTAAACTAAATAAGGGGGGTGGTGTTGGGGGGGGGAGGGTCCCAGTGGAGAGAAATCTAGAATGCTAAAGAGAAAAGACAAAGAAACAGTTCAAGAAAGTGATTGGGATAAGGATAACCAGATTGTGGCAGGAAGGGACAGAGCGTACAAACAAAAGAGTGCACTAACAAATAGGGTCCGGGTAAGAAAAAATGGTAATAAGACAAATAGGACCATAGTACAAAAAAATGTTAAGATGTCTAAAAATGTTAAAAAGACAAATCTAGAGGCACTGTATCTGAATACACGAAGCATTCGTAATAAGGTAGACGAATTAACAGTGTAAATAGATGTAAACGGATATGATATAATTGTAATTACGGAGACATGGCTGCAGGGTGACCAAGGCTGGGAGCCGAATATCCAAGGGTATTCGATATTTAGGTAGGACAGGCAAAAAGGAAAAGGAGGTGGGGTGGCGTTGTTAGTAAAGGATGAAATCAGACCAATAGTGAGAAAGGATATTGGCTCAGAAAATCAAGATGTAGAATCTGTCTGGGTGGAGTTAAGAAGCACCAAGGGGCAGAAAACACTGGTGGGAGTTGTCTATAGGCCTCCTAACAGTAGTGGTAATGTAGGGGATGGCATCAAACAGGAAATTAGAGATGTATGTAACAAGGGTACTACTGCAATCATGGGTGACTTTAATCTACATATAGACTGGCCAAACCAAATTAGCAATAATACTGTGGAGGATGAATTCCTGGAGTGTGTATGAGATGGTTTTTTAGACTAGTATGTTGAGAAGCCAACCAGGGAACAGGCTATCCTAGATTGGGTATTGGGCAATGAGAAGGGGTTAATTAATAATCTTCCTTTAGGGAAGAGTGACCATAACATAGGAACATAGGAACAGGAGTAGGCCATTCAGCCCCTCGTGCCTGCTCCACCATTTGATAAGATCATGGCTGATCTGTGATCTAACTCCATATACCTGCCTTTGGCCCATATCCCTTAATATCTTTGGTTGCCAAAAAGCTATCTATCTCACATTTAAATTTAGCAATTGAGCTAGTATCAATTGTCGTTTGCGGAAGAGAGTTCCAAACTTCTACCACCCTTTGTGTGTAGAAATGTTTTCTAATCTCGCTCCTGAAAGGTCTGGCTCTAATTTTTAAACTGTGCTCCCTACTCCTAAAATCCCCAACCAGCGGAAATAGTTTCTCTCTATCCACCCTATCTGTTCCCCTTAATATCTTATAAACTTTGATCAGATCATCCCTTAACCTTCGAAACTCTAGAGAATACAACCCCAATTTGTGTAATCTCTCCTCGTAACTTAACCCTTGAAGTCCGGGTATCATTCTAGTAAACCTACGCTGCACTCCCTCCTAGGCCAATATGTCCTTCCGAAGGTGCGGTGCCCAGAACTGCTCACAGCACTCCAGGAGCGGTCTAACCAGGGTTTTGTATAGCTGCAGCATAACTTCTGCCCCCTTGTACTCTAGTCCTCTATGATAGAATTCTTCATTAAGATGGAAAGTGAAGTAGTCCAATCCGAAACTAGATTTAAACAAAGGAAACTACGAAGGTATGAGGAGTGAGTTGGCTATGATAGATTGGGAAGCTTCATTAAAAAGCATGACGGTGGATAGGCAATGGCTAACATTTAAGGAACGAATGCATGAATTGCAACAAATTTCTTCACTCAGAGGGTGGTGAACCTGTTGAATTCTCTACCACAAAAGACTGTGGAGGCCAAGTCAATGAATATACTTAAGAAGGAGCTAGATAGATTTCTAGACACAAAAGGCTTCGAAGGGGTATGGGGAGAGAGCGGGAATATGCTATTGAGATAGAGGATCAGCCATGATTATATTGAATGGTGGAGCAGGCTTGAAGGGCCGAATGGCCTCCCCCTGCTCCTATTTTCTATGTTTCTATGTATCCCTATATTTGAAAAGGGAGATATAACAAGTCCAGGGAACTATAGCTTAACGTCAGTGGGAGGAAAGATAATGGAATCTTTACTCAAAGACCTAATAGAAAAACATTTAGAAAACAAAAATTTAATACAAAATAGTCAGCACAGCTTTCAGAAGGGAAAGTCATGCTTGACTATCCTTATTGAATTCTTTGAAGAAGTAACAGAAATAGTAGGCAAGGGTAATGTAGTAAATGTAATATATTTGGATTTTCATAAGGCCTTTGATAAGGTACCACATTATAGACTCATGACTAAGGTCAGAGCATGTGGAGTCAGGGGACAGGTAGAAGAATGGATAGCAAGCAGGCTACAAGTCAGAAAACAGAGAGTAGGAGTTAAGAGTAGCTACTCAAACTGGCAAAAGGTGGGAAGTGATGTTCCACAGGGATCGGAAAATGAATTGGCAAATGAATTTCAATATAGATAAGTGTGAGGTGGTGCATTTTGGTAGGAAGAATAAGGAGGCCACATTCTGATTGGATGATAAGAGTCTAAATGGGGTAGAGGAGCAGAGAGATCTCAGAATAAAGATGCACAAATCACTAAAAGTAGCGTTTCAGGTTAATAAGGCTATAAAAAAGGCAAACCAAGCATTGGGGTTTATTTCTAGAGGGATAGAAGGGAAAAGCAGAGAAGTTATGTTAAATTTGTATGGAACCTTGGTTAGACCACACTTGGAGTAGTATGCACAGTTATGGTCTCCATCTTATAAAAAAGATATAGAGTGCAAAAGAGATTCACAAGGATGATACCAGAACTGAGAGGATACATTTATCAGGAAAGACTAAACATGCTGGGGCTCTTTTCTCTAGAAAACAGTAGGCTGAGGGGTGACCTGATAGAGGTCTTTAAGATAATGAAAGGGTTTGATTAGATAGACGTAGAGAAAATATTTCCACTTGTGGGGGAATCCAAAACTAGTCATCAATATAAGATAGTCACTAATAAATCCAATAGGGAACTCAAGAGAAACTTCTTTACCCAAAGAGTGGTAAGAATGTGGAACCCACTACCACAATGAGTAATTGAGGCAAATAGCACAGAATCATTTAAGGGGAAGCTAGATAAACACAGAAGAAGAAAGAAATAGAAGGGTATGCTGATAGGGTTAGATGAAGTAGGGAGAGAGGAAACTCATGTGGCGCATGAACGCCGGCGTAGATCAATTGGGCCGAGTGGCCTGTTTCTGTGCTGTAGACTCGATGTAACTCGATGTAAGATGTGAGTTCAAGGCTAGAGCCTTGGGGACGTTTGGCTTGGTGGGCAAGGGAGAGGGGGGATGCAGCAGAGACAGCTGAACAGATGACCTCAATCTTAGTGATAAAGTAGTCCATGAGCTTCTCACCCTTGTTGTTGAAGGTGAGGGAGGAGGGGCAGAGGAGAGGGAGTTAAGGAAACAGTTGGTAGTTGAGAAAAGAAGTCGGAGATCTCTGTACTGAAATGACAACAAACTTTAAAGGTGATCTGTATTCAGTGCAACTTCTACACTTCATTTCTACTTTTCTACTTTCTAATGAAATCGGTTGACAGTGTAATGCAATGTTACTTTGCCATTGAGATGTCATACATGTGGAGTAATAGGGGGTTGAAATTCCTCGAGCCCTGCTCCATTTCCAGAGGTGTGACAAGGCAGGACTTCTGAGATACCAGTCCGGCCTGGCTTTGATCTGGTCCCAATTTCAGGGGATAGATTTACTTACATTGAAGGGTCAGGCACCTGTGCCATTTATGGTGTTCGCCAAGCGGGAAAATTGGAGCTGCATCTTATTGCTCCATCAGGGCAGTCTGTTGCGACTGAAGATAATTTTCTTTAAAAAAAGAAAGCCCCATTCTTTTGTTGCTGCTTTATTAATGGCAACTGACTGTTCTGTTATTGATTGCTGTTGGGTAATGGCATTGTAGGCTCCCTTTCCACCTTTATAGATTGGTTGCAAGAAAGGTGGAACAGGTGGCAGCCATCATTCTGCTAGTCCCACCTCTTTAAGTGATGTCAGGATAAATGGAGGGTGGGTGTCAGAAGGGTCTTCCCCCTCTCATTGGAGCTTTGTGGTTGTAAGTAGAGAGGGGTGGAGACCTGGCAGAACCATGTACTTCCCCCAAATTCTAGCTCTTCCTCACCTGCCCAAGCCTCATTCTGCCCTCCCAGGCCCAGGAATTTTGGAGCCACAATTTATTTTCTGAAAGTGAGGTATTATTGCTTCTTTCCTTTTCCATGCCATGCATCATCTTCTGTCAGAAAGGTGGGTAAAATGACATCCTGTTCCAAGGCCTCCACCAATGCTGCTCTGAAACTGGCCACGAGGAAATTGGAAAGAATGGCCTTGGCTGACTGTCTTTCCTTCCCTGAAGTGGGAGTGGCCTGGCTGTTGCATGTCACCTCTATCTATCAACACAGCTCACCGTATGGAGAATCATGGCTAGGAATTTACATCGTATAACCTCATGATGCAGTTCACTCAGGCTCCAGAGCACTGCACTGCACCTGATGGCTGAAAACGTGGGATTCCGCTCCGTCGCCATAACAATGCGGAGCGGGAGTTGTGCCCCGTCAGTGATCCAAGCGCCTGACCAAGGTGGAGTTGCTGAGATCAGATCATTTGCATAGCGACAGTGGACGCCCACGCCAGTCTCAGCATATCTTGGTGCCTGGTGGGGAGAGCAGAAAATGTGGTGTATCCCAGCCTCTTGAAGACAAAGCCAAAGGTCCAACTGTGAACAGCAGAAAAGATTTGAAATCAGCCTCTTTCATGGTGGCCAAAACTTTGGTGTTGTAATATTCCAGGTCATAAACCCAGCCTGGAACACTCTTGTGGGGCTCACTTCCGTTGTACAATTGCACTGAAAGTATTTTTCCTGTCAACGTACAGTATGTTGGGGACTCAGGAGGCTGGACTAGTGAGAATTCTGGCAGATGACGCCAACTCACCTCCTTTTAATACATCAGGCTGCAAGAGGGCGGACGCAACTATTGCCCGCCCCAGCCCCCACTGGTCCCGGAGGAAAGGGGCCTGGTAGCATTCTCAGGGGAAGAGACCTGGTGTGACTGGGTCTCAACCTGATTCCTGCCCTCGCTCACTCCAGTTATATTGGCAGTCCACCCCAGGCCCCACGGAAATTCGAGGCCATGACTGCTATTTTCCCTGGAGTGTCATAATAAATAATGATCTATTATTCATTGGTCCCAGAAAACAGATTTTCTCCAGCACAGCACCAGTCCACCTGTTGCAGACAACGAGTGCTGCTATTGAAAGTTCCTGGAGACACAAATGCTGAATATGTAAGTGGTTTAGTGTGTATAAATTGTTGGTGCACTGTAATCGGCAATTTTTGTTTCAGGGTGGCATCCAATACAGGCAGTGATACATAAACAATGGGGCATACATAGTTATTTAAAAACCATAATTGTAACTCTAACCCTTTGGCTGTGGAATTTGTTCCCACTGTCAGGGGATTCTCTGTATTGGCCAGCAATACAAAATCACATTGCCTGTACATGAACGTTGATTACTCAGCCCACCCACAGCCAGAAATATGCTGGCCTGCAGCATCCAGTGCTGCCGGAGGTGGCTAGTTATGCCCACTGTTGATGCCTTTGTACTTCCACCAGCAGTATTTAAAAAAACTTTTTGAGTTAGAGCTCTATGCCTCTGGAAACACTAGTGCTGCCTCATTTATAATATTTATAAGATTTCCACATCGTTCACCTGAGGAAGGAGGAAGCCTCCGAAAGCTTGTGAATTTAAAATAAAATTGCTGGACTATAACTTGGTGTTGTAAAATTGTTTACAATTCATTTATAATATAGCAGTGAAGCCAAAGTTGGAGCTGCTGTCAGTTCTACCAATCATGGTGACTTCATCCATACCACATGATTCCCTTCATTTCACAATTGATATGGGGTTGGAGTCGGTTGATAAGCTGCTATAGTTTGTAGGTTACCTCTGCATTTAATTTTTTCATCATTACTTCCAAATACAAAGCCTTCTCTGCAGATGGATAAATAGCTTCCAAAGGTATTTTTGCAGACTTTGCTTTGAGGACAAATATCGCTCCTTGTTTAAATTAATTTGCATCTGGAAGACAAAAAACCGTAATAGCATTAAGAGATTAATGAAATGTCATTGGGTATCCCCTAGTGTATGTTTTTATATATCACACACACACTCAAATGTGCATTCCTTGTACACAGAAGTGGCCTAGTGGAAATCCCCCTCCAATTAACCACTCCCCCTACAGGTAGGCTCTTGATATTGGTTGACTCAGCGGGCTAGAAATTCGGCCGTGTAGTGCCCGTTTTATCAGGTGCAACGTGGCCACCTGAGGTCCCAAAATAGTGTCCGGAATGCGCCCGCTCGTTTTAGCGTGACGTGCGACGGAAGCCATCTTGGTAAAGGGGTTTGTGCAGGCGCAGATAACGAATGCTGGCAGCATTTAACGTAGGGAGAATATGCGTTAGATCAGTGTGCAATGCTGATTTAAAGAGATAGATACAATTTTGGCACTCAATGCTCCAGCCAACACACTGTCTTAACCACGACTAGCTGAACATGTCATAGACATGGAAGCCCCCCCACCAGCACTATTTAAAGGGACCATACAGGATTTACGGTTAGTTGCTGGATTATTGCTTCTGGCTGCTGATTTTGAAGGTCTCTTATTCTTGAATACTAAGACTAGGGGACATAGCCCAACATTTAGAGCCAGGACTTGCAGGAGTGAAATTAGGAAATGCTTCTACACGCAAAGGGTGATAGAAGTTTGGAATGCTTTTCTGAAAATGGCAGTTGATGCTAGCTCAATTGTTAATTTTAAATCTGAGATTGATAAATTTCTGTTAACTGGGATTAGGGGTTATGGGGCTAATGGAGTTAGGTCACAGATCAACCATGATCTCATTGAATGGTGGAACAGGCTTGAGGGGTTAAATGCTACTGCCACTTGCTGCCTTATGTTATGTGCTACCTTCTCCTACAAGAAAGCGGGACATGTGTTGGTGAGTGTCCTGCAGGATGTCTGGGTGGTGTGCCTGTCATGGTTGAATAGCTGCCAGTGTGTGTGACCTATGAGTTGTGAGTGTGCGGCTTACAACAGTGGTAATGTGTGAGGGTGAGAGGAAGCATCTGATTGAAAGAGTTTGTTGGTAGGTGGGTGATAGGGGTGTAGTGTGCGGAGCAGTGGATGTGGTTGGTGGTATAGTTGGTAGGAGATGTCACTTGACAGTTGACCTCACTCACCTTGGCCACTCGTGTCAAAGCATTGTGGTGCTATGCACCTGGCATTGACTTTGTCCCCTGCTGCCTCCCACTGTCCCTTGCGCATATGTCTGGAGGGCCTCTTGCCCCGTTGCGGATATAGGATGCCCCTTCTTCTGTCCACCTCTTGCACCAAGGCCTCTAGTGCATCAGCAGAGAACCTTGGCGCACGCTCTCTCGCAGGCCTGGTACAAACTCAAATCGGCAGATTGGTGAGGTCTGGCGTGCAGATTGGAGGATGTGGGATTTAGTAGTGCGCAACCTTTATTCAATGTTTTAACATAACTCAACAGTTTGTAAACATTGGGATGGGACCTGCATCTGTGTTTTATGTGTGTGTTGTCTGATCTCCATTCAGGCTCCGTGCAAACCTGTACCTTATATTTTGCATGTAAGAGGTGCAGCTGCCTTTAAGAGATGCGAGCAACTCACGCAATATTTGGGCCCCCCTGCAGGTGAGAACAATGCAGCTAGGCCTGGCTGCTGTTCTACAATCAGGTAAGTGAGGAGGCAGCACGAATCTCTCATGCTTCCCACATCGGAACCACCGGGCTCGGGTTAATCGTGCGCCTGTGCGCGTGCCCATGCCCGGATTCGGGGGTTAACCAGTTTAACCCCCAGCATCTCTGCAGAGCTGCACAGCTGAGATTGGGAACTCAGCAAAATAAGGAATCAAGCCTGCATTACTCCACTCCATTGGGCTTCTTGCAGTACCTGTCTAAGGGCAGAATCATCTTTTGTGTTCCTCCCCATCACCCCAAATGGAAGACTTGCTAAATGAGTACTTTGTATCCATTTTCACAGCGGAGGAAGAGGACAAAATACCAGCGGTACAAGGGAACTTAAAAATAAATCAAGGGGAGGAATTTAGTGGATTTAATATAAGTTAGAAAATAGTAATGGAGAAAATATTGGCACTTAAGTTAGACAAAGCTCCAGGACCTGAAGAGTATCAAAAGAAAGGAAAATGCAGATGTTCCAAAGCTCTCTAGATTCAGGAATTGTGCCTTTGGAATGAAAAATTGCAAATGTCACTCCATTATTTAAGAAGGGAGGGAGAAACTAGATAACTACAGATGTGTCAGCTTAACATCAATTGTGGGGATCGATCAGCAGAGACAGAGTGACTAAGCATTTGGACAAGTACTAACTGATCAAAGAGAGTCAGCATGGATTTATAAAAGGCACGTCGTGTCTGAATTTTTTGAGGAAGTCACTACCATGATGGATAGAGGACTAACTAGGGACGTTGTCTATATCAACTTCCAGAAGGCATTTGATAAGGTATCGCACAAAAGATTGTTTGCAAAAATGAGAGATCACAGAAATGGAGGTGACTTTGTGACATGGATCTGAAATTGGTTGGGAGGTAGGAGACGGACAATGGGGATAAAGTGAACATTCTCTGACTGCCGAGATGTAACAAGTGGTGTTACCCTAGGAGGGGGTACAAAGTAGACTCACCAGAATGATACCAGGGCTTCAAGGGTTAATTTATGAGGGCAGGTTGCATCAACTTGGCTTGTATTCCCTTGAGTTTAGAAGGTTGGAGGGTGATCTAATTGAGATGTTTAAAATAATAAAGGGATTCGATATAGTAGATACAGAGAAACTATTTCCTCTGGTGGGGAATCCAGAACAAGAGGGCATAATCTTAAAATTAGAGCTAGGCAATATAGGAGTTAAATCAGGAAGCATTTTTTCTTACAAAGTATGGTGGAAAGCTGGAATACTCTGCCTCAAAAAGCTGTGGATGCTGGGTCAATTTAAATTTTTAAGACTGAGATCAATAGATTTTTGTTGGGTAAGGGTATCAAAGGATATGGAACAAAGGCGGGTAAATGAAGTTGAGGTACAGATCAGTCATGATCTAATTGAATGGCAGAACAGGATCAAGAGGCTGAATGGCCTACTCCTGTTCCTATGTTGCTACTTGTCTCTGCACATTGTTTTTAAACTTCATTGCACTACCTGGACAAAAGCAAGAAATGTGTTGCTTTTTTGCATATCATTTGTTATGCCACTTATATTATGTAACGCACAACATTTTTTAACCGTTTCATTTCTAAAAAGAGGATTGATGGTGACACTGCCCCATTGTGTGTTTGCTATTGATTTTCTGCCCATCCAGTTGAAGAATGTCAGTGTTGGGAAATGGAACACTTTATCACTTTTTGCATTCAGTGTCAGCATCAAGTAAAAGAGACTTGCATACCAACATCCTCTCCTTGTGAAGCTCTACTGGCTCCCTGCACCCCAGTGAATCAACTTTAATGTCCTTGTTCTCACCTTCAAATCACTCCATGGGTTCAGCCACACTCTGCCTCATCCGTTGATTGAGTATGGCACCAAGGAGCCCGAGCAAAATTGTGGTCGGTTGGTGGTCAATGGCAAAACCCTCCAGTGGCTTGACACACAAGAAGATGATAGATGGTTGTTAGAGGCCAATAATCTGCAGCCACAGGACATCACTGCCAGACTTACTCAGTGCAGTGCCCTCAGCCCAACCACCTTCAGCTGCTTCATCAATGACCGCTCCTCTGTTATAAGGTCAGGAGTGGAGCTTCTGGTTGAGAATTCCACAGTGTTCAGTTTCATTTAAAGCTCCACCGATAATGCAGCATCCCATGTTGGCTTACAGTATCACCTGGACAACATGGGCAACGCTTGGGCTGATAAGTGGAAGGTAACATTTATGCCACGTAAGTGCCAGGAAATAACCATCTCCAACAAGAACAAGCCCAACTATCGTTTCCTTGACCTTCATTGGCATCACCCTTGCCAGGTTCCCCACAATCAACATCCTATGAATTACCATTGACCAGAGGCTTAACTGGGTCATCTATATCAGCACTGTGGCCACAAGAGCAGGGCAGGGGCTGGGCACTCTGTGACAAATGGCTTACCTTGTGACTCTTTAATGCCTCTCTACCATCTACAAGGCTCGAGTCAGGAGTGTGATGTAATACTCACCACTTATCTGGATGGGTGCAGCTGCAATAACACTCATGAAATGCAGCACCATTCAGGAGCAATCAATTCGCTTGATTAGTGCCCCTGCTACTGAACTCTGGTGGATGCAGTGTGTATTATCTAAAGGATGTATTGCAGAAACTTGCCAAGCTTACTTTGACAATACCTCCCAGCCTTGCAATTTCTGCCACCATGATGGCCAAAACCAGCAAAGTCATGAGAACACCATCACCTCTACGGTCCCCCCGCAACAACAACAACATCAACAACAACATCAACAACTTGTATTTATATAGTGCCTTTAGAGTAGGAAAACTTCCCAAGGCGCTTCTCCGAAGCGTAATAAGACAAAAATTGACACTGAGCTAAAGAAGGAGACATTAGGATTGGTGACTAAAAACTTGTTCAAAGAGGTAGGTTTTCAGGAGGTTCTTAAAGGAGGAGAGAGACGTGGAGAGGCAGAGAGGTTGAAGGAGGAAATTGCAGAGCTTAGGGCCTAGATAGCTGAAGGCACAGCTGCCAATAGTGGGGCAAAGGGAGTGGAGGATGTGTAAGAGCCCAGAGTTGGAGGAATGTAGAGTTCTTGGGAGGATTGTAGGGCTGGAGGATTTTACAGAGAGGGAGGGTGAGGCCATGGCTTTAATATATGCTCCAACAGTGACAGGAGTATGTGAGGTGGCTGCCTGCTGTTGTCCGTGAGTGGCACTTAATATTGAGGTGGCCCTTGACATCCGTGACCTGTGTCCTTTGGAATTAGTTTGGTCTTGTCCGCTTTATGGCAAACATCAATGCCAAGTAACGGGAGGGTCCAAGCAGGTATGGGCACCGCTGAGCCTAAGACTGGTGTGCTGAGTGAAATTCCAAGAATAGGTGTCAGCCTTGGCTTAGTGGTAACATTCTTGCCTCTGAGTCTGAAGGTTGTGGGCTCAAGTCCTATTCCAGAGACTTGACCATATAAGCTAGCTGATACTTCAGTGCAGTGGTAAGTGGGTGCTACACTGTCAGAGGTGCCAGCTTTTGGATGAAATGTTAAACCAAGGCTGCTCTTCTGGGGTTTCACCAAAGTTACAACAGGAGAACCCCCGTGGAAATTCACCTCCTAAATCCAGAAAGGAGGGTAAAAGAAGGCCCCAATGAGGTATATAAAGTATTAAATGGCATAAAGTGAATTATACTTCAAGCTCAGTAAGGCGAGTAAAACAAGGAGACATAAATTTAAACTGGTGAAAAGTAAAAAAATGGATCTCAGAAAAAATTTCACCACCAAAGTATCATAACCATTTTGGAATGACCCATCAAGTAAGATTGTGGAACTAAAAACATTGGGAGACTTCAAGATGTAGTTGGATGCTAGACTGGATGAGTTGAAATACTAGAGGGACGACTTTGATGGAATAAATGATCTTTTCTTATCTGTGACTATATCTTATACTCTGATGATCCAGGAATGAATGAATACAATCAGCATGGAAAGAAAATGGATTCTGTTCATTCAGATAAAACTCAGAATTACATTGCTCGCTTGTACTGACAGACTAGCCCGACACTCACCTTCACATGTTCTGTTATCTGAAGTGAGCTGAAGACCTGTAGGACACAGGCAGCGCATACCCCTGCTCAACAGCTCCTGGCAGCTGAACTGACACCAGGCTTCAGAACGTAAGGAGATTTCTAGAAGGAGAAGGTATTGCCCATGCAGTACATTAAAACCAAATGTTTTATTTACACCTTTTGTGATCTGCATCTCATAACTATTTTATGTGCTATGCTTCAACATCAGACAATGGGGCCGAAATTCCTGGGGAGTGGATGGGTATAAAGCAGGCGGATGAGATCAAGTGTGGATTCCATTGTGGACTTAGAAAAGACCCCTGACATGGAAAGGGGCAAAGGGGACCATTTGCCTTTTGAGCTGAGGCACCTTATTTCCCTGCAGGGATATTAAAAGTTTTTCAACTTAAACCTTCGGTCCTTTAACTAATGTAACTCTCTCCATCGGACCTGCAGAGTGCAAGAAAAGCAAAGAATATTGAAAGTGTTTTATTTTTAAACTTGAATCAAAATATCTTAAGTTTCATAATTTATCATGTCTCAATGTATTTTATAAGCAAAAAATCTATGGCTCTGAAATACAATATAGATTTGTTTTACATTTTGATAAATCAGATATTAATGACATTTGTCTCCATCTTTACAAATGGCTGCATTCAAATTACATATAAACTATGGGGCAACAATAGAGGAAAATAGAGAATCCAGTCAAACTTCACAGAGGAAATTGTCAGCATATGAATAAAAATAAGCTGAACACTTGAATGTCTGGATATCACCAATGAAAACTATCAATGTCAGAAGAAGCGATTTGAGCTTACAGTGATCATTCCTCTCTGTTATCCTGTTGGTCATTCACACACAAGCTCAAAATTTCTGCAAACTATATTCATTTGGTCTGACCACCTTAAGACACTCCATAATATTAACAGTGTCAGTGAAGGCAGGAATTCTAACATTGCAGACTTGCGATCTTGCAGTTCTCTCATACAGACAAATGGCAGTCCTGAATGTAAATTATATTATCGAAGCGTGGAGGATAAATATAAAGTGGCAACATTAGAAATCAGTCCAATTCTATTCTTCATTGCCACTTCCTCTATCTTTAAGACATTTGAAATCCCATATATCTCATTTTATCTGGTCTCTACAATCTACATGAAATAATCAGATTTGGAAATAACACTTGGGAGTGAAAACACCTGGGACCATACTTACATAGTTACAGTGACCGATCCGGAGAATCCCTGTGGAAAATCTACCCCACTATGGCTTTTGTTGTGGATGAGGCAGTGGGAGCTGTTAACCACCCATTGTTCTTTTTGTATTTTGTCCCTTTTTTTAGGCCCCCCTTTGCCAGCCTTTTCCAATGACCAACTGTATCCAATCTCACATGCCATATAAAAGTGGCCAGATTTGACGCAGCTTCTTATTTTGCTCTCCTCTCGTCAGGGAAGGACTGGCAGCCTGGCAATTTGTGACCATGAACCTAATTGCTACCACTCCACAGAGTAGCAAACTGGTGCCCCAATATGCCTCACAACTGGATTGCCTACTTTCTCGTCCTTGGCTGGAAATTTTAATATCTTTTTGCAAACATACCTTCTCTGGAAATGCTCTGAGCAGTTTATTCTTTCATTGTAAAGTCTCTTTCAAAGTTTCATAACGTCATAAAAGAAATATGAGCCAGAATAAATGCTAGCTTACTGGAGCAGGTCTTCCCATCAGGATTCATTTTGTAACCATGGGGAAGTAACAGCGATAGCTCCCATGTGTGTTCATACAGCGATAAGAGCAGGGCTGAGGAATCAGTCCACATTCATTTATATCTTAAAAAAAATAGAAACCAAGTTATTATTATCTGATCCTGTCATTAACATTCATTTTGCAAGGGCTGGCATGAACTATTTGTAATTACTTTAAAATGTTAATTATATGAGAGTAAAAAGTATCCTCATAAACCAGAGAATAGGTACTGTTTTTTTAAAAAGAAAGTGACAACAGAGAGAGACACACAGCGAAAACTTACATTTAGATAGCATCTTTAAATTAGTGTTGGGTACGGCAGCGTAGTGATTATGTTACTCGACTAGTAATCCAGAGAAATGGCCAGGATTTTGAGCCGGGAAGGGGACGGGGGTGGGGGGGCGGGGGGGTCAAATTGCAGACGGGAAAGTCAGAAGTACGGGTTTCCCAGACGTCCTGATTGACAGGCTGTCCTCAGTCGGATGGGAGCAGAGCAAGGAAGAGGATGTGAAAAGGTAAGTCTTTGATTGTATGGATGGGGGGGGGTGAGGGGCCTTGGGGGGCATGGGTGGGCATGGGGGCACCGATGGGCATGGGGGTCACGGGGGGGTCAGTCATCGGAGGAGTCAGTCATGGGGGGTGGGATCGGGAGTCAGTCACCCGGGGGGGGGGGGGGGGTCGGGATCGGGGGTCATCGCGGGGGTCTACGATCATTGTTAAATAGTTACTTTGCGTCAGTATTTGCAGTAGAGGAAGAGGATAGCCTGCCAGACACCCCAAGGAAACTAATTTTGAATCAGGGACAGGGGACTCACCATAATTAACGTAAGCAAATTAACAGTAATGAAGAAAATAATGGCACTAAAGAGTGACAAATCCCCCGGACCAGATGGTTTTCATCCCAGAGTTTTAAAGGAAGTAGATGAGAACATTGCAGAAACCCTAACTATAATCTTCTAAAGTTCTCTCGATTCAGGAACCGTTCCTTTAGATTGGAAAATTGCACATATCACTTCGCTATTTAAGAAAGGTGAGAGAGGAAAACCAGGGAATTATAGACCAATTAGCCTAACATCTATTTTAGGGAAATTACTAGAGTCTATAATTAAGGATAGAGTGACTGAACACCTTGAAAATTTTCAGCTGATCAGAGAGAGCCAGCATGGATTTGTGAAGGGTTGGTCATACCTGACGAACCTGATTGAATTTTTTGAAGAGGTGACTAAAGTAGTGGTCAGGGGAATGTCAATGGATATTATTTATATGGACATCCAGAAGGCATTCGGTAAAGTCCCTCATAAGAGACTGTTAGCTAAAGTTGAAGCTCATGGAATTGAGGGCAAATTATTGACCTGGTTAGGAAATTGGCTGAGCGGCAGGAGACAGAGTGTAGGGATAATGGGCAGGTACTCAAATGGGCAGGATGACTTAGATGACGGGATCGAGTGCCACGTTTGTCGATGACACAAAGATAGGCATGATGTGGAGATGCCGGTGATGGACTGGGGTTGGACTGGGGTTGACAAATGTAAAGAATCTTACAACACCAGGTTATAGTCCAACAATTTTATTTGAAAATCACAAGCTTTCGGAGGCTTTCTCCTTCGTCAGGTGAATGTGGGAATCCTTGAACGTTTCGCATTTATATTCCCTGAATATAAATGCGAAACGTTCAAGGATTCCCACATTCACCTGACGAAGGAGAAAGCCTCCGAAAGCTTGTGATTTTCAAATAAAATTGTTGGACTATAACCTGGTGTTGTAAGATTCTTTACAAAGATAGGCAGCATTGTAAGAAGTATAGATGGAAGCATAAAATTACAGAGAGATATTAATAGATTAAGTGAGTGGGCAAAACTGTGGCAAATGGATTTCAATGTAGGCAAGTGTGAGGTTATCCACTTTCGACCTAAAAAGGATAGATCAGAGTACTTTCTAAATGGTGAAAAGCTCGAAACGCCAGAAGTTTGAAGAGACTTAAGGGTCCATGCACATAGATCATTAAAACGTCATTGACATTGTCATGGCTGTTAAAAGAAGCAAGGGAGGAAATAACGGAGACTCTGAGCATCCTTTTCCAATCCTCACTGGATACAGGCATGGTGCTGGAGGATTGGAGGACTGTTAATGTTGTACTGTTGTTTAAAAAGGGAGTAAGGGATAGACCGAGAATTACATCCAGTCAGTGTCACGTCGGTGGTCGGCAAATTATTGGAATCAATTCTGAGGGACAGGATAAACCGTCACTTAGAAAGGCACGGAGTAATCAAGGACAGTCAGCATGGATTTGTTAAGGGAAGGTCGTGTCTGACTAACTTGATTGAATTTTTTGAGGAGGTAACAAGAAGTAGATGAGGGTAGTGCATTTGATGCAACCTAGATGGATTTTAGCAAGGCTTTTGACAAGGTCTCACATGGCAGGCTGGTCAAAAAAGTACAAGCCCTGGGATCCAAGGGAAAGTGGCAAGTTGGATCCAAAATTGGCTCAGAGGCAGGAAGTAAAGGGTGATGATCGACAGGTGTTTTTGTGACTGGAAGGATGTTTCTAGTGGGATTCTGCACGGTTCAGTACTAGGTGCCTTGCTTTTTCTGGTATATATTAATAATTTGGACTTAAATGAAGGGGGCAAGATTAAGAAGTTTGCAGATGATACAAAAATTGGCCATATGGTTGATAGGAGGAAAGCTGTAGACTGCAGGAAGATAACAATGGACTGGTCAGGTGGACAGAAAAGTGGCAAATGGAATTCAATCTAGAGAAATGTGAGGTAATGCATTTGGGGAGGGCAAACAAGGCAAGCGAATACACAATAAATGGAAGGATACTGAAAGATGTAGAGGAAGTGAGGGACCTTGGAGTGCATGTCCACAGATCCTTGAAGGTAGCAGGACAGGTAGATAAGGTGGTTAAGAAGCCATATGGAATACTTTCCTTTATTAGCCGAGGCATAGACTATAAGAGCAGGGAGGTTATGCTGGAACTGTATTAAACACTAGTTAGGCCACAGCTTGAGTACTGCATACAGTTCTGGTCACCACATTACAGGAAAGATGTGATTGTACTAGAGAGGGTACAGAGGAGATTTACAAGGATGTTGTCAGGACTGGAGAATTTTAGCTATGAGGAAAGATTTGATAGGCTGGAGTTGTTTTCCTTGGAACAGAGGAGGCTTGGGGTGATTTAATTGAAGTGTACAAAATTACGAGGGGCCTAGATAGAGTGGATAGGAAGGTCCTATTTCCCTCAGTAGAGAGGTCAATAACCAGGGGGCACAGATTTAAAGTGAGTGGTAGCAGGATTAGAGGGGAGCTGAGGAAAAATTTTTGGGTGGTAGGGGTCTGGAACTCACTGCCTGAAGGGTGGTAGAGGCAGAAACCCTCAATTCATTTAAAAAGTATCTGGATGTGCACCTGAAGTGCCGTAATGTACATGCTACAGACCAAGTGCTGGAAGGGTGTGGGGAGGGGGGGTGGATTTCCAGAGAAACCCAGAAGTATGGGTTTCCCAGATGTCTTTCAATCTTTTTCAATAGGTTTCCCGTATGACAGCCAGTCAGATTGACAAGCTGGCCATCAGTCGGACTGGAGAGCAGCCAGGGAGTGGATACCAGCAATTTTTGATTGGTGGGGGGGGGGGGGGGGGGTTGATCATTGGGGTGGGGGGGATCGTTCATCGGGGGGGTCAATCATCGGAGGGGGAGGGTTGGTTATCGGGGAGGTTGGACATCAGGAGGGTCATTGCTCATCAGGGGGTCAACTGGGTTGGCAGTCATCGGGGTCGTAGCTCATCGGGGGTGGTCGGTCATCAGGGTCTCAGTCGTGAGGGGGTTGGATATTGGGGGGGGTACGGAGCTCATAGGAGGTCGGAGATCATGGGTGGGGTGTCGGAGATCATGGGGGGGTCGGACATGGGGGAGTTGGAGATTGTGGGGGAGGGTCGGAATTGGGGGAGGCGGACTGGAGGGTGGGGGTCGGCCGATCGCTGTGTCGGATCGCGGCAGGTAGTCTTGTTGGAGTTGGAGGAAACACTCCTGCTCCTCTGGGCCCACAAGCAGTGCAATAAAGGCACTCACCTGTTGATCTGAGACGTCTCGCCTCCTCTTACGTGTTGAGTAGCAGAAGGACCGGGAATCCCAGCCCTCAGGAGTTAAAAATAAAAATGCTGTTAAAATGGAGGTCCGTGGTCTCCTTAAAAGATTTTACTGACTGACCTGCCTCCTGAGAGTGGGTTGGTCACCTGCCCCTTGACCCGCCTCCGTTCAAATCGGAATTGGGTGGGTTGGAGGCGAGTTGGGGTCGGGTTTTACTTTTTTACAATTTTTATTTTCCCACCCACCCTCAACCCACCAGTTCTTGGGATTAAAATTTTCCCCATGACTTCTGGTGTTTTTTGCACCAATTAAAGTACTTCTGTATCTGGCACACAATGTTACAAAGAAATGAAATATTGTTAAAAAAAAATTTGAAATATTTTTCATTAGTTAATGTTTTATATTAGGAACTATCAATCAAACAAATTAATGTTACTGTATCATATTTTATTCAACAGGAATCAGCTTGCAATGAAATCAATATAAAATGTGCCAATCAGTATCTATCGTGACAACTTCCATACCTCTGGGGGTACTTTGATCAAATTGGTGATTTAGCGAGGCTGGTAACTGATTGGTGTGACAAAAATAATGAAAATATGTGTGTGTCTGCAACATTTCTATAAGATGGTAAAAGAAGACAAATGACAATAAAAGGTGACATTATAAGACTTGTTGAAAAGAAACCAGAGTAGTAGTAAAGTAGCCTTCTATGTGTATGTCCCTAAGGTGCTGGAAGCAGTAATAGAATCAGTCTCAACTTGGGGGGGGGGGGGGGGGGGGAAATCAGCCAGTGTACTCATTCCTTATCATTTTCCAGAGGGCCTGCTGGAAGGTGTGCATGCATGGATGTCAGGTGATGGCAGGATTGGCTCTACTTTGTCCCACCCTCCCAATAACCTGTTGACACTCACTGCCTGGGCTTACACATGAAGAGTAGCCACTGAGGCGAGATATTACGAACATATCAATAATGACAGACAGGAAAAGACCCTCTGGTCCACACAATTGCGACACCTTGTTCATCACATTAGATAGATTCTGCACCCCATGTGAAACCATGAGATCTCTTGGGAGAGACAAAAAAACAAATAAAAACCCAGGACAATTTGGGAAATAAAAATGTGGGAAATTCCTCTCCGACCCACTTAAGCGATTGAAACTAGTCCAGGAGATCACTCAGGCCCTGACAATTCCATGCAATACCTATCTTTTATACAAGGTGACTTCTGCCCCAGACAGAAACAGGTCCAGCTCTCGCTTGAGCTCAGAGAATTGGCGTCCACCTCATGAGCCGGCAGCCTGTTCCACAAGTCCACTATTCTCTGGGAAAAGAACCACCTCCTAACATCTAATTTAGATCTGACTTATACAACTTAAAATTGTGACCCCTGGTCCTCCCTAACCTATTTAATTGGAATAAACTGTCCACTCAGAAACAACCTGTTCCCTTCATCACCTTATGACCCTCGATCAAATTCCCCCTAAGTCTACGCTTGTCTAAGATGTGGAGATGCTGGTGATGGACTGGGGTGGACAAATGTATGGAGTCGTACACCAGGTTATAGTCCAACAGCTTTATTTGAAATCACAAGCTTTCGGAGCTTTGCTCCTTCATCACCTGACGTCTTCTGAAAGAACCTCATTCCATTAAAAAAAAATTATAGTTGGGGTGCTGGCCACAATCTCAACTTCTGAATCTCTTTATTTTGTCTCACAAAGAAAAGTCTTGAACTACGAGTCAGCCACCATGATACAGAAGCCAAATTTAGTAATGTAAACATCAGGAGCTAGCTCCCAAATGTTGGTGTCCCAGGTTCCGAACTGAAAGAGTGGCAACATAAAGGAGGCTATTGGGACTTCTTTTGTTTTCAGTAATCGCAAGTGTTCTGATGTAACTGTTGTTGAGTCAGACTAAATTGCCAAAGACAATTAATGTGAGCAAAGATAGAGGATCATTGTTACAGGGAACTCTATTCATGCACAAAAGGGATGTAACACAGCTAATGGATTATGAGATTGTCTGAATCCTCAAAGTTTGCAAATTATGTTCTGATAATTAATATTGTGTATTTCACAAAATTTTTCAATTTTAATATCTGTGATAGTCATAGAGGTGACAGCACAGAAAGTGGCCATTTGGCCCATCTCGTTTGTACTAGTGTTAATGCTTCAACTGGAGCTATCCACATAATCCCATTTCCATGCTTTTTCCTTCTCAAGTCATTATCAAAATACCTTTTAAATGATGTTAAAATCTCTGCCTCAATGGCAATGTGTGGTATTCCACTTTCTAATCATCATGAGTAAAAATTTCCCCTAACTTCCTTCTTGTTCTTCTAGTGATTATCATGAGTCTATTCCTCCTTGTTTACCAGACAGTGGAAGCAATCTTTCCTTACTCACCCTTTCAAAATCTTTCACAATTTCATAATTTTGAAAATTTTTATTAAATACCCCTTAACAGACTTCAGGAGGACATAGCACGACTGGTGAAATGGGCAGACACATGGCAGATGAAATTTAACACAGAGAACTGTGAAGTGATCCATTTTAATAGGAAGAATGAGGAGAGGCAATATAAACTAAATGGTACAATTTTAAAGAGGGTGCAGGAACAGAGAGACCTGGGGGTGCACAAACACAAATCTTTGAAGGTGGCAGGACAAGTTGAGAAGGCTCTTAAAAAAGTGTATGATGTCCTGGGCTTTAATTACAGAGGCATAGAGTACAAAAACAAGGAAGTTATGCTAAACCTTTATAAAACACTGGTTTGGCCTCAGCTGGAGTATTGTGTTCAATTCTGGGCACCACACTTTAAGAAGGATGTCAAGGCCTTAGAGAGGGTGCAGAAGAGATTTACTAGAATGATACCAGGGATAAGGAGCTTCAATTATGTGGATAGACTGAAGAAGCTGGGGTTGTTCTCCTAAGAACTGAGAAGGTTAAGGGGAGATTTGATAGAAGTGTTCAAAATCATGAATGGTTTTCATGATGTGGAGATGCCGGTGATGGACTGGGGTTGACAATTGTAAACAATTTTACAACACCAAGTTATAGTCCAACAATTTTATTTTAAAATCCACAAGCTTTCGGAGGCTTCCTCCTTCCTCAGGTGAATGTGGAAATGAAATCCTCGAACCTATCGCATTTATAAATCACAGAACAATGCCTGGTGATTACAGATAGTCTTTTCAACTGCCCGTTGCCAAGGCAACCAAAGTGTTCAGACAGATAGGTGTTACCTACAGGGCCACCGAATATACAAACAACCAGAACTAAAAAAACAGATGATGTGGAGATGCCAATTAAAAAAAAACAGAGCGAGAGAGGCAGAAACATAGAAACATCTGGAAGGAAAAGACAGCAATTGACCCGTTATATTAAAAACAGATAACATTTGTTCGCTGGTGGGGTAACGTGTAGCGTGACATGAACCCAAGATCCCGGTTGAGGCCGTCCTCATGGGCGCGGAACTTGGCTATCAATTTCTGCTCGATGATTTTGCGTTGTCGAGTGTCTCAAAGGCCGCCTTGGAGTACGCTTACCCGAAGGTCGGTGGCTGAATGTCCTTGACTGCTGAAGTGTTCCCCGACTGGGAGGGAACCCTCCTGTCTGGCGATTGTTGCGCGGTGTCCGTTCATCCGTTGTCGCAGCGTTTTCATGGTCTCGCCAATGTACCATGCTCTGGGGCATCCTTTCCTGCAACGTATGAGGTAGACAACGTTGGCCCAGTCACAGGAATATGAACCATGCACCTGGTGGATGGTGTCCTCTCGTGTGATGGTGGTATCTGTGTCGATGATCTGGCATGTCTTGCAGAGGTTACCGTGGCAGGGTTGTGTGGTGTCGTGGGCGCTGTTCTCCTGAAAGCTGGGTAATTTGCTGCGAACGATGGTCTGTTTGAGGTTGGGTGGCTGTTTGAAGGCGAGTAGTGGAGGTGTGGGGATGGCCATAGCGAGGTGTTCGTCGTCATTGATGACATGTTGAAGGCTGCGGAGAACATGGCGTAGTTTCTCCGCTCCGGGGAAGTACTGGACGAAGATGGGTACTCTGTTGGTTGCGTCCCGTGTTAGTCTTCTGAGGAGGTCTATGCGATTTTTCGCTGTGGCCCGTCGGAACTGTCGATCGATGAGTCGAGCGTCATATCCCGTTCTTACTAGGGCATCTTTCAGCGTCTGTAGGTGCCCATCGCGTTCCTCCTTGTCTGAGCAGACCCTGTGTATTCGCAGGGCCTGTCCATAGGGGATAGCCTCTTTGACGTGGTTAGGGTGGAAGCTGGAAAAGTGGAGCATCGTGAGGTTGTCCGTGGGCTTGCGGTAGAGTGAGGTGCTGAGGTGCCCGTCTTTGATGGAGATTCGTGTGTCCAAGAAAGAAACTGATTCTGAGGAGTAGTCCATGGTGAGCTTAATGGTGGGATGGAACTTGTTAATGTTATCGTGTAGTCTCTTTAGTGATTCTTCGCCGTGGGTCCATAGAAAGAAAATGTCGTCAGTGTATCTGGTGTATAGCGTTGGTTGGGGGTCCTGTGCAGTGAAGAAGTCGTGCTCGAACTTGTGCATGAAAATGTTGGCGTATTGGGGTGCGAATTTGGTCCCCATGGCTGTTCCGTGTGTTTGGGTAAAGAACTGGTTATCGAAGGTGAAGACATTGTGATCCAGGATGAAGCGGATGAGTTGTAGGATGGCGTCTGGAGATTGGCTGTTGTTGGTGTTGAGTATTGATGCTGTCGCAGCGATGCCGTCATCGTGGGGGATACAGGTGTAGAGTGCCGAGACGTCCATCGTGGTGAGAAGTGTTCCTGGTTCAACTGGTCCGTGGGTACCACCCACCAGGTGCATGGTTCATACTCCTGTGACTCGGCCAACTCTACCTCATACGTTGCAGGAAAGGATGCCCCAGAGCATGGTACATTGGCGAGACCATGCAAACGCTGCGACAACGGATGAACGGACACCGCGCAACAATCGCCAGACAGGAGGGTTCCCTCCCAGTCGGGGAACACTTCAGCAGTCAAGGACATTCAGCCACCGACCTTCGGGTAAGCGTACTCCAAGGCGGCCTTCGAGACGCTCGACAACGCAAAATCGTCGAGCAGAAATTGATAGCCAAGTTCCGCACCCATGAGGACGGCCTCAACCGGGATCTTGGGTTCATGTCACGCTACACGTTACCCAACCAGCGAACAAATGTTATCTGTTTTTAATATAACGGGTCAATTGCTGTCTTTTCCTTCCAGATGTTTCTATGTTTCTGCCTCTCTCGCTCTGTTTTTTTTAAATTGGCATCTCCACATCATCTGTTTTTTTAGTTCTGGCCGTTTGTATATTCAGTGGCCCTGTAGGTAACACCTATCTGTCTGAACACTTTGGTTGCCTTGGCAACGGGCAGTTGAAAAGACTATTTGTAATCACCAGGCATTGTTCTGTGATTTATAAATGCGATAGGTTCGAGGATTTCATTTCCACATTCCCCTGAGGAAGGAGGAAGCCTCCGAAAGCTTGTGGATTTTAAAATAAAATTGTTGGACTATAACTTGGTTTTGTAAAATTGTTTACAAATGAATGGTTTTGACAGAGTAAATGAGGAGAAATTGTTTCCAGTGACAGAAAGGTCGGTAACCTGGAATCCATTATTAAGGAAGTGGTAACAGGGCACAAAGAAAATCATAACATGATTAGGCAGAGTCAACACGGTTTTATGAAAGGGAAATCGTGTTTGACAAATCTATTTTTGAGGATGTAACTAGCATTTGATACAGTGCCACACAAAAGGTTGTTACACAAGATAAGGGCTCATGGGGTGGGGGTAAGCTATTTACAATCTATATTAATGACTTAGATGAAGGGACCGAATATAATGTATCCAAGTTGACGATACAAAACTAGATGGGAAAGTAAGCTGCGAGAAGGACGCAAAGAGTCTGCAAAGGGCTATAGACAAGTTAAGTGAATGGGCAAGAAGGTGGCAGATGGAGTATAATGGGAAAATGAGAGGTTATTCACTTTGGTGTGAAGAATAGAAAAACAGAATATTTTTTAAATGGTGAGAAACTATTAAATGTTGGTGTTCAGAGATTTGGATGTCCTTGTCCACGAAACACAGAAGTTTAACATACAGGTACAGCAAGCAATTAGGAAGGCAAATGGTATGTTGGCCTTTATTGCAAGAGGGTTGGAGTACAAGAGTAAGGAAGTCTTGCAACAATTGTACAGGGCTTTGGTGAGATGACATCTGGAGCACTGTTTACAGTTTTGGCCTTCTTATCTAAGCCAAAATATACTTGCCTTAGAGGTGGTGCAACAAAGGTTCACTAGATTGATTCCTGGAATGAGAGGGTTGTCCTATGAGGACAGATTGAGTAGAATGGGCCTATATTCTCTGGAGTTTAGAAGAATGAGAGGTGATCTCATCAAGACGTAAAAAATTCTTAGAGTGTTTGACAGGGCTGATGCAGAGAGGCTGTTTCCCCCGGGTGGAGAGTCTAGAACTAGGGGGCATAGTCTCAGGATGAGGGGTGGGCGATTTAGGACTGAGATGAGGAGGAATTCCTTCACTCAGAGGGTTGTGAATCTTTGGAATTCTCTACCCCAGAGGGCTGTGGATGCTCAGTCGTTGAGTATATTCAAGACTGAGATCAACAGATTTTTGGACTCTAAGGGAATCAAAAAATATGGGGATCAGGTGGGAAAGTGGAGTTGAGGTCGAGGATGAGCCATGAGCAAGCTTGAGGGGCCATATGGCTTACTCCTGCTCCTATTTTTTATGTTCTTATATTCTTATGGCACAGATTTAAGGTGATCGGCAGAAAAGCCAGAGGTGACATGAGGAAACATTTTTTTACGCAGCGAGTTGTAATAATCTGGAATGCACTTCCTGAAAGGGTGGTGGAAGCAGATTCAATAGTAACTTTCAAAAGGGAATTGGATAAATACTTGAAGGGAAAAAATTTACAGGGATATGGGGAAAGAGCAGGGGAATGGGACTAATTGGATAGTTCTTTCAAAGATCCGGCACTGGCACGTTGGGCCAAATGGCCTCCTCCTGTGCTGGGCCTACTATGATTAATCTTCTCTGTTCCAATGAAAAAAATGTTTTTTTTAGCCTTTTTTCATAACTTTATTCCTGGTATCATTTTAGTGAATCTTCACTGTACACTTTCCAAGGCTCTAACATCCTTCTTACAATAGGGTACTGGGAACTGCATGCAATACTCAAACTGTGACCTAACCAAACTCTTGCACAAATCTAACATCACTGCCTTGCTTTTATATTCAATACTCCACAATGGGCCCAGAATCCCATCTGACTTGGTTTTGGTGTTGCAAATAAACAATGGGGCCGATCTTCAACAGTGTGCATGGAGTCGGCAGGATGGGTTGTCGTACACCAGCGTCAGGTGGCCTGTACCATTTTTGGTTGTGCCTCATTTGAACACTGCCAGCGAGCTATGGGCACCAAACCAGCGCCCCACTGCAGCTTGCCAGTTATGGGAGGGCGGTAAACTGGTCGTCTCCCATGCTAGGTTGGCCGAAAGTTGAGTCTGGGAAAGAAAAGGCGATCGGGGGGGGCGGGGGGAGTGGGGAATCTTGAAAGGACTGATAGTGCACTGCTGCTCTCCCTGAGCCCACGAGGAAATGAATTAAAAGTTTCCTGGGCTGTTTTTTGAGTGGCCTCCAGCGTTCCCTTTAAGGATTGCTGGTTAGGCCACTAATTGCCTGGTATAAATGGACAGCGTGTGAATGGTGCACGCTCCGCGCATTTGTACCTAAAATTTGTTATCGGGGTTCTACAACCGGCGTAGGATCCTGGTTTTCATATTTAAGTAGCCTCCTGCCTGTTTCAGATTACTTGCCCATTTACAGGCCCGCTTGAAAATTGTATCAGGTGGGTATTGGGTGTCAATGAGGCGACAAAGATGCCACCCACTTCCAATATTTGATTGCTAGCCGCCCATTTTTAAAGTGAGAAATGGGCGGCTAGCATTTGAAAATTGTGCCCAATATTATTACAAATTACTTAAAGGAATTTTTTTCTATAAATTGTCGTAGGTGACTTTTCGACTTACAACGTTCATAAGACACAATTCCTCTACTCTGTGATAAACTAAGTTTTTATATCCAAACACATCCAAATTTCAATATGATATATTGCTTTACCTTATTGGAGCACATTCACTGTTGTCCTTGGCATCATCACCACCATTATTGCTGTATCGTAGCTTCTAATGAGATCTTATTCTTTCTCTACAGGTATCAGTGATGCATTTTTATTTAGCATTGCTGGTCATTTGCATTTGTTGTCACTTTCAATAACACTGTCTGCAAATCATGTGCTGAGAACAGTTAATGTCCCTAAACACTTCAAATCTGTTGTGCCTCATGTTTGACCAACTTTTTCTTATGAATCACAACTTATCAGCGTTTCATCACACAGAATTGTATTGATGGCAGGAAGACAGACTCCTTTATGTGCATGTGAAAAGGAATAAGGTATGTTGTTTTTAGACCCTACTCTAAGCTTGGTTTGTGTCAGTGCAACACAACTCATCAAAATAAATACTAAAAGTGTCCTTAAAAGTGACACTGATCCTTGATGTCTAATGGTTCACACAGCACAGTACATTATTGCCAATGGCATTTAGCTTCTTTACTCAAATTCTTTGCTCAAAGACACACCTCAGGATGCATTGTTTCCAATGTGATGTAATGTTACATAAAGGGTTTGGAGTTAGTTATATCTTCAGACAGTCTGGTTTAACCTATTATGCTTTAGTCTTACACTGAACTCTGCACTAACGTGGGGTTGGCAATATCTGCTTTATAATGATCTTCTGGAATAAATCATCAATTTACACAGTACTAATCACCTGGAAAAAGACTGCATGATAGTGAGCATATAGCATTGTACAGGTAACAAAGGCATAAGGAAGGCATAACTTCACCAAATGGTGCATAAAAGTAGTAGGCAACAGAAGACTGACTTTGTGCTTGACCTGCTAATAGAGGAATGCATATCTTTCCTGTTGCAGTTCTACCACTGTAGACACTCTTAATTGTCACAGGATTGCAATGAAGAATTGAAAGTTATTTCCTTAGTTACAGGCATTTCTAAACAAAAGGAAATTTATACAGTAGTGTAAGTCACTTAGTTCCAAGTTAAGTTAATTACTATTAACACTCTGCAATTAATTTAAGTATTTTATATCAAAGTATTAACAACATTTTGCCCCAAACATTGACACAATAGCCAGATCAAAGAGTTTCAAGCTGAGCACAAAAATTAAGAATAGAAGGAAAGCACACAGCAATGGAACATGAACACCTTATTGAGACAAACATACAAACATACACACACACATATATAATATATATTATCTACAGTTGCATGACACAGTGTGTACTGATAAAGTGTTACACATCGAAAGGCAAAGGTAGATTTGGTTTTATGTAAGTTAGAACATTTTCACCGAAGTTTATACAAATCCAAACCAGCTGTGAGGTTTTCCAGATGTTGGAGTCACTTACTACGACAGATTCCATTCAAGTTCTTCCAGCCATAACAACAGTAGAGAGACTTCCCAAAAGTGCACAGAGCACCTGGCTGCTGTTTACTTGAAACCCGGGACCATACCAATCCCCGTGCATTCCTGTGTAGGGGAGGGAGACAAAGAAACACTATTCCAAGTGTATTTTTTATATAAACAGGTTGGGTTCTTGTTTCAATTCCTAGATATGCATATAATGAATCTTAATGGTTTTATAAAGAAAACAAATCTAGGAAAAACAAATACAAATTAAACTTACTTCTTTGCATGGCCGATGTTCAAAGAGGACTAATAAAAAAAAAGCAGGATCACCTTCACTCCAGACATGATTTGGGGATCTGCTGCCAAATCCAAACCAATCTCAGGAACGCGGGACAAAGTAAAACCTTCAAATTTCAGCTCTATTAGAACCTGAGGGTGTTGGTACTTTCGCTCCTTGGCAACTGTCAGAATAAGTTAGGGTTGGAGAAGGTTTAGGGTTAGGCGCCTGTGCAATATCCACTAAACCCAGATGCTGGAGACAATCCCAGCGCATCAACCTGCACATAATACTATCTCTTAATGGAGGGGGTGTTCTCGGTTCACTGATGCTAAGGACAGAATTTCTATATGGTTTCGTCCAGTCTGGGGCCTTGAGGGAGATTAACATGACTTCAAAGGACCTCCTATTCTTAGACGCCATTGAGTGTTCAATTTAAGGCACGCCTCCTTTTTTTTGACTGAGATATGTTATGGTCAGACCTTGAGGGTCATTGAGAAGGAGGCGATGACACCGTGATGTTAGGCATTCCATGGGACACAGATCAAAGCATGGGCGGAGTGGAGGGGGGAGGGATTAAAGTCCCATCACTAATAATCTAGCAAATGGAAAAATATCCCGTGTGTCACACACACACACACACACACACACACACAGAAAGGAAGTGGCATTAGATGAACCCCAGGTTACAGTTAGTATTGCTTTTCCATGGAAGTGAAAACTTAACATGTTACTCTGTACTCAGTTATAATAGAAAATGTAAATGTATGAACAAAGTATAGAACACAACATGGTCAAAAAAGGAGCACCTCACCTATAAATTCTACAATTTGTACAATTTGAGCTGTCAATACTGGACAATTCCTAGATTTGAAAATGTCAGTTGGCAGCAATATATTTTCATATATATCACTTCAGGCTTAAAACTTAAAACATAACTAAAAGTGGCAAACTGCACCAATCAAAAAAGGCACAAGTAATATTATTATAATAAGGATATAAGAAAAGTCAATGATGGAAAAAGGCCTTGTAGCTCATTCATCTAATGTTACCTTAGCTCTCAGGAATATTTCACAAATAACAATTCCTTCGTTTTAGCAGCACAGGAACAAAACCTCTCTAACTTTCAATAACATTCTTATCCAGATCGTTATTTAGCTCTTTATAAATAAGTTAATTAATACATTAAGTGCTTTTGCTAGGAGCCTTTTCCACATATCTACTACTCTACTGCAAAAAATTTCTTCTGATCTCGGGTGGAATTTTCCGAGGTCACATCCCACCAACAGGGCCTTGCGTGCAAAGGGGGACTTACTGAAAAATCACAGGTGCTGTTCCTGCTCATTTCTGCCCATTGACATTAATGGATGAAAAATAATCTCTGCAATTTTCCAATAAGTCACCAACTGCATGCAAGGTCCCATTGGTGACATAGGATCTTGGGAGGTTCTGCTCATAATCTTGCTATGGGCTTATTAATTTTGTATTCGATCACTGGTCTGTGTTCACTGTTCAAGTTACACAACTTCCTTTCATCCACATGCATTTTCTCCAGTGAAAACAAGTACACTTCTCGGATTCGCTCTTCATAACCTGAAGATGCCTTTATCCATGCCACTCTTTTCTGAATCTTTTCCAATGCTCCAATGTTATTTTGAATTCCAGTCTTACTAATAAATTATCAAAGATTAGAGTGATTTATTTTGATTTATAATCTAATGACCTGAGATGCATTCAGTACTTGATTAGTCTACATTTGACCTCGATACTTTCAATGAATGGTCAATTATCTTGCCGAAATACATTTATTACCCCATATTTGCTATGGAATATTATTGATTGTACTCTTGATATTTGTTTTCTGTACAATATATATTATTTCATATTTACCCACTGTTACAAACTTTTCTTTCAGGTTAGCATCACCAGCCTCTCCCATAAGCAACCCCCCATCCTTCACAATCAATGAATTTACTTTTGCTACTCATTATCTAGACCTACGATGGTGTATCCCAGGGGGTGTAGTAATAAGACCTATGGGGGGGGGGTTAAATTAGATAGAGTCGGAAACTGGGCGTGGGTATCGCGATCTGCGATTAACCATTGCCTGGTTCTTCCTTCACAGGCAGGACAAGACATTCGCCCGTCTGAGGACTTACCTTCAAGCAGCGTTAAAAACTTGGCCTGACACGACGATTCAAGGAAATGTGCATTTCCACCAGGAGGGGGAGCCCCAATCTCTTAAAGGGAGAATCTCTTAAAATCTCTTAAAAGTAGCCGCTACCTGTTAGTTGCTAAAAATAATAGTCTGCTGTCTACACAGAGTCTGAATGGAGATCAGACATCGCACACATAAAACAAACTGATGACTTTTGTTAAAACATTGAATAAAGGTTGTGCACTATTAAATCCCATATCCTCCAATTTGCATGCCAGACCTCGCCAATATGCTGATCTGAGTTTGTACCAGGCCTGCAAGAGTGCACGCACCAAAGTTCTCTGCTGATGCACTGGAGGCCTTGGTGCAAGAGGTGGACCGAAGGAGGGAAATCCTATATCCGCGTTAGGGGTGGGGGGGAGGCAAAAGACCCTCCAAACATATGCTCAAAAGGCAGTAAGAGGCAGCAGGGGACGAAGTCAATGCCAGGCGCACAGCACCATCAACATGGATGCAGTGCAGGAAGAAGTTCGATGCTTTGACACGAGTGGTCAAGGTGAGTGAGGTCAACTGCCAAGTGGCCTCTCCTCCCGACTGCACCACTAGCCGCATCCAGTGCTCCACGCATTACACCCCCATCACCCGCATACCAACAAAATCTTTCCATCAGTGCGCCCACCCACAACTCACAGGTCACACTCACCGGTAGCTATTCAACCATGACAGGCACATCACCCAGACACACGTCCCGCTTTCTTGCAGGAGAAGGTGGCGCATAACAGGAGGCAGCAAGTGGCAGAGGTATTTAGCCCCTCGAGCCTGTTCCACCATTCAATGAGATCATGGTGGACCTGTGACCTAACTCCATATACCCGCGTTAGCCCCATATCCCTTAATACCCTTGGTTCACAGAAATCTATCAATCTCAGATTGAGAATTCACAATTGAGCTAGCTTCAACTGCCATTTGCAGAAGAGTGTTCGAACCTTCTCCCACCCATTGCGTGTAGAAGCGTTTCCTAACTTCACTCCTGCACATCCTGGCTCTAAATGTTAGGCTATGATCCCGCGTCCTAGTATTGAAGTATAGGAGACCACCAAAAACAATTACAAATGCATCAGCAGCCAGAAGCAATAATCCAGCAACTAACCTGTAAATCCTGCATGATCCCTTTAAATAGCACTGGTGGAGGGGTGGGGGGTCCTCCAGGCACTCTAAGACATGTTCAGATGGTCGTGGTTAAGACTGTGCGTTGAGTTGAGCGTTAATTTCCAAAATGTTGTCTATCACTTTAAATCAGTGTTGCACATTGATCGTATCCATTTCCTCCTTACTTTACATACTGCCAGCGTTCGGTATTTGCGCATGCGCTACTACCTATACCAAGATGGCGTCCGGCGGATTTCACGCTAGAAACGTGCGTGCGGAGCCAAGGTACCATCTTGGCGCTTCAAAAGGCCACGTAGCGCCGAAACAACAGGTGCTATACGGCCCAATTTCTAGCCCATGGCATCTACTGGATACCATAATCCACTGCAAGTGTCCTCATGTGCAATTCTCCAAACTTCCAAAACTTTAGTGAGACGAGGCCAGATATGAATTGTTACATTGCATTATTTTACAGTCAGTAAGTGAATATACAGAATGCCAGTTATAGTGAACCTCATCTTACTGCAACTTAAATTCAGTCCCTCCAGGTAGGTAAGAAAAATAATAAACCACCCTGTCCTGGTTAGCAAGCTAAGTAACACATGTTTTTGGTTGAACTTATCGCTGAATCAGTAAAAGGTTTGCTTAAGACTGGCTTAGGCTTTATCTGCCTTTCTTAGCAGACCTTAACAATTGACTTTGAACACGTGGATCATTGTTTTTTTTCACCCTCACTACATAGAAGTTGGCGGTTTGACTTCTAACTCTCTCCCTGTCTGGGAGTTGACCTGTAGAGTTGTCAAGAATCTGGCCACCACCCGAGCCAAGAATGGATTCCGACCAGAAAACCCCCTGCTGTGTATGCAGGAAAATAGTTTCTTCTGCCATCTTAGGTGAATGCCTTCTGAAAGGATCTGAAATGAGCTAATGTATTACCTATTGTCTCAAAATCATTATGGATAACAATTTCAATGATGGCTCATTAATTCTTGGGTGCCAGGTAATGACCATCTCAAACAAGAGAAAGCCTAGCCATCTCCCCCTTTCCTTCAATGGCATCACCGTCATCAAGTCCTCCACCATCAACATCTGGAGGTCACCAATGACCAGTAACCTAACTGGAATAACCACATCCACATCTTGGCTACAAATACAGTGCAGAGACTGGGTATTCTGTGATAAGTAGTTCACCTTCTGACCCTTCAAAGCCTCTTCACCATCTATAAGGCTCAAGTCAGGAGTATGATGGAAAGTGCCAGTCTTGGCTCAGTGGTGGCACTCTTGCCTCTCAGCCAGAAGGTCATCAATTCAAGCCCTACGTCAGAGACTTGAGCGCATAATCTAGGCTGACACTTCAATGCAGTACTAAAGGAGTACTGCCCTTTCAGTGGTGCCATCTTTCGGATGAGACATTAAACCAAGGCTCTACCAGCCTTTTCAGGTGGATGTAAAAGATCCCAATGCACTATTCGAAGAAGAGCAGGGCAGTTGTCCTGACCAATATTTATTCCTGAACCAACACCACTAAAAACAGATTATCTGGTCATATATCTCATTGTAGAATCTTGCTGTACGCAAATTGGCTACCGTGTTTCCTATATTACAACTGTGATTGCACTTCAAAGTTACTTAATTGGCTGTGAAGGGGTTTGGGACATCCTGAGGACATGAAGGGTGTGAAAGTGGGCCGTGTAGCGCCCATTTTGTAGGCGCTGTGCAGACACCTAAGTCCCGAAAATGGGGTCCAAGATGCACGTGCACACTTCCGATGGGAAGTGAGCAGGACACCAACTTGGTAAAGGTGTTTGTGCGCACACCTAACGACTGCCGGCAGCATGCAGAGTAGGGAGATTATGGCGCGGATGAGTGTGCAATGCTGATTTGAAGGCAATGCTGCTATTTTGGAACTTCACACTCTAGCCAACGTCCAGTCTTAACCTCGCACAGCTGAACAGAACTTAAAGGGCATGAAGGACCCCCCCGCCACCAGTGCTATTTAAAGTGGTGTACTTACAGGTTAGTTGCTGGATTATTTCGTCTGGCTGGTGCAATTGTATGTGTTTGTGGAGGTTCCCTCTACTTGGATAAATTTTCAGTACTGTACAGAGAGAGCGCTCTGGCTGGTTTTGCTATACTCTTATTGTCATTTAAAATATTGTGCCAAAAAATGTTGCTTCCAGACATGGGTGGCCTGGTAGGGCTTCCTCTGGGAATTAAACATGATTGGGAGAATGAAGAGACGTCATGCAGAGCAGGACAAGCTGCTAGAAGAGGGAGGAGGAGAAGGAGGAGCTGGGCACTCAGCAGGAGGCCATATGCGCTGAGGGTCTTCAGGGACCAATTCTCTTACCTCAACATCATCGGTGACCAGTGCATCTGACATCTTCGGTTCACAAAAGAGGTTGTGACTGAAATTTGTCAGCTGCTGCAGCCACAACTGCAGCCTCAAAGCAGAGCAAGAACAGCATTGCCTGTGGCTGTCAAGGTGACTGTGGCTCTTAATTTTTATGGCTTTGGCTCCTTTCAGGCTGCTGCTGGAGATATAAGCAACATCTTGCAGTTTGAAGTGCACTACAGTATAAGGGAGGTCACTGAGGCTCTCTATACAATGAGAGACAGGTTCATCTCATTCCCTCTTGCCAGAGACAAACAGGAGGAGCCAGCACAAGGTTTTGCTCACATTACAGGCTTCCCCATGGTGCAGGGTGCCATTGACTGCACCCACATTGCCTTGCGTGCTTCTCGTCTGTAGTCGGACATATTCATGAACAGAAAGGGATTCCACTCCCTCAATGTGCAGCTGGTGTGCGACCACAGGCAGGTCAATGCCCGTTATCCTGGCAGCAGTCATGATTCGTTCATTCTGCTGCAATCCTCACTTCCATCTGTATTTCAACCAGCACAGCAAGTCAAAGGCTGGCTACTGAGCGACACGGGTTATCTCCTCGTGACATGGCTCATGACTCCGGTCAGGAACCCACACACACGTGCCTACAACGAGAGCCATTCTGCCACAAGGAACATCATAGAGCACACCGTAGGTGTCCTCAAGCCCGGACCACTCTGGAGCCCTGCAGTACTCAGCTGAATGGGTATGAAGATTTGTTGTTGTATGCTGCATGCTGCACAACCTGGCCATTATGAGGGAACAGCCCTTGCCATCGCCTGTCAGGCGAGAACCTGAGGAGCATGAACAAGAGGAGGAGGAAGTGGAGGAGGAAGAGGAGGAGGAGGAGGAAGAGGAGGAGGAGGAGGAAGTGGAGAGGAGGAGGAGGAAATGCAACAGAACATGGAGGAAGAGGAAGGGAGGCTACAACATAGACAGACCCTGTCTGCCAGGAGTTTATGTGATCAGATTATTAATGAGCGATACCAGTAACCTCTACTACACCTCCCCATTCACCAACAGTCCCACACTCCTTACCTTTTCTCTCTCACATGACCATCGAATCGTCCTCCTTATGATTACACATTGGTTCCTCCCTCAGCTCATCGCAGAAGTAAAAACCATCACAAAATGCAAATTCAAATCCACTTTTATAAATTAACACATAAAATCATGCAAACAAAATGTGACTATTCACCCTTGTGCATTCCATTAGTGCCTGTCGTTTGTGTGCCTTTACCTTTCCTAGTGCTCCCACGAGGTGCTTCCACAGTGGCTGGAGCATGGGAGCAATCTCCTCAATTGTTGACATTCAATTGAGGAGTTTGCAGATGGCTCTGGAGGGTGACCTCGAGCAGCTTGGAGGAACTAGGGGGTCCGGCTCCAGACTGGACCATCTCGGCCTGGGCTGCAGCAGTCTGGGCTGGCTGACAGGCAACAGCAAGAGCACTGGCGGAGTGACAGGGGTGGGAACAGGAATGCTGTCGTCCTGAGGGAGGACAGCAGGTTCGTTTTCCATGGAGCCACTGCCACTCTCCTGGGGCAGCGCCTTAGCAGTTCTGGTGATTTGTTGGAGAACAGATTGCTCGATTGTTGTGAGGCCCTGGAAGTCCCTTTCAACAGTGGTACCCAGAGCCACAGGGTTCCACAAGTGTGCTGATGGAGGTGACCACCCATTCCATTTGGGAAAGGATGGACTCCAAGCTCTGTGCAAAGCCCTGAGCCAACTTGGAGCTGGACTTCTCCATGTCCCTTGATGTTGTGCGCAAGCTTTCTGGCAGGCTTTCCAATGCACCAAGCATTTGGTTGTGTGCGCCCTTCAGGATGGCCAGTGCTGTCTCCTCCATGGGGGTTAAAATGTGTAGACGCTCGTCCTCCTCCAGTTGTTTCTTGTTGCCTCCTGTTATGCACCACCTCTTGCAAGAAAGAAGGAAGTGTGTTTGGGCGATGTGGCTGTGATTGTTGAATAGCTGCCAATGTGTGTGAGCTGTGAGTTGCGGGTGTGAGGCTTGCAACAGTTCTAATTATGTGAGGGTGAGATAAAGCATATGATTTGAACGGTTGAGTACTGACTGAAAGAGATTGTCAGTAGGTGGGTGATGGGGGCTGTAGTGAATTGAGCATTGGATGAGGCTAGTGGTGCAGTTGGTAGGATATGCCACTTGAAACTTGAACTCACTCACCTTGACAACTCGTGTTAAATTATTGAACTTCTTCCTGCACTGCATCCATGTTCTTGGAGCTATGCTCCTGGCATTTACCTCCTCCAGTACTTCCTCCCACTGCATCTTGAGCATATGTCTGGAGGGCCTCCTGCCCCCCTGCAGATACAGGATGGCCCTACTTCTCTCCACCTCTTGCACCAAGGCCTCCAGTGCATTATCAGAAAACCTTAGTGCATGCTCTCTCACTTGTTCAGCCATTCCTCAAGGTATCGGATTCAATTTTCAAACAACTCCCACCACTTCTTGCAGCCACAGTGCACCTCCCCTTTAAGAGGTACAGGCTGCCTTTAAGTAGCTCTAGCCACTGGTGATATCGGGCCCCCTGCTGATGCATGCAGCCAATGAACAGGGAAGGGATCGCTGGCTGCATGCAGCAATTAGGGAAATCAGCGGGCAGCACCAATGTAACATATTTCCTGCAGCGCAATGAGCAGGCGCAGGTTAATCGTGGACCACAATCCCCGCGCCCGTTTTCGGGGTTTATTCAATTTAACGCCCGAAAGGTGTTATATAAATGCCAGCCTGCTCTTTCTTTTCTTTTTACTCACCACTTGCCTGGATAGATGCAGCCACAAAAACACTCAAGAAGCTTGACATCAACCAAGACAGAACAGTTCACTTGATTGGCACCCCTGCCAGTGGACTCAATATCTGTCACAGGCGTACTGTGTTTGCAGTAAATACGATCTACAGGATGCAATGCAGTGGCTCACCAATGTTACTTTGCTAGCACCTCCCTACCTTGCAACCTCTACCACTGAGAAGGGCAAGAACAGCAATATTGTGATAAACACTGTTAGCTTTAAATTCCCCTTCAGGTCACACACCATCTTGACTTGGACATATACCACTATTCCTTGATTGTTGCTCAATAAATATTATAGAATTTCCTATCAAAACCATTGTGGGAGCATCATCACTACAATGACTGCAATGGTCCAACGAGAAGGTCCCCCACCGTCTTCTCAGGGCAACTAGGGATGGGAAATTAACATGGGCTTGCCAAAGTCACTCACATCCTAAAAACAAATCTTAAAAAAGCCCTTTAACATACTAAATCCTTCTTCGTCTCAATGGCACAGTCTGCCTCTCTATCACGGTAACAGGAAAGATGTTGGACCCTTGAGAATTAATTCTTAGAATTCCTGAACCTGAGTCCATATCAGAAATATATTATAACTTAAACTGAAAATCCCTGCTGAATCAAATAGCTAATAATCCTCAGGCGTGACACTCACATTAAAAGCCATCTTGTATTTCTTAAGCCCCTGAGTGCTCCCTTAAACTAGTCACATGGATACAACTCTCATCAACAGCAAATGTCATAATATTACCAGAAACCCTTACTGAACATCAATTAAAAATAATATTAACAACAGGTGCACCTGGATTAGGTCACTGCAGGATTCCACCAATCACTGACCACTGCAGGTAGAGCCTTTTCCATTTATCAGTATATTCAGCAGTCTATTGTCAAGTCAATTTTCAATCCAGGTAGCAAGATTGCCATTAATTCCATAAGCCTTAGCCTTTAAATTAAACCATGTGAGTAAGAAAATGGGACACAGATTCAAACCCTATTAAAAGGCAATTTTATGACTGATATTGGGAAATTCTTCTTTACACAGAGCGATCAACACTTGGAATGGCTGAATGGTTGGAGGAGAAAACCCTGAAAACTTTGAAGAAACAATTTGATTCAGCAAGTGGGGGAAGTAGGGGTAATCTGGGTGGATGAATTTAGATGGGCCGAATGGCCTTCCTCATTATAAATATCTTGTGATCTTGTGAACAGCTTCAAATGAAGAATTCTGATAAATGTCTCCTGAAAGCTTTGAGTAAATAATATCTTGGTATAGCTCTTTACCACTAATATGGTAAACTTCTTGAAGAATTCCAATAGATTGATGAGGTATGACTTATTCTTTCTAAAACCCGACACTGCTTTCATCTTAGTGGATCTGCATTCGTCAGTCAAATGTTTACAAACATTTCCGGCCGGCATTTGCTGGAGCAGGGCACCTCGTGGAGTTCCCGGTTAGTTAGACTTTTTCCTGCACCCTTCATCTCAAACTTTTTTTGCCGTGTAAGTTGCAGGAAGTGCAAGCTGATAACAACGGAGCGAGAGCAATGGGGCATCTGGGACCTTAGCGAAGAGCGGGGCCAACATTGCATCTCCTTAACCAATGAGATTAAAGGATTGAGAAATAAACAGAGGAAGGACTGAAAAGGCAGGTGAATTAGAGTGGGTGAATTCAATGTCGAATCGGGTACAGAAAGAGAAATAGAGAGGGAAAGAAAGATCGGTAAGACTTTTTTATTTTAAATTTGACATTTAAAAAATTTCCAAAAACAATTCACGACCTGAAGGAATGAGACTCCACAGATTAAACTGTTCACTTTCTGGGCCAGAGTGGTTGATTGGCAGTCAATAACAATTACCACGTTGTTAAAAGGGTACTTATGCTATTAATTACTAGATTTAACTTCCTGTGGCGAGTTTAATGAGCAATTTAATGTACAAATGCAGCAACTTCATGAAACTTACGGGGAGGTTAAGAGCAAGATGCCATTTTTGCGAAGCTAACGGCAGAATGGCGCAAATTGACCAGCAACTTGTGGCGATTTGCAATTCACTGGGTATCTCTTCCTTGGCACAAGTTGCTGGCTGATAATTGCTGCACATTGATAATACAGTGCGTCGGTCACACACTGTTATTTTTTCAGCAAATTCTGGCCCTTTGAATTTTCGGAATATTAGGATCACATTTGCTATCTTTCAACCTCAGGTACAGCACCTATATTTAAGAAGCTCCTAAAAGTATTAACCAAAGCCTGATCTGTTTCCTTGCACATTTTCTTAAGGATTCTAAAGTGTAACTCATTTGAATGAGACATCCTACAGACACGTAAGCCCTGGATTTCCAAGGGAGTTGTCCTGTAAATTCGGCAGGAGACCGGCTGAACTGTAGGAGAAGTAACATAAGGGGCTCGATTTTACCGTCGGGTTTCCTGTGGGTTTCCAGCGGGGGGGCCCCGAAAATCCCGATATCCAGTCACGTGACGGGAACCCGCCACGATCCCGCCCACTTCCGGGTTCCCCGATGAAGTGCAGGGTTGCGTGCGTGGCCCCCGCTGGTGGGAATCCCGCAGGCAATTAAAGCCAGCGGGATGCCACTTGAGGTTATTTATTTCGCTTGTTCAGGTCATTAACTGACCTGATTAAGGGACTGTGTGTGATTTTGGGGAAACATGGGACTGTTTCATACACTGGGGGAAACAGTCCTAGTTGAACTGGACGTGTTGCAGCCGTCAGCCTGTGGCAGCTGCAAAGGTCCATTTGACAGGTGGAGGGGGGAGACCCTCACCCATTGCAGGAGGCCGCTCTGTCACTTGGGACAAAGTGTGGCCTCCACCACCCCCCTCCGGACGGTCAAAGTCACCAACCTGCACACTCACCCCGGGGTCCGGAGACATGTGCCTACCTTGCGGACCCCCTCAGATGTACATATTGCGGATGGGGGCCGCCGTAGCTGCAGTCATGACCCCTTCGGAGGGTGAACAGCATCACCAGCCTCGCCATCCACGCCGTCCACCTCTGACACGTGGAGCTCCACAACAGAGTGCTGTGACACATCCACCTGTACAGCAAGAGGGAGGGCTACCGCAGAGAGAGACGCGTTGCAGAGGGCACTACCCTCGCCACAGGGTCCACAGACCGAGGCGCAGCTCCCCGGACCTCTCCGAGCAGCAGTGCACATGGAGGCGCAGATTCACTCGACATGTAGTCGTGGAGATCTGCAGGCTCTTTCATGCCGAGCTGCTCCTGGCTGGCCCCAGCACCATCTGCTTACCTTTCGCTGCCAAAGTCACCACTGCCCTCCACAACTTCTCCTCCGCATCCTTCCAGGGTGCAGCCGGGTACACCGCCGATGTCTCTCAGTCGTCTGCGCGGAAGGGCCCTGCAAATACACCTGCACCTACTCTGCAGTAACACAATGGGTGGCATCAGTGGTGGGTCCTCATAGTGATACCCAGGAGCGGGCATTATTGGACACAACAGACAGGATTCGCGGAGACATGGCAGTGGTGGTGCCAATATAATGTGTGATGTTTGTTGCTCTGAAATTCAATATAGGTAACACCCATGGCAAACCCTCAGACACCCTCGTGAACCCCCTTCATGCTCACGACACGTTTGCCTTACGCTGCCTACTGCACATATGCGATGCATGCCCTGTGGCTGCAGCACAGGTGGTGGCAGGTTGAGTGAGGCTGGCCGTGAGAGAGATGCACGAGAGGGTGAGTATGGGATAGAGCCATGAGATTGTATGAGGATTGGGTTGCATGTTAGTGGCGGGTGAGTACTGGCGAGGTGAGTAGGTGCAGGTAAGATGAGGATGGGGTTTGAGTGGGTATGAGGGGTGATGTGACAGAGTAGTGTTGGCGGTGCCGAAGGAGATGTGGGATGGGGGCAGTGTTGTGGCAGACGGAGTGTAGGGGAAAGACTACGTGTTCTCACTGTGGCTGACCTACTGAGGTCATTGGAGCGCCTCCTGCACTGTATGCAGGTGGGCGATATGTTGGTGGTGCAGGTGACCCCCTCTGCCACCTCGAGCCAGGCCTTCTTGGTGGCAGAGGCAGGCCGCTTCCTCCTGCCCGCCGGGTGGAAGATCTCTGTCCTCCCCCTCCTCCTCACCCCATCTGATGATACCTGGGGTGAGGCATCATTAAACTGGGAGCAGCCTTCCCCCTGGGCTGCTCCATGCTGTAATTTGTTCCATTGGTTGCAGCATCTGTCAGTGGAGGACTGCCCCTTTAACGAGAGAGCCTCCAGCTGACAGATCGTACTGCACATGCGCAGCCCGCCCGACGCGCAGACCAGCAGTGGGGACCCCGGAGGAGCAGGTAAGTGATTCCAATTAGTGTGTTGCCTGCTACGATCGCGCAGGCAACCCACTAATTTCACCGGGCGTGGAGGCCACGCACCCGAAACCCAACCCGCCGGAAACCCGCAGGCCTGCTAAAATCAGGCCCAAGCAGTCAGTTTCAGCCATCTGAGGTTCCCTCAGTCTCCCACTGAAGTTATGGTGGGATATCAGGACAACCCCGATGGAAATTCAGGGCCTTAATGCTTGGAGTTTTTCTGTAACACATGACTTACCAACCTGTACATCTACTATACCTTCCCAAACAATTTTGGCTTGATTTGGAATTTATTTACATCCATCGTTTCTGAAGACCAATTTGAAAAATCCTTTTAATCCATCTGTCCTTTCCTGATTCCTTATAATAACTCTAACTTATTCTTTGAAGGACTCACATAGCATTAAAACTCCATCTGCTTCTTAAACATTTGTTTGGAGCCCTCATGCTGCCATCCACAATTTGCATTCTTATTGTCCGCTTACCAGTTCTAATATTCATTTAATTAAGTTGTGTTTTCTCACTGGTTGTTGAAAACCTGTTGACCATATGGACTAATGTTGCATTTTAGACTTCAGGTTCAGGTTTTGGTTTGGAGAGTCAAAATGTGCATCCTCTCAAATTAATATTGAAATTGTATGCAATCCAAATTGCAGTAATTCTGACTTGTGATTTTTAAAATTATTATTTATTTGTTCTTGGGAAATTGGTGACACTGGCAAGACAACATTTATTGCCCATCGTTACACTGTCCAGAGGGCATGAAGAGTCAACCATGTAGTCCAGACCAGGTAGGCGGTGGAAGGTTCCCTTCTCTGCAGAACATTAGTGAACTAGTTACAACAATCCACTAACTTTCATGGTCATTTTCTAGTGCTAGACCACAAATGATCAGATTTAGTGAATACAATTTCATAACTTGCCGTGATTAAATCTGAACTTATAATCCACTTGGGTGCTAGGCCAGTGCCATAACCACTGGACGATGGAGCTTGGGTAATTACTACAGCTATTTTCACTTCTGGGACCTTTTAGCATAGGTGCAACCAATACAATCAAGTAATTCCACTTATGCTTAAGATCTTGGATAGGGACTGAATAATTCTCCACCGTAAGGTCATACATCCTTGTTCATGGGAGCTGGAGCAATATGTATTCAACTCAAAACCATGCACCACTGGATAAATCAAGGATCAGACTGATCCATACTCAACATGAGGTCTTATATTCCATTCCCTTAGACAACCAGAGGTGAAAAGCAAATTGACTACAAGGCCCTATACCCACTCACCATTAGATCTCCAGGAGTAGACAGATTTATATTGGCCAATGTACCCACATCGTCACTTATTGGACTACCAGGGACAATACAGCAACATACTTATAACAAGGTTCTATACCACTCTCCTACTAGATTATCAATGATCAAACATTGATCCTCATGTAACCTCATGGCCCTGCATATTCCTCACTCCACCATTACCAACAAGCTAGGGGATCAACCCTGGTTCAATGAGGAATGTAGAAGAGCATGCCAGGAGCAGCACCAGGTGTACCTAAAAATTAGGTGCCAACCTGGTGAAGCTACAACACAGGACTACATGCATACTAAACAGTGGAAGTAACATGCTATAGACAGAGCTAAGCGATTCCACGGATCAGATCAAAGCTCTGCAGTCCTGCCACATCCAGTCGTGAATGGTGGTGGACAATTAAACAACTAACGGGAGGAGGAGGCTCTGTAAACATCCCCATCCTCAATGATGGCGGAGTCCAGCACATGAGTGCAAAAGACAAGGCTGAAGCATTTGCAACCATCTTCAGCCAGAAGTGCTGAGTAGATGACCCATCTTGGCCTCCTCCTGATATCCCCACCATCACAGAAGCCAGTCTTTAGCCAATTCGATTCACTCCATGTGATATCAAGAAATGGCTGAGTGCACTGGATACAACAAAGGCTATGGGCCCTGACAACATCCCGGCTGTAGTGATGAAGACTTTGCTCCAGAACTAGCCGCGCCTCTAGCCAAGCTGTTCCAGTACAGCTACAACACTGGCATCTACCCGACAATGTGGAAAATTGCCCAGGTATGTCCTGTCCACAAAAAGCAGGACAAATCCAATCCGGCCAATTACCGCCCCATCAGTCTAATCTCAATCATCAGCAAAGTGATGGAAAGTGTCATCGACAGTGATATCAAGGTGCACTTACTCACCAATAACCTGCTCACCGATGCTCAGTTTGAGTTCCGCCAGGACCACTCGGCTCCAGACCTCATTACAGCCTTGGTCCAAACATGGACAAAAGAGCTGAATTCCAGAGGTGAGGTGAGAGTGACTGCCCTTGACATCAAGGCAGTATTTGACCGAATGTGGCACCAAGGAGTCCTAGTAAAATTGAAGATAATGGGAAACAGGGGGAAAACTCTCCAGTGGCTGGAATCATACCTGGCATAAAGGAAGATGGTAGTGGTTGTCAGAGGCCAATCATCTCAGCCCCAGGACATTGCTGCAGGAGTTCCTCAGGGCAGTGTCCGAGGCCCAACCACCTTTAGCTGCTTTATCAATGACCTTCCCTCCAATATAAGGTCAGAAATGGGGATGTTCGCTGACGATTGCACAGTGTTCAGTTCCATTCGCAACCTCTCAGATAATGAAGCAGTCCATGCCTGCATGCAGCAAGACCTGGACAACATCCAGGCTTGGACTGATAAGTGGCAAGTAACATTTGCGCCACACAAGTGCCGGGCAATGACTATCTCCAACAAGAGAGAGTCTAACAACCTCCCCTTGACATTCAATGGCATTACTCTCCACTTGCTTGGATGAGTGCAGCTCCAACAACACTCAAGAAGCTCAACACCATCCAGGACAAAGCAGCCCGCTTGATTGGCACCCCATCCACCACCCTAAACATTCACTCCCTTCACCACTGGCGCACTGTAGCTGCAGTGTGTACCATCTACAGGATGCACTGCAGCAACTCTCCAAAGCTTCTTCAACAGCACCTACCAAACCCGCGACCTCTACCACTTAGAAAGACAAGAGCAGCAGGCACATGGGAACAACACCACCTGCACGTTCCCCTCCAAGTCACACACCATCCCAACTTGGAAATATATCCCCGTTCCTTCTTCGTCGCTGGGTCAAAATCCTGGAACTCCCTTCCTAACAGCACTGTGGGAGAACCTTCACCACACGGACTGCAGCGGTTCAAGAAGGCAGCTCACCACTACCTTCTCAAGGGCAATTAGGGATGGGCAATAAATGCTGGCCTTGCCAGCGACGCCCACATCCCATGAATGAAAAAAAACAAATGCATAATGACTCCTGGCCTCATAAACCCTCTTCATTAGACTACCGGAGATGAGTCAAACATATCTTAACTGCAAAGTCCCTGTGACTAAATAAGTATTTTCATAGAATCATAGAATAATACAGCACAGAAGGAGGCCATTTGGCCCATTGTGCCTGTATCGGCTCTTTGAAAGAGCTATCCAATTAGTCCCGATAGTCCTGCTAATTTTCCTCCTTCAATTATTTATGATTTAGCATAGTACTGCTCTCTTGAATTCTGTCACAGTACATAAAGGATTAACAATGAGCTTCACTCACAGAAATCATGCTTAACTTGATAATTTTCTTGCAGCAATTATTTAGATTTTTATCGGGCGATTGCCCAAGAGAGGAGCCAAGCCATTCAATTTAAATATAAACATCTTGTGCAATTTGTTCAAATATATTTTTAATAGGCTGCCCCTTTAGAATTTAACAGATAGCTATTTAAATTCATTGGATCCTGGTCACTATTTTGAAGTTATTACTCAGCCAATTTAAAAAAAATGAGTGGGCCTGTCTGGAATCTTCGAAGTTAGTCAAACCAGCTAGTTTCTGTAGTTGGTAAAAAAAGAAAGAACAGTTATGCAAAAAAATTACCGACATTATAGTTTAGCATGGAAGTTGCAAACTATTTGGAATTTTTTTTTACAATGAGGTAAGCTTAACAACTATTACAAAAATGTTATGTTACTGCTACAATTCACTTGTTCTATTATTGTTTAACAAATTCATTTAGCAGCTGAAGCCTAAGACAAGGTCTAGTGAAGTGTTATTCTGTTGCCTTATGAAGACAAGGAGGATCCTGTGAAGGAATGTGATAGAGCCAGTAGCTGAAATAATCTGAAAATGGTTCTCAGTTTGTTACCTGGACACACAGTGAACCTTACCTAGGTAACATGGCAAGTGAAAATCCTGTCTGGGACAAAAGGGCGCCAGGGCTCACCTGTGAGAGTAATTTGAAACATGAAGTCCAAAAATATCTAGGATAACAAAACAATGTAATAATCTCATTTTCCCTTCCCATTAGACCAATAAGGGGTAGTTTTTGAAAGGGCCTACTTTTGCTGTAATGTGGGTTTTGTGTCTATAGTCATAGATGGTAGTCATTTGTTCAATAACTGTCATAACGTTAGAATTAACTGTAGCAGATTAGATAAAATGCTGAAGTCCATTTTGTGCCTTTGGGATCAGTATTTTGAATTGGATAGAATTTGGTATTCAACAATTAACCCAAACTCGATAGGACTGGAACACCATGAGTCCAGAATTTAATTTGGTCCTCATTCCTAGTTAAATACAAAATAGTTTTGAAGGTTCCTGCCTCTATATGGATTATTGATTGTTGATCCTTATTTCTACAAAATTTTACTGGTGTAACTTTATTCCTGGAATCTTATCTGTTCAGATACTTGTAGACCATTATAAGTGATAACAGTATCAGCTGTACTCAGGATGTTTCATTTTCTTGTATGACTTGTGGAACATGTACTACATAGTGTAGTTAAAGTTTTTGCATTTACATAGTGCCTTGCCACATCCTCAGGACATTCCATGATGTTTCACAGCCAATGAGCTATTTTTAAAGTGCAGTCATTGTAGTTGACAAGATTACAAGAGAATGAATGATGAAGGCCATTTGTCCCATCTTAGTTCATCCTTCCAGAATGACCCTAAGGCCCACCATAGCAACAACTTACTGCTCCCAAATCTGTCTTTTACTAGTTTGAATCAATGGCTAGTAGTCCTACTTTCACAATTTAGTTTAAAGCAATTTTCTGCAGTTACATAAGAACATAAGAACATAAGAAATAGGTGCAGGAGTAGGCCAATCGGCCCCTTGAGCCCGCTCCGCCATTCAATAAGATCATGGCTGATCTGATCCTAACCTCAAATCTAAATTCATGTCCAATTTCCTGCCCGCTCCCCGTAACCCCTAATTCCCTTTACTTCTAGGAAACTGTCTATTTCTGTTTTAAATTTATTTAATGATGTAGCTTCCACAGCTTCCTGGGGCAGCAAATTCCACAGACCTACTACCCTCTGAGTGAAGAAATTTTTCCTCATCTCAGTTTTGAAAGAGCAGCCCCTTATTCTAATATTATTCCCCCTAGTTCTAGTTTCACCCATCCTTGGGAACATCCTTACCGCATCCATCCGATCAAGCCCCTTCACAATCTTATATGTTTCAATAAGATCGCCTCTCATTCTTCTGAACTCCAATGAGTAGAGTCCCAATCTACTCAACCTCTCCTCATATGTCCGCCCCCTCATCCCCGGGATTAACCGAGTGAACCTTCTTTGTACTGCCTCGAGAGCAAGTATGTCTTTTCTTAAGTATGGACACCAAAACTGAATGCAGTATTCCAGGTGTGGTCTCACCAATACCTTATATAACTGCAGCAATACCTCCCTGTTTTTATATTCTATCCCCCTAGCAATAAAAGCCAACATTCCGTTGGCCTTCTTGATCACCTGCTGCACCTGCATACTAACTTTTTGATTTTCTTGCACTAGGACCCCCAGATCCCTTTGTACTGCAGTACTTTCCAGTTTCTTGCCATTAAGATATTAACTTGCTCTCTGATTTTTCCTGCCAAAGTGCATAACCTCACATTTTCCAATATTGTATTGCATCTGCCAAATCTCTGCCCACTCACCCAGCCTGTCTATATCCCCTTGTAGGTTTTTTATGTCCTCCTCACTCTCTACTTTTCCTACCATCTTTGTATCTTCTGCAAACTTTGATATGTTACACTCGGTCCCCTCCTCCAAATTGTTAATATAGATTGTAAAGAGTTGGGGACCCAGCACCGACCCCTGCGGAGCACCACTGGCTACTGGTTGCCAGTCTGAGAATGAACCATTTATCCCAACTCTCTGCTTCCTGTTAGATAACCAATCCTCCACCCATGCCAGAATATTACCCCCAATCCAGTGATTCTTTATCTTGAGCAATAATCTTTTATGTGGCACCTTGTCGAATGCCTTCTGAAAGTCTAAATACACTACGTCCACTGGTTCCCCTTTATCCACCCTGTACGTTATGTCCTCAAAGAACTCAAGCAAATTTGTCAGACATGACTTCCCCTTCATAAAGCCATGCTGACTTTGTCCTATTAAATTATGTTTATGTTTACCTTTTCCATATGCTTTATAATCTCACATAAAGTTATAAAGTCATGTCTTTGGTGCCTCCTTTCAAGCAGCTTAGGTTCACCCAGTCCTACATCATTACTCAGGCCTCTCAAACCAGGGATCAGCCTCGTGGCTCTTCTCTGCATTGCCTCCAATGCTTGACTGTCTCCCTAATGTCTCCATTAGATCAGAACTGGGCACAGTACTCAAGGTATGGTCTGACAAGAGCACTATATCGTTCGATCAGTTATGTGGGCAAACACAACAGCCAGCTTGCACACAGCAAGATCCTACAAACAGCAAATGAGACAAACGTCCAGTTAATCTGTAGTTTTGGTTGGTTGTTGGTTGAGGGAAGGTGCTAGAGAAATAGGAGAACTCCCTACTCCTCTTCGAGCAGTACCATGGGATCTTTTACATCCACTCGTGTAGGCAGATGGGGCCTTGGTTTAACATCTTAAACTGTCTCCTGATAAGCAGTTGTTTTAAAGTCATAGACTGCTCCTATTTTACTCCTGTTGGTTTCTCAGTGGCTAGAGAATGTCCAGCAATATAGTCAAAACACTCAATGATCTCTACAGTCACTCATCCCACCAGTGACCAAGATTTTTTGGCGACTTCCAATGGTGTCTGTGCTGCCATCAGAGTTGGCACTGCTATTGAAGACATGGTCAAAATCACCTACTATTGTACTGATGACAGGAGTGCTATTTTGTAAATATAATGGACTATTAGGTGAAATTAAGCAGTGGACGGTCTAATGAACATTGGAAGTGAATGGGGAGCAGGAAATGGAATTCTTTTCTCAAGATTAAGCTCTGTCTGCATCAGGAATTTTCTAGACTGGGAATGAATGGGACCATACATAAACATTGCTTTGATTAAAATGTTGCTTGAATCACAGGTTTATTTATTTGGAGATCACTGAATTAGAAAATTTGAGAGAACTATTGTTCCCCTTTGAAACACATGCAAAACTGAAGGTGATGGTTGTTTGCAAAGTCTAGGGACACTAAGGAGCATTTTCAGTGCCAAAATTAAATAGTTCAGAATTATACTAATTGGGAAATTAATTCCTAGGTCATGTCCCTTTGAGCAGCTTTTAGAAACTGAGGCACATTAACTGCCTCAGAGGAAGAAGCTAAATGTACTTGTGCAAAGTTAATTGGAGCCACGTGAAATGGAGGAAAGTTTGTCATTGTTCTGAATGTGATATTGGAATAGCTCCAGGATTTCTCATACTGCAAATGCTACAACTGTCAGTGCTTTTGTGCCCTATGAAGGACAGCAGAAGACATCCATGGGGCCATCACATAAGGATCTGGGATTTCAAGCATAGGAGGAAGTGGCACAGCAGAGGCCTGTCTCAGACACAGCACCCTGCAAGATCCCAGGTCTCTGAATAGTGACATTGACATTGCACATTTCCTTTTAGTTTGTTTTGCCCCCATTATCCTAACATTTGGCATATTCTGACTTTTTCTATTATTTCCCACCTGGACCATTGTGCAACTTCACCCAAAAGATATTGAAAATGTTGAATCAAAAGCAACTTCTAAGAAAATGCAGTTCCATTTTAAATTAGTAGGGGCAAAAGTGGACAATGCACTGTTTGAATGACATTACTTGTTGGAGAGTTGTAGTTACTGCCAATAGTTGTGAATAAATCTGTGCCGCTTGCTATCCCGATTAGTAGAGAAATGCCCGTGAGAAAGAGTTGGGGTGAAAATAGCTTAAAAAATGGGGATGGAAAATCTTCATGCTTTTGGAAGAATGTGAAATTCATCAGAATTGACTTCTTGATATTAGTGACTTTCACTACATTGATAGTATAGATACAATTGAAATATACCACAAATGAAACACATCACTAACGCTGGTATTTTTTGGATGCAAACTCAACTGCTTCACTTGACACCTGAGAGCTTTATTTTATTAACAGAGAATGATCCCAGGAATAAATGGTCAATGGTACTTGGTGTGAATGCAGTGCCATCTTCTGACAATTTTGTGAAGAGCTGGAACAAATCAAGTACAGAGTTACAACTCCATCATCACTAGGACTTTTCTTTTGGCTGAGAAATCAGCACTCTGCGTTTGTTTTCACATCACCTGTCAGAAGTTCCTGGTACATAATCAACAGACTATATATTTTTTATCTGAGTTTTATAGGAATTATTTTCCCTAATATATAAGTAAGAGCTGAGAGCCTGGCTGTTAAAAGGTACATTGAAGTTTTAACCATGGAGGACAGTTTCAGAAATGTATGGTTTGTGAGCACATTGCTGACCTCAGCTGTTTGCTGATGTGTTCCTGTCAATCACAGATGGAGAGAGTCCAGACGTCAGCGTCACATGTACACAATCCTATTTTCCTAAAATTTATCCATGGTACTCGGAGGAATTTGTTCCCTCAGATTTCATCTGTGCCATTGGAGGGACACAATGAAAAGAGGCCAGGAACTGTCTCACAGAGAAGAAGGAAAAATCAGAGGCCTTTCTTGTGCAACACCTGATGGCTGACTTAAAGAAGGAAAGTAATGGGAGGTATACTTTCTGTAGAAAGTGCTTCTCCTACCTCTCTATTATGTAAAATAGAACCATATCTACTACATGCTGACAAATACCAGCGATCTTGCTGCTTATTTTTATATTCAGGGAGACTGCCATTTCTTAGGTCACAGAGTTTGCCTGCATAGCTCCTAGAGCAGCTCCAGTGCATTCAATGGAAGCCTGGAGGCCAATCTGGAGCTGCCTGCCCCTATGAAATAGTACAGTGTCTAGTACCGCTGCATAACCAGCTAGCAGAGGCCTTTTAGGGTCAGTTGGCTCTGTATTTGCCCATAGGTCAATCAGAAGTGCCAGTTTCCATTGAAGTCAATAGACTCGTTTCAGTCGGCATAGGGCTTATTTTATGACATCATGCTCTCCATGATTTTCTGCCCATTAAAATGAATGGATGGAAAATTGTGGGCTGCCTGTGCCTGGATTCCCAATGTGAATTCCCAGCAGGTGAGGTTCCACACCAGGAATGCATTTTTGTAAAATAGGCCCCTATATCATGGGAACAGCTTAGCAAGAGTGTTGTAGATGAATTGATAGAGATTAATTGCAATGATTAGTCAACAACTCCAGTATCATTATATCATGCGACTACCAGGATGGTAGAAGGCGAACTAGATAGACCTTGGCCTTTTCTCGTCTAGCGGTTCCTATGTTCCTAAGAGATCAGAAACTCCAAATGGCTGATTTCCAAAAGACTGAAAGTAACCCATACAATTGCTGCTATTTACTAACAGATATTAGATATAGTTTTAGATATTTTTGAAGTGCGAGCTCACACTACGGTTTCTTCTCTCCCTTTCATTCTCCTTTAAGATTGACGTCGGCAGATTCCTGGCAGTAGGTTACCTTCTTATCCTCCCAGCTGAAAGATAGGGTACTGAAGTGAGGTATCAGAAGAAGGAGAAAATATAAGTCAAATAAGAATAGGAGGAGGGAAGAAACAAATATAAAACACCAGTGAAAGCCAAATTTGTAAAAGGAAATAATTATTGAATCTAGCTAAGTTCAACATTAACTGAGTCTGTGATCACTTTTCATTAGCACTAACAATATAATGATGTTTTTACAGCTGAATAGCATTGCTATAGTTTTAGGTTAAGATGGTTCACTTATTATGATGGATATATTAAATTATATGTATTACGTATTTTTTCTGCCTGAAGCAGCTGATTTATAAATACTTCAGCTTTGCTGTAGTACTACTTTGAATATACTGGCTCTAATGGGCAATCAGTGTCACTAATACATGTGGGCACTGCTTCTCCTCAGTGACAGGGGCTCATTAGCCATTGGCATCACAAATCTAGTCAAAAATACACCTTGTCTAAGCAGTTATTGTTCATATATAAGACAATGAATGTTGGCAGGCTCTTTGACCTGGTAGGGGAGGGGGAACACTGCAGCTAAGTGCAATCCTTTGCTCACCTGACATCCACATATATGTACTTACTGTATGGCGACTGGACAGCAATCAGGAGCAGGAATCTAGGCTCATTTTTCCCCTGGAACACTGAGGTCAGTTGTTGCACCCTATCTGATGGCCCCAGCTGAGATCAGTTCTTACTTCTCCAAAGCTTTATGCACCAGGGTCTGAGTTCCACCCTACATAAATTCCAACTTATGCCCGTATCCTATCTCACCCCGAGTGCTGCTGACCTATCACCACTGTCCTCACCAATCTCCACTGCCTCTCCTTCCCTCAGTGTATCGATTTCAAAATCCTGGTCCTTTTTTATAAATCACTCCAGTGCCCAATTTCACCCGACTTCTGTAACCTCCAACAGTCTTACATCTTCACTCACATCCCCTGCTCATTTGATTCTGTTCTATTGTACGCCCCTTTTTCCCCCATCTTCCCTGGAATCAGAGCTTTAGCCATCTAATCGCGCTCTCCGGAATTTTCTCTCAAAACTGCTCAGCCCTGTGACGTCTCTCTCCACCTGCAAAACCTCCCTTAAACCTACCTCTTTGATTGTGCCTTTGGCCATTTCCCCTAACTCTTCTCTCTACTCCTACTCAGGCCCGACCTCACTTTGCAAAGTACCCTGGGGCGGTTTGCTACCTTAAAGGTGCAACTGCAAGTTACTGTTGCTCTTCTTCATATTATAATGGGAACAACAAAGCACGGCAAAATACATATAAACCCCATTCAAGACTCACAGTCTACTTGTGGAGAACGGACCAATTCTACACATGAAACTGAAAGAATAATCTATTATATACATATTTTCAACATTGATAAAAATGGTAAAAACACACTAGTACAGTTTTATTATGCCATACCATTCAAATCCAGTAGGTGGAACTGGTTAGTGTTAAATTCAACTGCAGCATTTCAAATATTCTGGTATAAACCTCAACCTAAATGAAAGTATACCTAGTCTTTACTATATTTTAAAACAAAGTTGTATCATTTTATTAGTAAATTATGAAAGATACTCCTTTCATAATTATGAAATTATGAAAGGAGTATCTTAAATCAAAGAGTAAAAGGGTACAATTCTTGCCAATATTTAATATATCATGAAATGTACTAATTAATGATAAAATTGTATGATATGCATCTTTCATCTGCTCTGGTTGTGTGTTTGTGTGTGTCTATGTGTGTATACATGCAGTTCAGTTATCAAGACACTTTTATCAGTTTTAGATAAGAAAAACATGGACTTATTCATTCAAACTCGGGAACTTAGTTATGCCTTCCAATTCAAAATTTGCTGAACATGCTCACCACAATACACACGAACTCCCACAGACCAACTTCAAAAACAATGTAAACTGATCAACTCAGAAAAATTGCTAAAATAGGACAGCAGTTTAGCAGCAGCTGGTGGTTGAAGATCTGTCATGTCAGATTTCCCTTCTTGACTGCTGTGTTGAAAAAAGAAGAAAAAGTTAGCTATTGTAATATCAGACAGCTGCTTGAAGCTGCAGAATCAGACTACTCTGGAAAAGAAAAACTCTGCAGCGTCGGAACACAAAAGAACATCTACTGTTATAAGACAGCAGAGAGCTGAGGCCACCAAACCTTACCAGGGTTTGTATGGTACAATACTCCCAAACACAAATAACAAAAAAAACACACATAAAGCAGAAGAAAAATAGAAAGTAAAGAAATGACTAGCAAGGAGACTGAGAGAATGTGAATGTGCACCAGAAATTGCAAATATTATAGTATAACCTTAGATTAAAAAAAAACATGCAGATAGGAGTCAAAACACACTAAAAATATGGAAAAAGTTTAATATTTTCATACTTTTTCATGGTATACTTATGTGCAGTGGGGGAGGAAAGGATTGATAGTGCTGGGGGTGAGTGTGGTGCTGCAAGGTTTCATTCAGAGTAAAAGAAAAATCAAGATAGATTTTTTTCCTTGGCAGCCAAGGTAAGATCATTGAATTTCTTCCCCACTGCGACTAGGTCCTCGGTATGATGTTGTTTCTCTCTTTCCCTTTACTTCTTTACATTTCTTTTTTTTTCTCCTCCCCCTTTCGTATTCTTCTGCTTTGTCTGCCTGTCCTCCTATTTGTCTCTGCAGCTGCTGGTGGGAGAAACGGCAGCACTGTGGCTCGAACAATTAGCTGAAATAGAGGCAGCAGCATCAAGACTCAGGCAGGCAAGCTGCTTAGATGCAACATTAGTGGCCACTGAGTCTGGGGCATGGAAGTAAGAGATAGGAGCAGTCTAAGAGTCTCCTGGTTACTGATCTTCTGGGACACCAGCGTCCATTGGGTGAACACCGAGGGGTGTACCCTCAGGCTCACCTGCCCTGTATCAACTTTTATAAGGCCTGGTTGGGGTTGCCCTGAGCTATTCAAGCCAAGCCTGATAGCAACCTGCACCCTGCTCCCAGCACAGAGCCATATGTGAGTGAGGTAATGGGCTGACACATGCTTCCCTCTCTCGGCAATGCTGTTCTCTCCCTCCAGGCGGGAGCTACAGCAGGAATCAACAATACTGAGGGTCCTGACTGGAGGTGGAGAGCAGCATTGCTGGGAACATGAGGTGTGTGTCAGCATGCTCAGGATGACTCTTGCTGTGAGAGCCTGTATGACTGTTTGACTGATTGTTATCTTTATCCTCCATTAATGGGTCAGCTGTTTCTGCCAGCAAGCTTTGTTTTTAATCAGAAGCTGTTCAGCAGGTCATTTGATATTATAAAGCAGGCCAGATTTATCCTCCAGGCTAGAGTTGGACACCCCTAAAATGGGGTGTCAGAGAAAGCCTTTGAAATGGGCAACATAAAGGGGTTCAAGAGGAAAAAAGGGTTGAGGTTGCTTTTTGTGTTTTTTTTCCAAGTGTGCTGGTTGGTGTGTTCATATCAAATGACTGTATGTGCTGTTAATGATTTTGCTTAAAGAGCACATGCAAAAATTTCACACAAACATGTTAGCCAGTGTGCTAAAAATATCAGAGAGAAATGTGAACTCCTAGATGTGGTTCTGGAGGGAGAACAATTAAAATAATGGAAAAGGAATGTCATACAAACACATAAAGCATTTGTACACTGATATCATAAACACTCATTTCTAGGCCAATGCAGGAAGAAGGTGGGGTTGAGGTCAATCAAATGAGGTAGACTGGGTGAGCCGAGTGGGCTTTTTCCTATTTCTGAAAATATATGTATGTATGTGTGTGTAAAGAGTTGCTTTGAATACTGAAGACTCTTCAATATTTAAAATGTTTTGTTGATTCAGGATGTTTCAGACCACTCATTGTAATCTTCACAAATTTCAGCAAAATTGAAAATGCCAGGTTCGTGAGGAACTTTTACATGTTTTTCATTACTGTATTTTTGCTGCAAGATGCAATTGAAACCAGTGTTAGCCTGTGTTGGCCGTTTGTTTGAACCTCTGTTGGTAACAATTTTTTATTGTGATATGAATACATGTCTCTTATTAACTGCTTTTACATTGCACAAAATGTGTTAGTGCGGCAAGTTCCTGACGCATGGGTCTCACTCAGCTAGCAGTGAGCTAAATGTAAAATTGCTGGAATTCACTCGGATTGCCAACCTGGAAGACCAGTTTTTAGTTAAAGTTTTCCCCCTATAACTTTTCCCAGCTACCTCGGCATCAGATATTCTGTCCACGCTTTAATCGCGTTATTTAAGTCTGCGCCAATGTTCAAATGATTTGAATTAGCTGACCTTGTGAACCCTGGCAAGGTTAGGTCACCATCTTACTTGTATGCCATATTTGCGAAGTGCAGCTGTCCGACTGCTGATACGATGAGACTGCATCATTGGCCGCTTAGCGTCCTTTATTTGTTTGATGCTTGTAGGCAATCTGTTGCTGTTTTGATGTTTGAACTTTTTGAAGCAAGTCAGGGGAGGGGAATACTTTTGATTTTCCGATTTCCTTGCCTACTTTTTGCATTCTTGAGTTGGTCTCAAGTCCAGTTTCTTTCATGTGATTCAAGAGTTGTATGTTTGAATCCCCTCAACTGCAGGTGTGATAAGTCCGTTACCTGGTATAACATTGCGGCTGTACCATAACTTTGCCCGTGGAGAACTTTATAAACGTGGAGAACTATATAAACATGCTTGTTATATTTCTGTGAAGATGTGACCTTGGGTTTATTGAGGATAGTCGTAGTCTTGTAAATTTCTCATTGCTTCTATAAAAAAGAGTATGGCTTAAAAGTTCCACAGTGCCATTGCCATCCTCAGGGCGGCATAAATTACATCATAGAGGTGGGGCAGCAGTACCTGCATGGCTGCCAACCCATGAAGGTGGCATATCTTGGATCAGCACCCTGCTGCTCTGAAAGGGGGAGTCAGAGTGGACTGGCCTGAAGATAAACTGAGAAATTATTTTAAATGTTTTCCTCAGGACAGTAGGCCCAGCCTGGGATGAATTACCATTTGCTCGCTCAAAGGTGGGGCCTGCATTTGGCCTAAAAAACAAAACTAACACCTGCTCTCAGCAGATATCAGGTTTATATCTGACAGGAGTCCCAGGGTAGGCCAGGAATGCCCCCCCAGACACACCTCATACTGCTGCCAGGATGTAAGTGGGGTGGACATAAGAAGTGCCTGTCCCTCCTCGATTGGAATATGGCTTGATTTTATGAGTGGGACGTAAACGGAGTATTCAGTCCCACTTTGTTTTCTGAACCCCCAATGGAATTCCACTGTTACTGCGCTCATAAGATCACACAATTTGTACCCTTATACATTCATCATATTTCTAGTTAGTTTTGTGATAATTACTTTTAATTTGTCCTCTAAAAACAGCTGTTTTTTAAAATTCATTCATGGGATGTGGGCGTCGCTGGCAAGGCCAGCATTTATTGCCCATCCCTAATTGCCCTTGAGAAGGTGGTGGTGAGCCGCCTTCTTGAACCGCTGCAGTCCGTGTGGTGAAGGTTCTCCCACAGTGCTGTTAGGAAGGGAGTTCCAGGATTTTGACCCAGTGACGATGAAGGATGACGATATATTTCCAAGTTGGGATGGTGTGTGACTTGGAGGGGAACATGCAGGTGGTGTTGTTCCCATGTGCCTGCTGCTCTTGTCCTTCTAGGTGGTAGAGGAAATGGGTTTGGGAGGTGCTGTCGAAGAAGCATTGGCGAGTTGCTGCAGTGCATCCTGTAGATGGTACACACTGCAGCCACTGTGCGCCGGTGGTGAAGGGAGTGAATGTTTAGGGTGGTGGATGGGGTACCAATCAAGCGGGCTGCTTTGTCCTGGATGGTGTTGAGCTTCATGAGTGTTGTTGGAGCTGCACTCATCCAGGCAAGTGGAGAGTATTCCACAACACTCCTGACTTGTGCCTTGTAGATGGTGGAAAGGCTTTGGGGAGTCAGGAGGTGAGTCACTCGCCACAGAATACCCAGCTTCTGACCTGCTCTTGTAGCCACAGTATTTATATGGCTGGTCCAATTAAGTTTTTGGTCAATGGTGACCCCCAGGATGTCGATGGTGGGGGATTCGGTGATGGTACTGCCGTTGAATGTCAAGGGGAAGTGGTTAGACTCTCTTTTGTTGGAGATGGTCATTGCCTGGCACTTGTCTGGCACAAATGTGATTTGCCACTTATCAGCCCAAGCCTGGATGTTGTCCAGGTCTTGCTGCATTTGGGCACGGACTGCTTCATTATCTGAGGGGTTGCGAATGGAACTGAACACTGTGCAATCATCAGCGAACATCCCCATTTCTGACCTTATGATGGAGGGAAGGTCATTGATGAAGCAGCTGAAGATGGTTGGGCCTAGGACACTGCTCTGAGGAACTCCTGCAGCAATGTCCTGGGGCTGAGATGATTGGCCTCTAACAACAACTACCACCTTCCTTTGTGCTAGGTATGACTCCAGCCACTGGAGAGATTGCTCCCTGATTACCATTGACTTCAATTTTACTAGGGCTCCTTGGTGCCACACTCGGTCAAATGCTGCCTTGATGTGAAAGGGTCACTCTCACCTCACCTCTGGAATTCAGCTCTTTTGTCCATGTTTGGACTAAGGTTGTAATGGGGTCTGGAGCCGAGTGGTCCTGGCGGAACCCAAACTGAGCATCGGTGAGCAGGTTATTGGTGAGTACGTGCACCTTGATATCACTGTCGACGACACTTTCCATCACTTTGCTGATGACTGAGAGTAGACAGATGGGGCGGTAATTGGCCGGATTGGATTTGTCCTGCTTTTTGTGGACAGGACATACCTGGGCAATTTTCCACATTGTCGGGTAGATGCCAATGTTGTAACTGTACTGGAACAGCTTGGCTAGAGGCGCAGCTAGTTCTGGAGCACAAGTCTTCAGCACTACAGCCGGGATGTTGTCGTGGCCCATAGCCTTTGCTGTATCCAGTGCACTCAGCCATTTCTTGATATCACGTGGAGTGAATCGAATTGGCTGAAGAATCGCTTCTGTGATGGTGGGGATATCGGGAGGAGGCCGAGATGGATCATCCACTCGGCACTTCTGGCTGAAGATGGTTGCAAACGCTTCAGCCTTGTCATTTGCACTCACATGCAGGACTCCGCCATCATTGAGGGTGGGGATATTTACAGAGCCTCCTCCTCCCGTTAGTTGTTTAATTGTCTACCACCATTCACGACTGGACGTGGCAGGACTGCAGAGCTTTGATCTGATCCGTTGGTTGTGGAATCGCTTAGCTTTGTCTATAGCATGTTGCTTCCGCTATTTAGCATGCATGCGGTCCTGAGTTGTAGCTTCACCAGGTTGGCACTTCATTTTTAGGTACACCTGGTGCTGTTCCTGGCATGCTCTTCTACACTCCTCATTGAACCAGGGTTGATCCCCTGGCTTGTTGGTAATGGTAGAGTGAGGCATATGCCGGGCCATGAGGTTGCAGATTGTGCTGGAATACAATTCTGCTGCTGCTGATGGCCCACAGCGCGTCATGGATGCCCAGTTTTGAGCTGCTAGATCTGTTCTGAATCTATCCCATTTAGCACGATGATAGTGCCACACCACATGTTGGATGGTGTCCTCAGTATGAAGACAGGACTTCGTCTCCACAAGGACTGTGCGGTGGTCACTCCTGCCAATACTGTCATTGACAGATGCATTTGCGACAGGTGGATTGGTGAGGACGAGGTCAAGTGTTGGTTCGCTCACCACCTGCCGCAGGCCCAGTCTGGCAGCTATGTCCTTCAGGACTCGGCCAGCTCGGTCAGTAGTGGTGCTACCGAGCCATTGAAGTCCCCCACCCAGAGTACATTCTGTGCCCTTGCTACCCTCAGTGCTTCCTCAAGTGGTGTTCAACATGGAGGAGGACTGATTCATCAGCTGAGGGAGGGTGGTAGGTGGTAATCAGCAGGAGGTTTCTTTGCCCATGTTTGACCTGATGCCATGAGATTTCATGGGGTCCAGAGTCAATGTTGAGGACTCCCAGGACCACTCCCTCCTGACTGTATTTCACTGTACCGCCACCTCTGGTGGGTCTGTCCTGCCGGTGGGACAGGACATACCCAGGGATGGTGATGGAATAATCTGGGACGTTGGCTGAAAGCTATGATTCTGTGAGTATGGCTATGTCAGGCTGTTGCTTGACTCGTCTGTGGGACAGCTCTCCCAATTTTGGCACAAGTCCCCAGATGTTAGTGAGGAGGACTTTGCAGGGTCGACTGGGCTTGGTTTGCCTTTGTCGTGTCCGGTGCCTAGTGGTCCAATGCCGGGTGGTCCGTCCGGTTTTATTCTTATTATGACTGTTTTGTAAGCAAGATTTTACAATTGAGTGGCTTGCTAGGCCATTTCAGAGGGCAATTAAGAATCAACTACATTGCTGTGGGTCTGGAATCACATATAGGCCAGACCCACAGTTGCCAAACTAAAGATTGGGATCATGATTTTCTCCATTTGCTAATTGTTAGGAAAATGTAGACATGCATAAACAGGGTACAGTGCTACTAGAAAGCAGTTTAATTCATGTGTATTGCTGCTCTGAAGATTGCTCTTATTAAAAAATGGGGTCAAGAAAGCTAAAGAAAAGTAATAAAAAGTTATTTTTCTTGTTAAGGCCTTGTTTGTGTACAAGTACATAGGGAAGATTATAACTGAAAAATGAATATTGAATTCCATATCAGATCAGTCCTGGCAGTAGTCAGCTGAATCAAGGGCAAGATTTCAAAGAATCAGCCCCACACTAATGTAACATATTGTACAAATGATATACAGTGGAGTTTAGATAGTGTTTGATTCAGCAAGTGGTGCAAATGATTACTATATCTGACTCAGCACCACAACAGAAAACAGGTACCACACACTCCTCCATTCATAAAACTCCCAATCATTAGAAATATCCATTAAGGAAAAGGATTCAGATACAATTTGTAACCTTGTACATTTCAGTAAGAAGGGTTTAAACAGTTTTTAAAAAATGTTTGCCATTTTAGTTTGCTGCTTGATGGCTTCCACACAATACCGCATATATGGTAAAAGGAACTCCAGTCCAGTCAAAATCTAGTGTCACTTTGTGAGGCATTGCTCAGTTTCTCTCCTTGTTGGCAAACTATGTTCATTTTTCTTATCTTCTCCCTCAGTGCTGACTGCTGGTTTTCTGTCATTTACAATGTCTACATCAGAAAGGTCATAGCCAATTTCAGAATGTCTTAGTTATGAAAAGCATCTTCCTGTGTCATTCCTAGTGGCAGAAAATCATTTTCTTCTTTGCCTTCTAAAGTTTCAGTATCTTGTAAATTGCTAGTCTTCTCATTGCAGATGCCAGGTCACATTGTTTTGTCTGAGTAATGAGTGGATCACTAAACAGCACACCATGAAACAGTGCAAATTGACCAACGGCACAGAACATTTTCAACATCAGGATCTTCTTTTTTCTCTGGATTCTGATTACTAAGACAGTCCCCCAACAATTTTTCCTTGTTCCTCACAAGACTTGCCATGGTTAATTGAGGGAAATTAAAGTGCATAGGGGGAAAAATTGGATAAGGGCCGTTTTTGGCGTAGGTAGCGTGATGTGCTATTACCTCACACCCAATGACCCCTGCGCAGGCAGGACGCAAGTTTCGGCTGGCCCGAGGACTCACCTGCAATCGGCATTCCATTCCAGGCCTTGCATGTGGAATCAATGCAATTTACACTTTCCACCAGCAGGGGGAGCTCAATCTCTTAAAGGGAGTATGTTTCTTAGAACTTTCTTAAAGGCAGCTGGTACCTATTATTTGCTGAAAATAACAGTCTACTGTCTGCATGGAGTCTGAACGGAGATCAGACATCGCACACGTATATCACAGATGCAGGTCCCATCCATATGTTTACACACTGATGAGTTGTGTTAAAACATTGAATAAAGGTTGCACACTACTAAATCCCACATCCTCCAATCTGCACGCCAGGCCTCACCAATCTGCCAATCTGAGTTGGTACCAGGCCTGTTAGGTTGTCCCTCCTTCTGCTGATGCACTAGAGACCTTGGTGCAAGAGGTGGACAGAAGGAGGGACATCCTATATTTGCGAGGTTGGGGGGGGGGGTGCAGTGCGGGGGCAAGAGGCCCTCCAGACATATCTCCAAATGGCAGTGGGGGACGAAGTCAATGCCACAGACATGCTATAGACAAAGCTAAGCGATTCCACAACCAACGGATCAGATCAAAGCTCTGCAGTCCTGCCACATCCAGTCGCGAATGGTGGTGGACAATTAAACAACTAAGGGGAGGAGAAGGCTCTGTAAACATCCCCAATGAACATGGATGCAGTGCAGGAAGAAGTTCAATGCTTTGACATGAGTGGTCAAGGTGAGAGAGGTCAACTGTCAAGTGGCGTCTCCTACCAACTGCACCACGCACTACACCACCCATCCCCCACATACCAACAAACTTTTTCCATGGGTATTCAACTTTTCCAACCAGATGCTTCCTCTCACCCTTACACATTACCACTATTGCAAGCCGTCAACCCACAACTCACAGGCCACACACACTGGCAGTTATTCAATCATGACAGGCACATCACCCAGACCAACGTCCTGCTTTCTTGCAGGAGAAGGTGGCATATATCAGGAGGCAGTAAGTGGCAGTGGCATTTAGCCCCTCAAGCCTGTTCCACCATTCAATGAGATCATGGTGGACCTGTGACCTAACTCCATATATCCGCCTTAGCCCCATATCCCTTAATACCCTTGGTTCACAGAAATCTATCAATCTCAGACTTAATGTTCACAAGTGAGCTAGCATCAAATGCCATCTGTAGAAGAGCGTTCCAAATGTCTCCCACCCTTTGTGTGTAGAAGCATTTCCTAACTTCACTCCTGCACGTCCTGGCTCTAAATGTTCGGCTATGTCCCCCCCAACGTCCTAGTATTCAAGTCTATGAGACCTCCAAAAGCAGTTACAAATGTCTCCGTAGCCAAAAGCAATAATGCAACCACTAACCTGTAAATCCTACATGGTCCCTTTTGTCCAGTTGCGCACTGAATGAAGTCATTTTCTCCCTACTTTACATAATTGCAGCGTTCGTTATCTGCGCCTGCGCTAACTCCTATACCAAAATGGCCTCCGGCGCACATCATGCTGGAAATGTGTGAGCGCATCCAAGACGCCATCTTGGATGTCAAAGAGGCTGTATAGCACCGAAATGACAGGCCATACATGGCCCAATTTACCGCCCATAATCTCTCTGACTGATCCTTTGCATTGTTCCCATCTCCTGCAAAATTTGCGCTTTCTGTGAAGTAGCAAACTAACTGTGACTTATTCACTTGTCATGGTGATTTACTGTGCAGAGCAGAGGGAGAGGGGGAAACACCTGTTTATAGTGCTTTGTTGTTTACAGCTGTGCTTCACAATATGAGTCAAAATTAATTACCTGTGAAATCTCCTGTTGATAACTGGTACAAACTGATCTATACAGCCAAACTTGGATTGATCACAACAAGAAGATTCTACAGTAAAATATTACCCATATGTGAGTCTAGGTTCTGAGTGCCAGTAGGCTTTTCAACCATAGGGTATATCAGAAGCAAACCCAACCTTGAGCTCACGGACATCAATGCCTGTTACTTTGCTGCAGAGATCTTGCCTCTGGGAAGATTAATTAGAAAGCTACTTGGCATATGTGAGTGTTTGGTTCTGTGTAGCTCTTCTCATACTGATCTTAGAATCAGTCACCAGACATTCCAAATTGTTGGGTTAGGTTTTCCTTCTGTGCATAATCATATCCTACTGCACCATTAGATTCCGTCATGAGGGATATGGCATCTTATGGAACAAGATAATGAAAAGCAAGAGCTTTTGAAATGAATTTTGAGATGAGCTGGGTACAGCCTTCTCTAATCAATTTCCTGGAGTGTTGCTCACATTGGGTAAAATGGTTGTTTCACAGCAGCTCAGAAATATTGATCCACATGGGGTCTTTTCTTGGCTGCTATACTACATGGCATTGTAAACGCTTCCCTCTACTACAGCACTGTCCCCCATCCTTTTCAAAATCACCATAACCCACCCTTGACCCCTTTGTCCTTGCAAACTATCGCCCCATCTCCAACTTCCCTTTTCTCTCACAAAGTCCTTGGCTGCCCTGATATCGTCCTTCCTCTGTACGCTTCAGCTCATCCAAAAGTCTGCAGCCTGTATCCTGTCCTGCACCATCCTACTTGCCCATTTCCCTGTCCTTGATGACCTGGATTGGCTCCTGGTCTTCAATGCCTCAAATTTAAAATTCTTATTGTGTTCAAATCATTTCATGGCCTCCCTCCTCCCAATCCCTGTAACCTCCTCCAGTGCAACAACTCTCCCTCTTCCAACTCTCCATTCCTCTTACTCCAGCCTCTTGTGCATCATCTTTCCCTTCATGAGAGTGCCTTCTTGCTCTGGAATTCCTTCCCTAAACCCCATTGCCTCTCCTCCTTTAAGACCCTCCCTAAAACCCACCTCTAACTAAGGGTTTTGGTCAGCCCTTCATAATGTCTCCTTTGGCTTGGCTTCCATTTTTTGATTCCACCATGTAAAGCACTTTGGGTGTTTTTCTATGTTTAAGAGGTTATATCTTTGTCATCTGCTTGACTCTGAATGTCTTAAGTCTAGGTTTGAAGTCATTGGTTGACTAATGCTGCTTGGGTCCAGTGAGTCCACCCATTTAACAGGAAGGGACACTGCATTTGGAAACCATAACTTAGCTCTGAAAAATCTTTACCAAGATCTCAAAGCTTTTTGGGGTTCCAAAGTTATTTCTTCTCCATGAGCTATTGTCCAGGTGATTCCGTTTGAGGCTATGGGTCTTGCTCCAGTTTTGTGCTTTTATCACTGGTGCGGTCTTCAATGTGAAATTTAATGGCTTTCAATGTTCCAGATGTTGGCTGAGTGGACATTTATGATGGCTGTTTTGTCTGTGATTTATGCTGATCACTTTCATACTCTCCAAACTGTATATTTGGGCCTTGTCTTTCTGACAACCAAAGTTTTTCTGAAATTGTGCAGAAGCTTCATGTCTGCCATGGGGGGAATTCTGTGGGATAGAGATTGCTATTAGAGACACTGAGGATCTCATGATGCTGCTTAGCTTGCAGTTGCTTTGTTCAATTTTCTCCCCTCCATTCCTATAGACACTGACTTATGCTTGAATATAGTTCATTGGTGCCAGCAGCCTTCTGGTACCTCTACTCTACTGGGCATGTGTCATTTGAGTGCCTAGATAGTGATTACCAGCAGACTAATCAATCATGGGGAGCATCACAGACATTCTGTTTCCACTTTTCCAGCAGACTTCCAAATGTGCAATTTTCAGCCTGGAGTCTATGGGTAGCAATCAGGAGCATAAACAGTGACTGATTTTTTTTTCTCCCAAACCCTGCTAGAAGGCATTGAGACGAGCTGTAGCACCTTTACCGCCACCTCGGCTGAGATCAGCTAATTCAGCACATCAGGTATGTAACTTGGGACCTTTGTAGTCCATCTGGTTCAGTATCACACCAGGCAGTGCATTATTCATTTGATCCATCAGTGGAGTTCATTTGTCACTTGTGATTCATATCGGTCCGAAACTGAGTGGCACTTATTCCAGTCAACAGCAGCGTTTAGGAGATGGTGTGCTTTTGTTACAATTACACTCTTCCTTTCCTCATTTGGGGTTTGGGGCTACACAGTAGCAGCTCTACAACACCATGCTGGTGACATCACCAAAACTCTGCATTTAATTGGAATTTTTTAAAAAGCATTATCATTTTGTCATATTTTGTGATGTTTTATTCATTTGGGCAATTACTTTACTTACTATGAGTCTATTTTTCCTTATAAACAATACTTCAGTAACTATTTCTGGAATAAGGTCAGCACTGATGGATTCTGGTTTTGTTTGACAGATTTTAATTTTAACAGTGATTTAATTTAATATGCTTAGTTGCAATCAATACTTAAAAATAATAAATAGAAAAGGAAACTTTACCAAATCAAGTTTGATTGCTGAAATCATACAATATTGTATACTTGGCTAATTCCTGAAGTGGAAGTCTAGGTGATAATCAGCAAACAATGTTAAACTTCAAAACAGAGTTACCCCCTTTATTCTTGAACTTGTTTCCTATGTCAGTAGTAACAGAAAACAGCACCCTTGAAACATTGAAAGTTGCATCAGCTTTCTGCTAGATCCTATGTTAAAATACAACTCAAAGTCTTCCCTTTGAATTATTGTCATGTTTTTCTTAGAACTAATTTTTCTCACAATCAAACCACCGGTTATTTAACGCAAAGCATATATTAATACAGTACTAAATATGCCTATTAATTATCCCTGCTGCTAAATCTGCTGTCTTCAGAGAGGTGGTTAAAATTGACGAAGGAGTTACTGGAAAAGTGTAATATCATGGTTATTAAGATTGATGATATATAGAAACAAATTTGACACAACACATTTAATAATTCTTTGCATAACTATTTCCAGCAAATGTCTCACCTAACCACATATTAACTCATTTCTTCTCATGTTCTTTACTCAAGTTCACAGTTAAGTTGTTGTATTTAAGTGCTGAATATACACGGTAAATTCCAAAAGGTATGGGGGACAGAACACTGCATGAATACAAGTCTGGCATATAGTATCGCATAGTTGAATTGACACAAGGAAAAGGAGAATATTTCTTAGCAGGATGTTTTTTTCCATTAATGCAAAAGTGCTGGGGGTTTGCTGAGAAGTGATATGGATGAGGACAGGGAGAAAAAACAAATCAAAATCTTATCTTTCCAGCAGCAATATGAGATCTCACCTCCAAGCATGTAAAACAATGTTAACCTGTTGACTGTTGGCTTTGACAAACATATAGTACAAGGCACCAATGGTTCCTTTGTCAAATTTATATTCAATAACTCCCTCCTCTTTTACCACTGGATTACAGCTTAATGAACATCTAGATATATGCCCACAAAGAGAGCCATTGCAGTTCAACAGAACTGTCAGTGGTCAAGTGTTTTTGCAGCTACTGTAATAAAAATATACTTTAGCATATTTGCTGCTGTTTACATATAGCATAATAACAGATGCAATACAGTACATAACAGGTTATGTTTAAAAATACAATTTATCAGCTCAATGGTCACAGTATAATACTGCATTCTTGAGGACATTAAGCATGCATTTACATAAACAATATATTAAATTTTAAAAGAAATTATACATTTAAATGTCTTTTTTTAAATCTACGTACACCAATTAGAATCTGATGAATGACAGACCAGTAATGAGTTTATGCACTTTTCTTAGATATCACGGTTTCTAAAATCTCATTTCAGATATTACACATCATTTTAAAATAAATTTAAGGCTAGACAATAAAAACCTGAAGTAACCTGTTTTCCCATTTTTGAGTTTTAAAATCTTTTAGTCCCATGTAAAATATACATCAAAAAGTAAAAATTATCTTGAAATGTATTTGTTCTTTTTCTCAGTGTGGAAGAAACTAAAAGATGACTGGCCAATAGTTCATTTACCCATCTCTTGTATCAGTTCTGTGCCTTGATGATTTCTTGGTAAGCAGGTTTTTACACACTCTTCTTGTGAGCTGAATCTGTTTTTGTTTCCCTGGCAACCGCTATAGAGAAACTGTTCACACTGCCTGTTGTCCACATTAAAGAACCATCGCCATGTAGGGGTGTTGCAGTTCCCATTCTTTCTGGACTGCTGGCAAACTGCTGCCGAGGAAAATAATGAAAAAGTGAATCTGAATAAAAGGCCAAACAAAATACTTTAAAAATTCAAGTTATTGGCGATGGACTAAGCAATTGAATTATTTATTATGAAATAAATTCTGGTTGCAGTTTTTAAGAATGCTAAAGTTCAATTTAATGTACCTCTATTTAAAAAGGCATTTCTGCCATTTAGAGTCATAGAGTCATAGAAGTTTACAACATGGAAACAGGCCCTTCGGCCCAACATGTCCATGTCGCCCAGTTTATACCACTAAGCTTTAATACCATAGCAGAGTTTAATATTGAAACTAATAATTTAGCAACACTTTAATGGGAGGAACTTATTGGGTTCAAGACAAGTAAAAAAAAATCATAATGGAGAAAATAATGGGACTTAGGATAAAGAAATCTCCAGGACCTGATGGTTTCCACCCCAGGGAATTAAAAAAGGTGAGGAAATAAATAAGTGTTAGTCATAATCTTTCAAAGCTTTCTTGATTCGGGAATTATGCCATTAGATTGGAAATGTACTAATGTCACTCCATTATTTAAGAAGGGTGGTAGAGAAAAACAGGTAACTACAGGCCTGTCAGTTTAACACCAGTTGTGGCAAAGCTACTTGAATCTGTCATTACGGATAGAGTGAAGGAGCACTTGAACAAATATGAGCTGATCAGAGACAGCCAACATGGCTTAGATAAGGGCAAGTCATGTCTGACTACCTAGTTGAATTTTTTCAAGAGATCACTAATAAGGCATATAAGGGAGTGTCTATAGATGTTATCTATATGGACTTCCAGAAGGCATTCTATAAGGTTCCACACAAGATTATTAGCAAAAATGAGAGTGCATAGAATTAGAAGTAGCCTTTTGATTTGGGTTGGAAATTGATTGGGAGATGGGAGACAGAGAATAGGGACAGATGGTACACACTCTGATTGGTGGGATGTGACAAGTGATGTTTTCCAGGGATCTGTTCTGGGGCCTCAACTTTTCACCATATTTATTAATGACTTGGATGAAGGAATAGAGAGTTGTATATCCAAGTCTGCAGATGACACTAAGTTAGGGGGGGACAGTAAGTAGTGCAGATGGGAGCAGGAAGTTGTAAAGGGACATATACAGATTAAGTGAGTGGGCAAAACTGTGGCAAATGGAGTTCACTGTAGGCAAGTGTGAAGTCATCCACTTTGGACCCAAGAAAGATAAATCAGAGTATTTTCCAAATGGTAAGAAACTAGGAACTGTAGAGGAGCAAAGAGATTTGGGAGTCCAAGTACACAAATCATTAAAACCTAGTAGACAGGTAAATAATGCAATCAATAAGGCTAATCAATAAGGCTAACCCTAACCCTAAACCTTTATCACAAGGGAGTTATGCTTCAGTTATACAGAACCTTGGTCAGATCCCACCTGGAGTACTGTATTCATTTTGGGCCTGCATCTCAGGAAGGATATACTGAACTTGGAGCAGGTGTAGCACAGATTCACCAGAATGATACTGGGGCTCAGACGGTTAAATTATGAGAACAGGTTGCATAAACATGACTCGTTTTCCCTTGAGTATAGACAATTGAGTGGTGATCTGATCGAGGTGTCAAAATTTTAAAAGATTTTAATAGGGTAGATACAGAGAAACTATTTCCTCTGGTGGGGGAATCAAGAACAAGGGGACATAATCTTAAAATTACAGCGAGGCCATTAAGCAGCAAAATCCGGAAGCACTTTTTCACACGAGTCATAGAAATCTGGTACTCTCTCTCCCGAAAGGCTGTGGATGCTAGGAATATTGGAGCTTTCACGACTGAGATAGATAGATTTTTGTTAGGTAAGAAAAGCAAGAAGCATGGAGCAAAGGCTATTAAATGGAATTAAAGTGCAGATCAGCCATGATCTAATTGAATGATGGAGCAGGCTTGAGGGGCCTAATGGCCTACTGCTGTTCCTAATGTTCCTATGTTCCCAACAATTACTGATTGAAATTATATGGGAGAATAATGGGCATAGAAGATAAAAAGAATTTAGTTCTATTTACAGTGTAACAGGATGCATGCCATTGCATTGTGATCATTTCTACAAAATAAAAGTTCAATATATATTTGTTCATCTGCGAAGATTTGACTCATATGATTATAATCCATATATTCCTCTGTGTGTTAAATCTACATTTTTGTTGAACTTGAGTAAATCGGGAATCGTGACCTGCAAGAAACGTTAAGAAACTTTTCTTCTGTTTTTACCGGTGCCCTAAATTTGTTGAATACATTGCCAAAGATCAGCCAAAAACGTTTTGTTGAAGACTGCTAAGGTTTTGTTAAAGGTCAGTTAAGGGAAACTTTTACACAATTACACAAGGGAGAAGAAAAATAAAAATTAGTTACCAATGCAGTCAACAACTGTGAGTTAGTTATACATGAGAACATTAAAACAAAATGTCATGAGGAAGAAAAGGCCATTTCTCCAATCAAGTCTGCTCCATCCAGAGTCCATGAATAATTATTCTATCATGGACTTGTTTGGTCCACTATTTTAAGGAACACTAAAGGGGAAACTTTACAAATTTGTGCTTCTGTCAGAGCTTTGTCTACTGGAAGCACATTGGGAACTTGGGCTCGTATCCCCCATGATTTTCCATCAATTAAAATTAACTGCCGGTCAATGCATGTTTTCTGGGGAGTACATATGATGGTTTCATTCTAAGATTCAAATGTGACAGAACTCTTTGAAGGAGAAGGAGGGAGGGCTAACTCCTTGGAGATATAGGCTACATGTCACAACCATGACTAATGACATCTCTGCACAACCCCTTTACTACAGTAGAGATCAGATACTATGATGCACATGGGTGAACTTGAGTCCATTCTGAGAAAACATCCTGGATCCTAAAGCAAAGCTTTAGCAATGCTTTGTTGGGGATGTACACACGGCTCCATAATTAGATATTGAAGGTTGTTAATAATGTGGTGCAGCAGCAGGTGGAGCGGGTAAAGATGGTAATTACAAAGTAGAGATTAGTTACCACCAATCTGAGGCTGGATAGAATACTGTTATTACAGCAGATAAACAGTCTGTACATGGTGGTTTCATTGGAGACAAGGCTAGAGGAAATACGTGAAAAAAAGATGCTGAAATAGGCAAAGTTATTAGCTCACGTGGAGTGTAAGTATGACGTGGTAGAAATGAAGTTTTGGGGATTTGTGGGAGCGGCAGGTTAGGGAGCAGGCTTGAGGGGCTGCATGACCTACTCCTATTCCCCAGATTTGACTATTCCAATGCTCTCCTGTCTGACCTCCCATCTTCCATCCTCCATAAATTTAGCCCATCCAAAACTCTGCTGCCCTTATCCTAACTCGCACCAAGTCTCGTTCACCCATCACCCCCGTGCTAGCTGACCAACATTGGCTCTCGGTCCACCAAGACCTGGATTTTAAAATTCTCACCCTCATGTTCAAATCCTCCATGGCCTTGCCTCTCCCTAACTCTGTAACCTCCTCCAGCCCCACAACCGTCCGAGAGCTCGGCGTTCCTCCAACTCTGGCCTCTTGGCATACCCCACTTCCTTTGCCCCGCAATTGGTGGCCGTGCCTTCAGCTGTCTACGCCTAAGTTCTGGAATTCTCTCCTTAAACCTCTCTGCATCTCCACCTCTCTCTCCTCCTTTAAAACACTCCTTAAAACCAATCTCTTTGACCAAATGTTTGGTTACGTGTCCTAATAATGTCTCCTTCTTTGGCTCAGTGTTAATTTTTGTTTGATTACGCTCCTGTGACGTTCTTTGGGACATTTTAATACATTTAAGGCGCTCTTGTTGAAAGGAACAAAGATAGACTCTGTGACGAAGAAGACAGAGTGCAGCATAAAGGATGTTGAGGTGGAGAGAAAACCACAACATGTTAAAAGAATTAGGTAAGAACTAGTGTGCAGAGAGTAGTGGGGATGTTCACTGATGCCCCCAGTGGATGTCTCTACAGGTTGATCAGTGGTGTGATAGGGCTTGAAATCCTGACGGTGTCTGACAATTTTAGGCAGTGGTTTCTTTCAATTCTTCAGAGATACAGGGAAGGAGTTTCCTCCAGATTCTTGCTGAAAAAGGCGATCTAAGTGTGGAGAATGTAGGAAAATAAGGCAGGGAGGCCTGCAGCCAAACCTTCGTCCTAAAATTGGCCAATTATATTTTCCTCCCCCGCACCATTGCACTGATGTTGGCCATCTGCCATTGCTCATCCTACCACACATAAATGATGGCTTCACTTATGGGACCTATGCCTAGCCCACTCTGCCACTTAGTTCCTATCTATCAACATTCTTGACCTCACTAACTCCTCTGACCTGAAATGGAACTCTTGCATCTTTCCATTGCTGGAGTTGCTTTCGAAGCTCTGCTTGCTCTCATCTACCAAAGGTTTCTTCTCCCCTCAACAACTCTCAACTCTCTACAAACCAAGTTCATCCAAAACTTGAATGGATTCCCATCTGGGTAGGGTCTTCTAGCACCTCTCTTGCACCTGGCTAGGATAGAAGAAACAGCTAGTCATCTGATAGGTGATCCTTCTCTCAGCTCCAGCCTTCAAATGCACTCTCTTCATTGCAACTATTTTTGTCTCTCTATTTCAGTGTTGTCCAATAGAAATCGCTGACTCCTTCTGATTGAGACTCCATGCTGGTAACCTTACAGGTAAACCTTTGCTTGAGCATTGGCACTCATCAAGACAGGGTGGGGTCCTCATTGTTACTGACACTTATTAGGAAGTCTATGATGTTAAATGGATGATTTTGTAATCCAATGCTCCAAGGGAGATCATTTTTGGAAATCGCAGATACCCAGCTGCAATTTTTCATCCATTTTTTAATGGATGCAAATTTACAGACTGCATGCCTGCAATTTCCTATGATACACTTCCTGTGACCACTGGTTTGCAAAACCATCCCTTAAATGCAATTACAGTATTCAATTTTTATACTCCCACCGTTTCAGAGAGCTAGAAATATAAAATATCTTCATTACAAATTGTCAAAATGTAGTTTAATATTTTGAGCCCATTTATAGGTTAAATACAGTATTTGTTCGAACCCTAAATATAACTAAGAGCTACAAAGTTCCCATGGAGCTTAAGTTATTTAATCCCCTTTCCTTGTGGGATAAATTTTGTGTTCAACTAACAGAGCATCCTTCATATTTCTTACAACTTTGAACTGTACACTTTACTACTGTCTTTAGTCACATACTGAGAACATGAACCTCATTTTCTTAAAGTTCGTTCACAAAATCAGAGTCAGAATACTTGAAATCCATCTTTCTGGCAGAGCTGAAAGGACAGTTTTTGGGAGGGGAGATAAGAAAATGCCAATAATATATGATTTGGTAGAACTAAATATATGTTATTAATCATATGACAAGTAGCATTACAATTGCATGTTTCTATTGAGAACCATAAGTTTTGTTTGTTGCACACAATTTGAAGTTTTTCCCCCCACCCATCTACTTTGGCAGATCTTACAGATCATGGAATCTAACAGTATAGAAGCAGGCCATTTGTCCCATCAAGTATGTGTTTTTCTTCACATGAGCACCTAATCTAATCCCACTTCTCTGCTCATTTCTCATTCTCTTTAATATTCCTCTTTTCCAACAGCTATCTAATTCACTTTTAAAAGAATTTATGTACTCTGCCTCAACAATTGTTTTTAGCAGAGAATTCCACAATTGAACTGCCCTCTGTTTAAAGATGTTTTTCAACACCTCCCCTTCAATTCCATGATATTCTTTCATTTGCGTCCTCTTGTTCTTATCTTGTCGAACAGTGGAAATAATGGGCAACATTTTAGCACCCGCTATCGGGTGCGTTCCTGGTGGAGGGGCCCCGAAAATCGGGAAATCCCGGAGCGGGACCAGAGCCCGCCTCGAACCCGCGCACTTCCGGGTTCCCCGCTGACGTGCCGGCGTGCGCGCAGCCCCGCTGGTGGGAATCCCGCAGGCAATTAAAGCCAGCGGGATACCACTTGAAGCTATTTATTTGGCTTGTTCAGGTCATTAACTGACCTGATTAAGGGATTATGTGAGGAGGGGTGGGATTTTAGAGCAAACTGGGACTGTTTCCCACACTGGGGGAAACAGTCCCAGTTCAAATGGACCTGTTGCAGCTGTCAGCCTGTGGCAGCTGCAAAGGTCCATTTGACAGGTAGGGGGGGAGACCCTCACTCATTGCAGGAGGCCACTCTGTCACTTGGGACAAAGTTTGGCCTCCACCACCTTCCTCCTGACAATCAAAGTCACCAACTTGCACACTTACCCCAGGGTCTAGAGACATGTACCTACCTTGCGGACCCCCTCAGATGTACATCTTCCGGATGGGGGCTGCCGTAGCTGCAGTCATGACCTCCTCGGAGGGCGAACAGCATCACCAGCCTCACCATCCACGCCGTCCACCTCTGACACGTGGAGCTCCACAACAGAGTGCTGTGACACATCCACTTGTACAGCAGGAGGGAGAGCTACCGCAGAGAGAGATGCGTCGCAGAGGGCACTACCCTCGCTACAGGGTCCACAGACCGAGGCTCAGCTTCCTGGACCTCTCTGAGCAGCAGTGCACACGGAGGCTCAGAGTCACTCGACATGTAGTCGTGGACATCTGCAGCCTCCTTCATGCCAAGCTGCTCCTGGCTGGCCCGAGCACCATCTTCTTACCTGTCGCTGTCAAAGTCACAACTGCCCTCAACAACCTCTCCTCCGCATCCTTCCAGGGTGCAACCGGGGACATCGCCGACATCTCTCAGCCGTCTGCACAAAAGAGCCCTGCAAATACACCTACAGCCACTCTGCAGTGACACAATAGGTGGCATCAGTTGTGGGTCTTCATAGTGATCCTCAGGAAAGGGCATTATTGCACAGACCAGACAAGATTCGCGAAGACATGGCAGTAGTAGTGCCAATATAATATGTAATGTGAGTTGGTCAGAAATTCAATATAAGTAACAACCATGACAAACCCTCAAACACCCTTGTGCATCCCCTTCATGCTCACGACACGTTTGCCTTATGCAGCCGACTGCACATATGTGATGCATGCCCTGTGGCTGCAGTACAGGTAGTGGCAGGTTGAGTGAGGCTGGCCGTGAAAAAGATGCACGAGAGGGTGAGTATGAGACAGAGCCATGAGATTGTATGAGGATTGGGTTGAGTGGTAGTGGCGGGATGAGTACTGGCGAGGTGAGTAGGTGCAGGTACGATGAGGATGAGGTTTGAGTGGGTATGAGGGGTGATGTGACAGAGTAGTGTTGGCAGTGAAGAAGGAGATGTGGGGTGGGGGCGGTGATGTGGCAGACAGAGTGTAGGGGAAAGAGTAAGTGTACTCACTTTGGCTGACCTACTGAGGTCATTGGAGCGCCTCCTGCACTGTATGCAGGTGGGCGATATGTTGGTGGGCAGGTGACCTCCTCTGCCACCTCGAGCCAGGCCTTCTTGGTGGCAGAGGCAGGCCGCTTCCTCCCTCCCGCCGGGGGGAAGATCTCTGTCCTCCCCCTCCTCCTCACCCCATGTATTGATACCTGGAGTGAGGTATCATTAAACTGGGAGCAGCCTTCCCTCTGGGCTGCTCCATGCTGTGATTTTTTCTGTTTGTTGCAGCATCTGTCAGTGGAGGACTGCCCCTTTAAATAGAGCTCCTCCAGCTGACAGATCTCACTGCGCATGCACAGCCCGCCCGACGTGCAGGTCAGCAGTGGGGAACCCGGAGGAGCAGGTAAGTGAATCCAATTGGGCTACAATCGCGCGGGTGGCTGACTCATTTCACCGGGCGCGTTACCCACGCGCCCGATAGCCTGCCCGCCGAGAACCCGCAGCCCTGGTAACATCGGGCCCAATATATTATTTACCTGAAAGTAACACTTCACAATCCTGAAGACCTCTAACGGGTCACCCCATAACCTTCTCAGCTCTGGTGTAAAACCCTCAACTTCTCAAGACCCTCTTCATAACTGTAACCTCTTATTCCTGGTAACATGCTAGTGAATCTACACTGCATCTGCTTCATTGCTTTTATATTCTTCCTATAATGGAGTGCACAAAACTGCCAATCAGTACTTTTGCTGCGACCTAAAGTTTTGTACAAGTTCAACATGAGCTTTTTTCTTTTATATTTTACATCTCTGAATGTAAAACCAAGGATTCCGTTTAACTTTTTTATGGTCTTATCTACTTGTGCTGCCACCTTAAATAGATTGTGTATCTGCACACCAAGGTCCCTCAGCTTCTCCACTTGCTTTAAAAGCCTACATTTAAAGCATGTTCTTTTTCCCTATTCTTACTTCCAAAATGTATTACTTCACATTATCTACATTGAACTGCATCTACCACCTAGCTGCCCATTCTACTAGACAATCTTGTCCCTCTGCAGTCTTTCACAATCTTAGTCGCAATTTGCCATATTCCCCAATGTGGTGTCTTCAGCAAATTTTTAATATTGTTCCCTTAATTTCCAAGTCCAGATTATTTTTAGTTTGTAATAAATAAGAGCATCCCCAACACTTACAGTTGTGGAACGTTACTTACCATACCTTTCCATTCCAAGAAACTTCCTTTTACCCCCTACCTTTTGCTTTGTGCCCTCCAATTATCTCTCTTTCCATGAGGCCACATGCCCATATTTCATGTGTTATTATCTTTGCTCTACATATCTTATGTGGTAACTTACCAATGGAATGAAAGTTGGGTGGGTTCAGCCAATTTGCTCTGTCAAGATTACTGTCCAGGCGGCGACGATGGAAGTCTGTCCCATGTGAATCACATTCACTCCATTTTCTTTATTTTTCCTCTATTATTGCTTCAAATAATTCTATAAGGTTGGCATGTCCTGCCTTTTAGAATCCACACTGACTGACCCTGATTAGCTCATGTTCCTTTAAGTGCTTAGCAATTTCATCCCATATTATGGACTCTAGCAGTTTAGCAACAAATGATGTACTGTGAAACTGTTACTGTTTTTAAGCACTTTGAGCATGTTTTTTTTTAGAATTTCACTCTATGGCACTAAGCCAATCAGGAACACTATGTACAGAACATCACAATGTTGGGTTGCCACAACTAGAACCACATAAGTAATTCTGCACTGAAAGATTACATAAAAAGAAAAGCAGAATATTTTAACTATGGTTATGCAGGCAAATTTACTGATTATTGACTTAAATGGATGGTAATTGCAAACAAAAATATGAATAAGTTTACTCACTTGCAGAGCCTCTTTCTGTTTTGACCTGCCCACATATATTAACCTTTATGCTGTGACCGTCAGTCTTCCAAATGAGGACTTCGATTGGCTGAAAAACTGGCCTGTTAGGCAACGAAACCCCAGTTTTAAAAGCAGCTTCCACCTGCAAAATGACACCTGACAGTGTCGACTCCTGCTGGGGGTAAGATTCAGTGGGTGGCAGGCATCCTCCAATACCTTTTTGGACTGGGAACTCTTTATGTGTGAACTTGAACAGTGATGTTAGCAGGCTCTTCAACCAGCTAGGGCATCATGGCTAATTACACTCTCATCTTTCATTTCCAAATGTGCACTTTGCAGCAGGGCTCACTGGAAAGCAATCAGGAGTAGGAACCCTGGCTGATTTTCCCTTCCCTAGCCCATCGGCATTAATGCCAATTGTAGTGGCTCTACCATTTACTCCTGTTGAGATCAGCTAACTCAGCACAGATCGGGAATCAAATCTCGAACTTTTCAGTCTGTATGACTGAGCTACACATTGTTTTTACTAAGCCACTGAGGGAGCTCAATTTGTTTTTAACCTAGTCAGCAAAATCTCATTAACTACTAAAACAATTTAATGCAAGTTATTATTTTAAAGGCATATATATTATACTGGCAGTTGAATAATACCTGCCCTTGCCACTCTTTGAATGTTCCTATCCACTTGTTCGCACTGTGGTCCACTGTAGCTCTCCTTACACAAGCACTTATTAGGCCTCACACACACGCCACCATGCCGACATACTGGATCACACTTTGCTGTTAAAGGAATGAGAAATCTTTAGTATACTGAACAACTTTCATTATCTGAAGGTTTCTTATTATTTTTAAGCACAGTATATTATGTGCAGGTAAAGACAAAAATAATATTGTGCTCTGAAAATGTTTTTTTCTTGATGTGGAAACTTCAGCTCTTTTCCTGTATTTGTTGGAAATAAGCAATAACTTTATGCATGCTTTCAAATTTGGGATGGAGGGACATAGCTTCAAGGTCCGACTCTGCTGAATTCCTGATCTGAGCTACGTTGTGTTGGCAGTGCCAAGCACAGGTCAGGCATCTTTCCATTTGGGGAAGGGAAATTCTGAACTGCTCTGTTGCTATCATGTGCCTCCTGGTGGTCAACAACAGCCATTCGTGGCATCCTGGAATCAAACCATGTGCCTATTAGCAGTGGATGGTATGAGGCAATGAGAAGGGGATTTTTGAGGGGCATAAAACAGAAACAAAAAGGTGTCTGACCTTACTGGTGTACATGACCTCTTAAAGTTACAGTGTGTGTTTTCACCATCATGCACTTTAAATGTTGATTTACTTTTAACGTTTGAATGTTAGACATACTGCTAGTTCAGTATTAAGTAGAAAGATTAGATCACTTATTTATATTCCACACTTAAAAAAAATCCTTCACATTCCACGAGTAAGATAGACAAGCTAACGAAGATTTTGCAAAGGGTCTCTGTCACTTTAACAGACATTCATTCACTACTACATGACTTTCCCTTATCATGCACTTTTACAGTACCACCCATATGGCTATCTTAAGATGCTTTTGACCAGAGAAGGAAGGCAGATGGCCAACTAAGGAAAACATAATACAATTCCATTTTGTTTATTTTTTAAACCAAGAGTAAACAATGTTAATTTTTAAAAATCAATTAGATTAAAATGATGATTAGCACAAATGTGAAAAATTTTAATGCTAATTATGTTCTAATGAGATATATTAAATATTATATCTATGTTATCCACAACACTTGGACAGCCTAATGTGACAATCTAAATGTTGGAACTCAGTTAACCCTAGGTAAAGATCTAGAAGGGAGGGTGTTGGGAAATGTCATCTATTAGGGATATCTAGATTTAGAACCATAGAATCAAAGAAGTTTACAACATGGAAACAGGCCCTTCGGCCCAACATGTCCATGTCGCCCAGTTTATACCACTAAGCTAGCCCCAATTGCCTGCACTTGGCCCATATCCCTCTCTACCCATCTTACCCATGTAACTGTCCAAATGCTTTTTAAAAGACAAAATTGTACCCGCCTCTACTACTGCCTCTGGCAGCTCGTTCCAGACACTCACCACCCTTTGAGTGAAAAAATTGCCCCTCTGGACCCTTTTGTATCTCTCCCCTCTCACCTTAAATCTATGCCCCCTCGTTATAGACTCCCCTACCTTTGGGAAAAGATTTTGACTATCTACCTTATCTATGCCCCTCATTATTTTATAGACTTCTATAAGATCACCCCTTAACCTCTTACTCTCCAGGGAAAAAAGTCTCAGTCTATCCAACCTCTCCCTATAAGTCAAACCATCAAGTCCCGGTAGCATCCTAGTAAATCTTTTCTGCACTCTTTCTAGTTTAATAATATCCTTTCTATAATAGGGTGACCAGAACTGTACACAGTATTCCAAGTGTGGCCTTACTAATGTCTTGTACAACTTCAACAAGACATCCCAACTCCTGTATTCAATGTTCTGACCAATGAAACCAAGCATGCTGAATGCCTTCTTCACCACCCTATCCACCTGTGACTCCACTTTCAAGGAGCTATGAACCTGTACTCCTAGATCTCTTTGTTCTATAACTCTCCCCAACGCCCTACCATTAATGGAGTAGGTCCTGGCCCGATTCGATCTACCAAAATGCATCACCTCACATTTATCTAAATTAAACTCCATCTGCCATTCATCGGCCCACTGGCCCAATTTATCAAGATCCCGTTGCAATCCTAGATAACCTTCTTCACTGTCCACAATGCCACCAATCTTGGTGTCATCTGCAAACTTACTAACCATGCCTCCTAAATTCTCATCCAAATCATTAATATAAATAACAAATAACAGCGGACCCAGCACCGATCCCTGAGGCACACCGCTGGTCACAGGCCTCCAGTTTGAAAAACAACCCTCTACAACCACCCTCTGTCTTCTGTCGTCAATCCAATTTTGTATCCAATTGGCTACCTCACCTTGGATCCCGTGAGATTTAACCTTATGTAACAACCTACCATGCGGTACCTTGTCAAAGGCTTTGCTAAAGTCCATGTAGACCACGTCTACTGCACAGCCCTCATCTATCTTCTTGGTTACCCCTTCAAAAAACTCAATCAAATTCGTGAGACATGATTTTCCTCTCACAAAACGATGCTGACTGTTCCTAATCAGTCCCTGCTTCTCCAAATGCCTGCAGATCCTGTCTCTCAGAATACCCTCTAACAACTTACCCACTACAGATGTCAGGCTCACCGGTCTGTAGTTCCCAGGCTTTTCCCTGCCGCCCTTCTTAAACAAAGGCACAACATTTGCTACCCTCCAATCGACAGGCACCTCACCTGTAGCTGTCGATGATTCAAATAGCTCTGCTGGGGGACCCGCAATTTCCTCCCTAACCTCCCATAACGTCCTGGGATACATTTCATCAGGTCCCGGAGATTTATCTACCTTGATGCGCGTTAAGACTTCCAGCACCTCCCTCTCTGTAATATGTACACTCCTCAAGACATCACTATTTATTTCCCTAAGTTCCCTAACATCCATGCCTTTCTCAACCGTAAACACCGATGTGAAATATTCATTTAGGATCTCACCCATCTCTTGTGGTTCTGCACATAGATGACCTTGTTGATCCTTAAGAGGCCCTACTCTCTCCCTAGTTACTCTTTTGCCCTTTATGTATTTGTAGAAGCTCTTTGGATTCTCCTTTGCCTTATCTGCCAAAGCAATCTCATGTCCCCTTTTTGCCCTCCTGATTTCTCTCTTAACTCTACTCCGGCAATCTCTATACTCTTCAAGGGATCCACTTGATCCCAGCTGCCTATGCATGTCATATGCCTCCTTCTTCTTTTTGACTAGGGCCTCAATCTCCCGAGTCATCCAAGGTTCCCTACTTCTACCAGCCTTGCCCTTCACTTTATAAGGAATGTGCTTACCCTGAACCCTGGTTAACACACTTTTGAAAGCCTCCCACTTACCAGACGTCCCTTTGCCTGCCAACAGACTCTCCCAATCAACTTCTGAAAGTTCCTGTCTAATACCATCAAAATTGGCCTTTCCCCAATTTAGAATTTTAACTTTTGGGCCAGACCTATCATTCTCCATAGCTATCTTAAAACTAATGGAATTATGATCAATGATCCCAACGTGATTCCTCACTAACACTTCTGTCACCTGCCCTTCCTTATTTCCCAAGAGGAGGTCAAGTTTTGCACCCTCTCTAGTCGGGCCATCCACATACTGAATGAGAAATTCCTCCTGAATACACTCAACAAATTTCTCCCCATCCAAGCCCCTAATGCTATGGCTGTCCCAGTCAATGTTGGGAAAGTTAAAGTCCCCTACTATTACCACCCTATTTTTCTTGCAGCTGTCTGTAATCTCCTTACATATTTGCTCCTCAATTTCCCATTGACTATTTGGGGGTCTGTAGTACAATCCTATCAAAGTGATCTCTCCCTTCTTATTTTTCAGTTCTACCCATATAGACTCAGTGGGCGAACCCTCGGATATATCCCCTCTCACTACTGCCGTGATGTTCTCCCTAATCAAGAATGCAACTCCCCCTCCTCTCTTACCTCCTGCTCTATCTTTCCTATAGCATCTGTACCCTGGAACATTTTGAAGAATGAAGAATAGCGTAACTAAAGGTGAGCTTCCTATATGTTTTCTTTATTATTTATCCTTCACATATTAATATCTCCTTTGGAGGTAGGAGGATTTATCTGCTTGCAATCCAAGGCAGAGAGTAGTACTGATCTGTTAAGCTACAGGACACTTTTGTAGCTAAATCCAAATGATAGTGTTTGTGAAAGTATGAGGATTACTCCATATCAATGCCATACGAATGTTTTTTTTTAATGTAATATGAAAATAGCCCACTCTATAGCTACCACTTATGTGAAATGGCCCTTAATCTTGTAAGTAGGGTTTATCACTGCTGGTAGCAGGCACTGAGCTAATTTTGTCAATGGCTGGTTTACCCAGAGTGTTATTTTCACAAGAGAAAAAAGATATATTTTCTGACAGTTCTTATTCTGTCAGCATAATATCATGAAACCTATTAAATATATGTATGTGAAGTAGAAATGGTCTCCTATTTCAAGCATCTTGTTTTCGGTGATATTTGGAGGATAACCACTCATACTTTCATCAAAGCATTGCTAAATAGATTTAAATGCAAAAAAACCACTCTGTTTAGTAAGCTTCCTATATGTTTTACATTATTGTGATTTCCTGAGGAACATAGAATACTAGCTTGGACAGAAAGTTTGGAAGCAATCCAAGCATTGCTCCATCTCAGTCCTCATGTTAGATTAAGTAGGGATGTTCAGTGACTAAGTTATTCCGTTCTCTCGGGATTCTAGGTGGGATGATAATTACGAAATTTTTACTTTAACTGGTCGTGACTTCATTTCACAAGCAGCAGTTCAAATGGCAGGTACATTAACTTGTGAAAAGCCATATTTAGAACTCATGCTGGAGCTAGAAGATTATGCAGGGGGTTTATGTTTCCAGGTTTCTGTCATAAATCTGAATGTTAAGAACTTGTTCCCAACTGAATCCCTTACTTAGAAGGAATACAGTACCGATGTAGCATGTGAAATATGTACTGCGACAGAACTGAGTTTAGAACTCTAATGTAACTGGCCGTGTAGATAGAACTGGAATTTTTGGATTTCACAAACAAGGAATATTCTTTCCTAAACTCAAAATGGCAAATTTCTTCCAATTGCTCGTGCTGTGAAAGGTTTCTGAGCAGGGAGTCATTCTGGTAACAAAATATCAATCCTTGGGTATTCATTTAATAACAAGGCCATTAGTCAAAGGCAAGCTGGGGTAGGATGCCAAAGTGCGCTTGGTAGAGCCTTGCGATGAGCTTTACTGGGAGAAGTGTGCGGATATACACAGTGTGCTGAGAGTTCGGTAAGTGTGGGAGTTCGGTGAAGTGGGGGAAGGAGGTGCTGCTTTGCCTTGCTTTCCAAACTTTTCCTGCAGAGCGGTAGTGGACCTGAGAGTAGAAGACTGAGATTGTGGAATAAAAGCAGCAGCAGACCTGCACCAAGAGACAACTACTGTGCGACATCACGGGTGAGGCAGGAGAGTCCGAGAGGTGAGCAGAGTATAAAAGGGGAGGCCTAGAGCGGGAAGAGAGTCTAGGAGTCTAAGGCAAGTCATGGCAGCGCAGCTCGCACCCGTGATATGCTCCTCCTGCACTATGTGGGAAGTCATGGACACTACCAGTGTCCCTGGCGACCATGTGTGCAGGAAGTGTGTCCAGCTGCAGCTACTGGCTAACCATCTTTCGGAGCTGGAGCTGCGGGTGGACTCACTGTGGAGCATCCGCGATGCTGAGACTATCGTGGATAGCACGTTCAGTGAGGTGGTCACACCGCAGGTAAAGAATACGCAGGCAGAAAGGAAATGGGTGACTGCCAGGCAGAGTAAAAGGACTAGGCAGGTAGAGCAGGAGTCCCCTGGGGCCATCTCCCTCTCAAACAGATATTCTGCTTTGGATACTGTTGGGGGAGATGGCTTATCAGGGGAAAGCAGCAAGAGCCAGGTTTGGGGCACCACGGGTGGCTCTGCTGCACAGGAGGGGAGGAAGAATTGTGGCAGGGCTATAGTGATAGGGGATTCCATTGTAAGGGGAACAGATAGGCGTTTCTGCGGCCGCAAACGTGACTCCAGGATGGTATGTTGCCTCCCTGGTGCTAGGGTCAAGGATGTCACGGAGCGGCTGCAGGGCATTCTGGAAGGGGAGGGTGAACAGCCAGTAGTCGTGGTCCATATTGGTACCAACGACATAGGTAAAAAAAGGGATGGGGTCCTGCAAGGTGAATTTAAGGAGTTAGGAGATAAATTAAAAAGCAGGACTTCAAAGGTAGTGATCTCAGGATTACTACCGGTGCCACGTGCTAGTGAGTATAGGAACAGGAGAATAGACAGGATGAATGCGAGGCTGCAGGGATGGTGTAGGAGGGAGGGATTTAGATTCCTGGGACATTGGGACCGGTTCTGGGGAAGGTGGGACCTGTACAAGCGTGACGGGTTACACCCGAGCAGGACCGGGACAAATGTCCTCGCGGGGGTGTTTGCTATTGCTGTTGGGGAAGGTTTAAACTAGAGTGGCAGGGGGATGGGAACCTGAGCGGGGAGTCAGAAGGGAATAAAGTTCAGAGCAGCAAGAGAGGGCAAGACCCAGGGGAAATCTACAATACAAATAGTACAGACAGTTGTTCAAGAACAAGTGAAAGGGAAAAGCATAGAGCAGCGGAAAGAAAGTGTACTTTAGGTACTTCAGGCACGACAGATAAAATGAAAACTAGAAGGCGTAAGGCGATTAACCCAGCATCAAAGCTGTGGCAGGGGGTTGGGAACCTGAGCAGGGAGACAGAGGAAAGCATATCAGGAAGGGACAGAAGGTATGGAGTAAAAGGTAAAGTGTTAAAAAAGGAAAAAGCAGGAACTAAGTGTCACAAAACATATTTGAAAGTTCTTTATCTGAATGCACGTAGCATTCGTAACAAAATGGATGAGTTAATGGCACAAATAACGACGTATGGGTATGATCTTGTGGCCATTACAGAAACATGGCTGCAGGGTGACAACGACTGGGAATTAAATATGCCAGGGTATTTAACAATCAGGAAGGACAGGCAGGAAGGAAGGGGAGGTGGGGTGGCTATGTTAATAAGGGAAGGAATCACTGTAATACAGAGAAAAGATATTGGGACAAAGGATCAGGATAATGAAACAGTTTGGGTAGAGATAAGGAATAATAAGGGGCAAAAAACACTTGTGGGCGTAGTATATAGGCCTCCTAATAGTTGCAACTCTGCTGGAAGAAGTATTAATCAGGAAATAGTCGGGGCATGTAATAAGGGAACAGCTATAATTATGGGGGATTTTAACTATCATATTAACTGGACAAATCAAATTGGGCAGGGTAGCCTTGAGGAAGAGTTTATTGAGTGTATTAGGGATGGATTTCTTGAGCAGTATGTAACTGAACCAACAAGGGGGCAAGCAACCTTGGACCTGGTCCTGTGTAATGAGCCAGGGTTAATTAATAATGTCCTAGTTAAGGATCACCTTGGAATGAGTGACCATAACATGGTTACATTCCATATCCAATTAGAGGGTGAGAAGGTTGGTTCTCAAACAAGCGTACTGAGCTTGAATAAAGGAGACTATGATGGTATGAGAGCGGAATTGATTGAAGTGGACTGGGAAAATAGATTAAAGGGTAAGACGGTACATGAGCAGTGGTGTTCATTTAAGGAGTTATTTTACAACTTTCAAAAAATATATATTCCACTGAGGAAAAAAGGGTGTAAAAGAAATAACAGCCATCCGTAAAGAAATTAAGGATAGTATCCGACTAAAAACAAGGACATATAAGGTAGCCAAACTTAGTGGGAGGATAGAAGATTGGGAAGTCTTCAAAAGACAGCAAAAAGTAACAAAATTATTGATTAATAAAGGGAAGATAGATTATGAAAATAAATTAGCAAAAAATATAAAAACAGATAGCAAGAGTTTCTACAGTTATATAAAAAGAAAAAGGGTGGCTAAGGCAAACGTAGGTCCTTTAGAGGATGAGACCGGGAAATTAATGGTGGGAAACATGGAGATGGCAAAAATGCTGAACAAATATTTTGTTTCAGTCTTTACGGTAGAGGACACGAAGAATATCCCAACACTGGACAAACAGGGGGCTCGAGGGGGGGAGGAGCTAAATACGATTAAAATCACTAAGGAATTGGTACTCAGTAAATTAATGGGACTCAAGGCGGATAAATCCCCTGGACCTGTTGGCTTACATCCTAGGGTCTTGAGGGAAGTGGCAGTAGGGATTGTGGATGCTTTGGTAATAATTTTCCAAAATTCTCTGGACTCGGCAAAGGTCCCGGCAGATTGGAAAACTGCCAATGTAACACCCTTATTTAAAAAGGGTAGTAGGCAGAAGGCTGGAAATTATAGACCAGTTAGCTTAACATCTGTGGTGGGTAAAATTTTGGAGTCTATTATTAAGGAGACAGTAGCAGAACATTTGGATAAACATAATTTAATAGGACAAAGTCAGCATGGCTTTACAAAGGGGAAGTCATGTCTGACAAATTTGCTTGAGTTCTTTGAGGATATAATGTACAGGGTGGATAAAGGGGAACCAGTGGATGTAGTGTATTTGGACTTTCAGAAGGCATTCGACAAGGTGCCACATAAAAGATTATTGCTCAAGATAAAGAATCACTGGATTGGGGGTAATATTCTGGCATGGGTGGAGGATTGGTTGTCTAACAGGAAGCAGAGAGTTGGGATAAATGGTACATTCTCGGACTGGCAACCTGTAGCCAGTGGTGTTCCACAGGGGTCGGTGCTGGGTCCCCAACTCTTAACAATCTATATTAACGATTTGGAGGAGGGGACCGAGTGTAACATATCAAAGTTTGCAGATGATACAAAGATGGGAGGGAAAGTAGAGAGTGAGGAGGACATAAAAAACCTACAAGGGGATATAGACAGGCTGGGTGAGTGGGCGGAGATTTGGCAGATGCAATACAATATTGGAAAATGTGAGGTTATGCACTATGGCAGGAAAAATCGGAGAGCAAGTTATTATCTTAATGGCGAGCAACTGGAAAGTACTGCAGTACAAAGGGATCTGGGGGTCCTAGTGCAAGAAAATCAAAAAGTTAGTTTGCAGGTGCAACAGGTGATCAAGAAGGCCAACGGAATGTTGGCTTTTATTGCTAGGGGGATAGAATATAAAAACAGGGAGGTATTGCTGCAGTTATATAAAGGTATTGGTGAGACCGCACCTGGAATACTGCATACAGTTTTGGTCTCCATACTTAAGACATACTTGCTCTCGAGGCAGTACAAAGAAGGTTCACTCGGTTAATCCCGGGGATGAGGGGGTGGACATATGAGGAGAGGTTGAGTAGATTGGGACTCTACTCATTGGAGTTCAGAAGAACGAGAGGCGATCTTATTGAAACATATAAGATTGTGAAGGGGCTTGATCGGGTGGATGCGGTAAGGATGTTCCCAAGGATGGGTGAAACTAGAACTAGGGGGCATAATCTTAGAATAAGGGGCTGCTCTTTCAAAACTGAGATGAGGAGAAACTTCTTCACTCAGAGGGTAGTAGGTCTGTGGAATTTGCTGCCCCAGGAAGCTGTGGAAGCTACATCATTAAATAAATTTAAAACAGAAATAGACAGTTTCCTAGAAGTAAAGGGAATTAGGGGTTATGTTGAGCGGGCAGGAAATTGGACATGAATTTAGATTTGAGGTTAGGATCAGATCAGCCATGATCTTATTGAATGGCGGAGCAGGCTCGAGGGGCCGATTGGCCTACTCCTGCTCCTATTTCTTATGTTCTTATGTTCTAAGTCTGACAATAGTTTTAAATTCAGACTCCCTCTTCTGTCTTATGACGACTGTGAGGCATCGGAAGAATCAGAGGGGAGCATACACCAACCTTTGCATGGGGAGGCTTTGTTGCGAGAAGAATCTTGCTCCTGGAGCACAAGCTTCTTATACATGTACTTTCACTTATGGTGAAAAATAATCTGTTTCCTTGTAGCTCCATTTCTGGAGCTATTTCCGTTACTTCCTGATGGGAGTGTTCACTTATAGGGCTGCATCACTCTCCTTTGAACAGGTCTGCTAAAGTATTTGTGTTTGGTTGTTTTAATCTTGTGCATTAGTGTCCAATCCCAGGTGATCATTGCATAAAATCAAGAAATATCCATTTCTGTCGGTTTCTGAACCTTACTTTTGTGATAAATGCACACAAGAAGAACCTGAGATACGTAATGCTGCAAGACTAGGTAGACTACTCTCAGCTCTAATCTATGCTTTGTGATTCTTGACAGGATTATAGCCTCAGAATTGCAATGTTGGCAATTTCAGGGTTGTGACCCATCTGTGGTGTGGGCAAATCTTCGCCAGCAGCAAGGGTTGGCTTTGCTGTAAATTGCGAGCCTAGTTGCTCTCAATAATTGCGATAGGCTCTCAGTGCTTGGAAAATAGGCACTGGGGGGGAAATAAGGCCAGCGATTGACAATATTTTATGAAAGTTTATTAAGGAAACTAAGGAAATACGGGAAAATGGTGGCCCCCACATCAAAATAACCTGATGCAGGAAGCAAAATGTAACTAAATATCAATGCTTCTACTAAAACAAACATAACTTTCCAATGCACTTTCAGAACAGAAAAGTAGATTTAAGACTCTGAATACAGGAGGCTAGACATTGGCTTACCAAATCGCCTATGGGTGAGAGAGTGTCAGGGCACAGTTTGCTCAACCAACATAAATTTCAGCATGGCACCTCATTAATATAACTCCTCCTTTGCAAGAAGGCTAACACTGGTCAGCAGAAAAGACTCCATTTGTTCCATTTCTTTTATTGCTATGAATTGCAGCCCATAGTAACTGTAGTGTATGCCCAATATCCTAACCAACGTTCACCCACAGTGAGGTTGTTACTATAGGACATATCTCAAAATGTTATCTTTGCCCTTCTACCACTTTGAAGTAATTTGAAATGATAGAAGTTACTCAACAACAACTTGCATTTATATAGCACTTTTAATGTAGAAAAACATCCCAAGGCGCTTCAGAGATGTAATCAGACACAAATAAACGTCAAGTCAAAGAAAAGGACATTAGCATGGGTGACTAAAAGCTTGGTCAAAGAGGTGGGTTTTAAAGAGGGGTTATGGGAGGGAATTCCAGTGCATGGGGCCTAGACTGCTGAAGGTATGGCCACCGATGGTAGGATGAAGGAATGGAAGGCTGCACATGAGGCCAGAGTTTGGGGGCGGAGGGTGCAGAGCTGAAGAGGTTACCGACATAGGGAGCAGCAAGGCCTTGAAGGGATTTAAACACAAAGATGAGAATTGGAGACATTGGAGGACCGGGAGCCAACGTAAATCAGCAAGGACAGGAATGATGAGTGAACGAGACTTGGTATGGGATAGGATATGAGCAGCAGAGTTTTAGATGAGCTGAAGTTTACAGAGCATGGATGACGGGAGGCCAGCAAAGAGAACATTGGACTAGTCGAGTCTGGAGGTGACAAAGACATGGATGAGAGTTTCATCAGCTGATGGGCTGAGGCAGGGACGGAGAAGGACGATGTTACAGAGGTGGAAGTAGACAGTCTTTGTGATGGGGAGGATAAGGAGTTGGAAGCTCACGTCTGGGTTGAATAGGATGCCGAAGTTCTGAACAATCTGGTTCAACCTGAGAGAATGGCCAGGGAAGGAGATGGAATCGGTGGCAAGGATATAGAGTTTGTGGAAGGGGTCAAAGACGATGACATCAGTCTTCTCAATGTTTAACTGGAGGTAATTGCGGCTCATCCAAGATTGATATTGAATAAGCAGTCTGAGCACAGAGGCAGTGGAGGGGTCGAGAGAGGTGTAGTAAAGAAGAGCTGACTGATGTCAGTGCACATGGGGAAGCTAACCCTTGTCTTTGGATGATGTTGCCAAGGGGTAGTATGTAAATGAGGAAGAGGAGGGGGCTAAGGATAGGTCCCTGGGAGGACTCAGTTAACGGTGTGGGGGTGGGAAGGGAAGCCATTACTGGAGATGCTGTGGCTACAATTGGAACCAAGCCAGGCTAGTCACACTGAGCTGGACGATGGATTAAAAACTTTGATTAATTAAATATATAAAACAAGGTTAGCTGGGAATGGCAGGGCAGGTGGTGAGTCATAACTGCAGCATGTGGGAGTTGGTGGAGACCAGCAAGATCCCGAATAACCATATCTGCAGTAAGTGTCTACAACTCGAGGAACTTTGGCTCAGAGTTGTTGAGCTGGAGCCTGAGCTGCAGACATTGCGATGCATCTGGGAGGGGGAGAGTTATCTGGACACTTTGATCCAGGAGGCAGTAACACCCCTTAGGTTAGGTAATAGTTTAGCCTTTGACCCTGTCCAACAGGTACGAGGTACTTGCTACCTTTGTGGTTGAGAACAAAGACTGCTGGAAGGATGGGCAATTTGACCACGGCATCATGGTACAGGAGGCCATTCAAGTGGGGGGAGTAAAAAGGAATGTGGTAGTGGTAGGGGATAGTATAGTCAGGGGGATAGATACTGTTCTCTGCAGCCGTGACCAGGAGTCCTGAAGACTGTGTTGCCTGCCCGTTGCCAGGGTCAAGGATATCTCCTTGTGGCTCGAGAAGACCTTGCAACATGAGGGGGAGGATCCAGTTGTTGTGGTCCATGTAGGAACCAACGACATAGGTAGAACTAGGAATGAGGTTCTGCTAAGGGAGTTTGAGGAGCAAATTAATAAGCAAAACCTCAAAGGTAATAATCTCTGGATTACTACCTGAGCCATGCACAAAGTGGCATAGGGTCAAACAGATCAGAGAGTTAAATACGTGGCTCAAAGAGTGGTGTGGGAGACAAGGGTTTTGATTCATGGGGCACTGGCACCAGTACTGGGGAAAGAGGGAGCTGTTCCGTTGGGACAGGCTGCACTTAAACCGGGCTGGGCCCAGTATCCTGGCAAATCAAATAACTAGGGTGGTAGACAGGGCTTTAAACTAAAAAGGGGGAGGGGTGGGTTCAGGTAAGGGTAAATTTATAAAACTAAAGAGAAAAGTCAAGACCATAGAGCAGTGTAGCGATTTGGGTAAAGATAAGCAGAGCCTGTCAGGAAAAATTAAAGGTGCTTTATCTGACTGCACGAATCATTCATAACAAGATAGATGAATTAATGGCACAAATATAGATATAAATGGGTTTGATCTAGTAGCCATTACTGACACGTGGTTGCAAGGTGATCAAGGTTGGGAACTAAACATTCAGGGTTACTTGACTTTTCGAAAAGACAGACAAAATGGAAAAGGAAGGCGGGGTAGCCCTGATAATAAAGGATGATATAAAGGCAGTCGTGAGAAGGGGTCTTGGCTCGGAAGATCAGGAGGTAGAATCAGTATAGGTGGAGATAAGAAATAACAAGGGGCAGGAAATACTGATGGGAGTAGTTTATAGGCCCCCCCAACAGTAGTTATACTGTTGGACAGAGTATTAATCAAGAAATAAGAGGAGCTTTAACAAAGGTGATGCAATAATCGTGGGGGACTTTAAACTTCATATAGACTGGGCAAATCAAATTGGCAAAAGTAGTTTGGAGGACGAGTTCATGGAATGCATTCGAGACAGTTTCCTAGAACAATACATCATAGAACCAATCAAAGAACAGGCTATTTTAGATCTTGTCTTGTGTAATGAGACAGGGTTAATTAGTAATCTCATGGTAAGGGATTTTCTGGGGAAGAGTGATCTTAATGTGATAGAATTTCATATTGAGTTTGAGAGTGACGTACTTAAGTCCGAAACTAGAGTCTTAAACTTAAACAAAGTCAATTACGTAGGTATTACGGGCGAGTTGGCTAAGGTTGATTGGGAAATTAGATTAAAAGATATGACAGTAGATAAGCAATGGCGAACATTTAAATAAATATTTCATAATTCTCAACGAATACACATTCCATTGAGGAATAAAAACTCCATGGGAAAAGTGATCCATCTGTCGCTAACTAAAGAAGTTAAGGATAGTATTAGATTAAAAGATGAGGCTTATAATGTTGCCTTGAAGAGTAGTAAGCCTGAGGATTGGGGGAGTTTTGGAAATCTGCAAAGGATGACTAAAAAATTGATAAAGAGAGAAAAAATAGAATATGAGAGTAAACTCGCAAGAAATATAAAAACAGATTGGAAGAGCTTCTACAAGTATGTAAAAAGGAAGAGAGTAGTGAGAGTAAACTTGGGTCCCTTAGAAGCTGAGACAGGAGAAATTATAATGGGAAATAAGGAAATGGCAGAGACGCTAAACAAATGTTTTGCACCTGTCTTCACAGTAGACGACACAAAAAAGATACCAGAAATAGTGGGGAACTAAGAGCGAGGAACTTAAAGTAATTAATATTAGTAAAGAAAAAGTACTGGAGAAATTAATGGAACTAAAAACCAACAAATCTCCTGGACCTGATGGCCTACATCCTAGGGTTTTAAGAGGTGGCTGCAGAGATAGTGGATGCATTGGTTGTGATCTTCCAAAATTCCCTAGATTCTAGAACAGTCCCTGTGGATTGGAAGGTAGCAAATGTAACACCGCTATTCAAGAAAAGAGGGAGAGAGAAAACTAAGGGAACTACGGGCCAGTTAGCCTGACATTAGTAGTAGGAAAAATGCTGGAATCGATTATTAGGGACATGGTAAGGGGGTACATAGAAAATCATAATATGATTAGTCATAGTCAACGTGGTTTTATGAAAGGGAAATCATGTTTGACAAATCTACTGAAGTATTTAGAGATTGTAACTAACAGGGTAGATAAAGGGGAATCAGTGGATGGAGTATATTTGAATTTTCAAAAAACATTCAATAAGGTGCCACACAAAAGGTTGTTACATAAGATAAGGGCTCACGGGGTTGGGTGTAATATATTAGCATGGATTGAAGATTGGTTAATAGTCAGAAAACAGAGAGTAGGAATAAACGGGTCATTTTTAGGCTGGCAGGCTGTAACTAGTGGGGTGCTGCAAGGATCAGTGCTTGGGCCTCAGCTATTTACAATCTATGTTAATAACTTAGACGAAGGGACAGAGTGTAATGTATCCAAGTTTGCTGACGATACAAAGCTAGATGGGAAAGTAAGCTGTGAGGAGGACACAAAGAGTCTGCAAAGGGATATAGACAGGTTAAATGAGTAGGCAAGAAAGTGGCAGATGGAGTATAATGTGGGGAAATGTGAGGTTATTCACTTTGGTAGGAAGAACAGAAAAATGGAATATGTTTTAAATGGTGAGAAACTATTCAATGTTGGTGTTCAGAGAGATTTGGGTGTCCTTGTCCATGAAACACAGAAGGTTAACATGCAGGTACAGCAAGCAATAAGGAAGGCAAATGGTATGTTAGCCTTTATTGCAAGGGGGTTGGAGTGCAAGAGTAAGGAAGCCTTGCTGCAATTGTACAGAGCTTTGGTGAGGCCACACCTGTGGTACTGTGTACAGTTTTGGTCTCCTTACCTAAGGAAGGATGTACTTGCCATAGAGGCGGTGGAATGAAAGTTCACTGGATTGATTCCTGGGATGAGAGGGTTGTTCTATGAGGAGAGATTGAGTAGAATGGGCCTATACTCTCTGGAGTTTAGAAAATGAGAGGTGACCTCATTGAAATGTATAAAATTCTGAAAGGGCTTGACAGGGTAGATGCTGAGGCACTGTTTCCCCTGGTTTGAGAATCTAGAACTAGGGGGTATAGTCTCAGAATAGGGGTCAGCCATTTAGGACCGAGATGAGGAGGAATTTCTTCACTCAGAATATCAGCCATGATCTTATTGAATGGCAGAGGAGGCTCGAGGGGCCGTATGGTCTACTCCTGCTCCTATTTCTTATGTTCTTAAGAGGTTGTCATTTATTTAGGGCCATTTCAGTGCTGTAGCAGGGGCGGAAGCCTAATTAGAGAGATTCAAACATGGAGTTGCGGGAAAGATGGGCATAGATTTTGGAGGTGACAACACATTCAAGGACTTGAGAGAAAAGGGTGGTTGCAGATGGGGTGCTAGTATGCACCGATTTGGGGGGGGGGTGTCAAGGGCTTTTTGAGGGTGGAATGATGAGGGAACTATTTACAATGTCAGCTAGCATGGGGGCCAGGAAGGGAAGTTGGGTGGCCAGTTTAGCGGAAATGGGGTCAAGGGAGTAGATGTGGGTCTCATGGACAAGATGAGCTCGGAGAAAGCTTGAGGGGAGATAGGAGAGGAACTTGAGAAAGACGTGGATTGAGGGGTAGGGCAGGGGAAAGGCTGGGAAGAGGTTTGGTTTGATGGGCAGGGGAAAGCCAGGGAAGCAGCAGAGGCAGCTGAACAGATGGTCTTCATATTACTGACAAAGAAGTCCATGAGCTTCTCGCATGTTGTTGGAGGTGAGGATGGAGGAGGCAGAGGAGAGGGATTTAAGGAGACAATTAGTAGTGGAGAAAAGCAGGAGGTTTTCTTTGCTTCCCAGGATGATCCTGGAGAAGTGGATACTTTTGAAGGAGGAGAGTGAGCCCCCATAGCACTTGATGTGGTCCAGTCAGATTTGGTGAATGATGGCTCAACCAGTTGTGTGCCAGATATGCTCATGTATGTACCTCTTGGACTTGAGTGAGTGAAGATGAGGGCCATACTAGAGGGAATAGGAGAGCGTAAAGGTTTTACTCAGGACAAGGACATTAAAAGTGGAGGTAGGTGAGTGGTTGAGCAGATCGACAGCTGCAGAAGTTTTGTGGCGAAAGTAAGGCCAAAGGTTAGGCAGCTGGCAGCTTGAAAGTGCAATTGTAAGTGACTTGGAGGAGAGTTTTTTTTCCGGAGTGGACACAGAAGGGAGAGGGATTGGAAAAAGGTTTGGGGGACATGGGTGGTGAAGGATACAAGCAAGTGGTCGGAGATGGCCTTGTCTGTGATTGAGATGATGGGAGTAGAGAGGCCATGTGAGATGGCAAGATTGAGGGGGAAATCCATGAATATGGGTAGGAGAGTTTATATGGAGGGAGAATTTTAGGAAGGACAGGAGAGGGGGAAAGATGAGGTGAGATGGAGATTGAAATCACTGAGGATGAGGAGCCGCTCAGTGCAGGGGCTGAGGGAGGATATCTCAGGATGTGGTTTGGGGGGGTTGAGAATGAGGATTTTAAAGGAGAGGTGGGAGGGGTGGAAAAAAGTGAGGTACTCAAAGGAGAAGGTGCCAGAGGAGTAGAGAGAGACACCAGGGTGTGATTTTATGGTGAAGGCCACACCGCGGGGGATTTGGGCAGCGCAGGTAGTGGAAAGTATAGCCAGGCAGCGAGGTTTCGGTAAGGGGAAAGGTGTCACCACCCGTAAGCCAAATTTCAGTCACAGCCATGATGTCATTGTGATAATCCACAATAAGATTGTGGATGGCAAGGGGCTTGTTTGCGAGTGAATAAACATTCTGGAGGGAAATGCGGAGAGTGGCGGCGATTACTGATTCACTGGCAGAGTCCGAGGGGTCAGTGGTGAGTCGAATGAGAGGGATGGGAAGGAGGGTGGCGAGATTAGCTCCCAGCAAGTGCACTGGGCAGGAAGATCGGCAGGAGGATGGGGTAGTTGGCATTTCTACTCATAAGGAGGTACTCACGGGTGCCTCAGTGGGTACTTTGGAGAGTGTCAAGAGAGATATAGAGGGTTTCTGTAGACGTATCCAAGAGGGATTCAAGCCTGGGATGGCATCAGGAGAGCAGGAAGGCAGAAGTGTAGTGTTGGGCTGGGGTATGAATTAGCAGGGGGAAAGTACCAGAGAGTGAAGAAATGAAAGGTGGCATAACTATGTGAGAGGAAAGGGAGGAGACACAGGGGAGAGGGACCTGTGAGGGGTCAAGAGAAAAGAAACGAGATAGAAGTAATGGGCTTGGGTCTGCAGTGGCAGCCAAATGCACATGCGAATGGATACAAAGAGAATTCAGGTTGCTTTGGCGTGACAGAGATTAGGAGAGACATGTCCTGGTCATAAACAGAGGACAGGGAGGAGACAATGTAAGAGAGTCCAAAGTTAAATTCTGAGGGCCAGTGACGGGATGAAGTTTATTTGTAGATAGGGCAGAGTCAGCTTGGAGTATCGACGAACCAATATCCAGATTCGGAGATAGTTGTGGAGAGGAAGTGAATCAAGGAGCCGTTCGAGGGGCAGAATGTCAGTGGGTGTATTGCTGGAGGTTGTCCAGTGGAAACAGAAGGCCAAGGGGAGTGGGGAGTTGACCATGAGCTAGCAGAGGTTGATTCAGGAGTTCAACAGAGGTTCATAGTGCCCTCAGATGTTAGAAATGTGCACCAGCAGATCTGGTATACCAGCAGAGGAGCGAGGTGCAGTTGGAGTGAAACCTAAGAACCGAGAGCAGTGAAGTCCAGGGAGCCTGAGAAGGGTGAAAAGTAAATCCGTGGGATCAGTAGAGATGAGGGAGCTGGTCCAAGTAACAGCTGTTAGGGAGCCGAAGTTGGAGCTTGAGGAACTGGTCCAACCCAGTTTAGTGAAGGGTGATGGAGGAGCTTTGAAGGATGAGTGGAATCAGCAGCTGTGGAAAGGAGCAAAGTAGAGATCATTCAGCATCAAGGGAGCAGAATGGGAATCAGCAGAAACAGATCAAACTCAGCTCAGCGTAGAGTGAAAAATTCCCAGCAGATGAGCAGAAGAGCAGAAAACTGATCCTGGAGAAGCAATTCAGGAACTGGAATAGATGCAGTCCAGCAAAGAATACAGTCTCAGAAGAAAGTGGTGGCAAAGTGAAGGTCACTGTAAAGTCTAGAAGCCAACAGAGAAATGGACTTCAGCTCAGGAGATGGTACGGTAGCATAGTGGTTATGATACTGGACTAATAATCCAGAGGCCCGGACGAATGAACAAGAGTCATGAGTTCAAATCCCACCACGGCAGCTAAGGAATTAAAATTCAATTAAATAAAATCTGGAATTAAAATACTAGTATCAGTAATGGTGGCCATGTAACTACCGGATTGTCGTAAAAACCCATCTGGTTCACTCATACCCTTGAGGGAAGGAAACCTGCTATCCTTACCTGGTCTGGCCGATATGTGACTCCAACCCACAGCAATGTGGGGTTGATTCTTAATTGCCCTCTGAAATGGCCTAGCAAGCCACTCAATTGTACTGTCTCACTAAAAAAAGTCATAATAAGAACAAATCCGGACGGACCACCAGGCACCGGACACAACAAAGGCAAACGAAGCCCAGCCAACCCTACAAAGTCCTCCTCACTAACATCTGGGGACTTGTGCCAAAATTGGGAGAGCTGTCCCACAGACTAGTCATGCAACAGCCTGACATAGCCATACTCACAGAATCATACCTTTCAGCCAACGTCCCATCATCATCCCTGTGTATGTCCTGTCCCACCAGCAGGACAGACTGACCAGAGGTGGCGGTACAGTGATATACAGTTAGGAGGGAGTGGCCCTGGGAGTTCTCAACATTGACTCTGGACCCCATGAAATCTCATGGCATCAGGTCAAACATGGGCAAGGAAACCTCCTGCTGATTACCACCTACTACCCTCCCTCAGCTGATGAATCAGTCCTCCTCCATGTTGAACACCATTTGAGGAAGCACTGAGGGTAGCAAGAGCACAGAATGTACTCGGGGTGGAGGACTTCAATGTCCATCACCAAGAGTGGATCGGTAGCATCACTACTGGCTGAGTCCTGAAGGACAGAGCTGCCAGACTGGGCCTGCTGCAGGTGGTGAGCGAAACAACACGAGGGAAAAACTTACTTGACCTCTCCTCACCAATCTACCTGTCGCAAATGCATCTAGTCCATGACGGTATTGATAGGAGTGACCACCGCACAGTCCTCATGGAGACAAAGTCCCGTCTTCGCACTGACGACACCATCCAACGTGTTGTGTGGCACTATCACTGTGCTAAATGGGATAGATTCAGAACAGATCTAGCAGCTCAAAACTGGACATCCATGAGGCGCTGTGGGCCATCAGCAGCAGCGGAATTGTATTCAAGCACAATCTGTAACCTCATGGCCCAGCATATTCCTCACTTTACCATTACCAACAAGCCAGGGGATCAACCCTGGTTCAATGAGGAGTGTAGAGGAGCAGCACCAGGTGTACCTAAAAATGACGTGGCAACCTGGTGAAGCTACAACTCAGGACTACATGCATGCTAAACAGCGGAAGCAACATGCTACAGACAGAGCTAAGCGATTCCACAACCAACGGATCAGATCAAAGCTCTGCAGTCCTGCCACATCCAGTTGTGAATGGTGGTGGACAATTAAACAACTAACAGGAGGAGGAGGCTCTGTAAACATCCCATCCTCAATGATGGCGGAGTCCAGCATGTGAGTGCAAAAGACAAGGCTGAAGTGTTTGCAACCATCTTCAGTCAGAAGTGCCGAGTGGATAATACATCTCGGCCTCATCCTGATATCCTCACTATCACAGAAGCCAGTCTTCAGCCAATTTGATTCACTCCACATGATATCAAGAAACGGCTGAGTGCACTGGACACAGCAAAGGCTATAGGCCCCGACAACATCCCGGCTGTAGTGCTGAAGACTTGTGCTCCAGAACTAGCTGCACCACTCGCCAAGCTATTCCAGTACAGCTACAACACTGGCATCTGCCTGACAATGTGGAAAATTACCCAGGTATGTCCTGTCCACAAAAAGCAGGACAAATCCAATCCGGCCAATTACCGCCCCATCAGTCTACTCTCAATCATCAGCAAAGTGATGGAAGGTGTTGTCGACAATGTTATCAAGCAGCACTTACTCATCAATAACCTGCTCACCGATGCTCAGTTTGGGTTCCGCCAGGACCACTCGTCTCCAGACCTCATTACAGCCTTGGTCCAAACATGGACAAGAGAGCTGAATTCCAGAGGTGAGGTGAGAGTGACTGCCCTTGACATCAAGCCAGCATTTGACTGAGTGTGGCACCAAGGAGCCCTGGTAAAATGAAGTCAACGGGAATCAGGGGGAAATCTTTCCAGTGGCTGAAGTCATACCTAGCACAAAGGAAGATGGTAATGGTTGTTGGAGGCCAAACATCTCAGCCCCAGGACATTGCTGCAGGGGTTCCTCAGGGCAGTGTCCTAAGCCCAACCATCTTCAGCTACTTCATCAATTAACTTCCCTTCATCATAAGGTCAGAAATGGGGATGTTCGCTGATGAATGCACAGTGTTCAGTTCCATTTGGAACCCCTCAGATAATGAAGCAGTCCGTGCCCGCATGCAGCAAGACCTGGACAACATCCAGTCTTGGGCTGATAGGTGGCAAGTAACATTCGCGCCAGACAAGTGCCAGGCACTGTCTAACCACCTCCCCTTGACATTCAATGGCATTACCATCGCCGAATCCCCCACCAACAATATCCTGGGGGTCACCACTGACCAGAGACTTAACTGGACCAGCCATATAAATAATGTGGCTACAAGAGCAGGTCAGAGGCTGAGTATTCTGCGGCGAGAGACTCACCTGCTGACTCCCCAAAGCCTTTACACCATCAACAAGGCACATGTCAGAAGTGTGATGGAATACTCTCCATTTGCCTGGATGAGTGCAGCTCCAACAACACTCAAGAAGCTTGACACCATCCAGGACAAAACAGCCCGCTTGATTGGCACCCCATCCACCACCCTAAACATTCACTCCCTTCGCCACCGGCGCACTGTGGCTGCAGTGTGTACCATCTACAGGATGCACTGCAGCAACTCGCCAAGGCTTCTTCGATAGCACCTCCCAAACCCGTGAACTCTACCACCTAGAAGGACAAGAGCAGCAGGCACATGGGAACAACATCACCTGCATGTTCCCCTCCAAGTCACAAACCATCCCGACTTGGAAATATATCGCCGTTCCTTCATCGTCACTGGGTCAAAATCCTGGAACTCCCTTCCTAACAGCACTGTGGGAGACCTTCACCACACGGACTGCAGCAGTTCAAGAAGGCGGCTCACTACCACCTTCTCAAGGGCAATTAGGGATGGGCAATAAATGCTGGTCTCGCCTGCGATGCCCACATCCCATGAACGAATAAAAAAAAATGGTGGATATCTGTCCAGGACCCAACACAGCAGCAGAGCAAAGCTGAGAAGACAGTAGTACACTGAAGTACAGTTCTAAAGCTCAGCAGGTAACAGCAGTATGTGGGGGATGGACATTGTAAACTGGAACAAAGTACCTTAAATTTGAAGCGATTGAGGGGCAGAGTCACAGCAGCCAAGACGAAGGTTTTTAAAAATTCATTCTTGGGAGGTGGATGTCATTTGCAAGGCCGGCATTTGCTGCCCTTGAGAAGGTGGATGTGGACCACCTTCTTGAACTGCTGCAGTCTGTGTGGTGAAGTTACTCCCACTGTTGGGTCGGGAGTTCCAGGATTTTGACCCAGCAACAATGAAGAGACGGCGATATATATACACAAGTCAGGATAGTGTGTGACTTAGGTGGGGAACTTGGAATTGATGGTATTCCCATTCACTTGCTGCCCTTGTCCTTCTAGGTGGTAGAAGTCTTGGGTTTGGGAGGTGCTGCTGAAGAAACTTTGGCGGTTTGCTGCAGTACATCCTATAGAAAGTACACAATGCGGCCATGGTACGCCGATGGTAGAGGCAGTGGATGTTTAAGGTGGTGGATGGGCTGCCGATCAAGCTGACTGCTTTATCCTGGATAGTGTCGAGCTTCTTGAGTATTTTTGGAGCTGCTCCCATCTAGGCAAGTGGCGAGCATTCCATCACTCTCTTTACTTGTGCCTTGTAGCTGGTAGAGAGGTTCTGGCGAGTCAGGAGGTGAGCTACTCACCACAGGATACCCAGCCTTTGACCTACCTGTTCCAGTAGCCACAGTGTTTACGTGACTGGTCCAGTTCAGTTTCTGGTAAATGGTGACCCCCAGGATGTTGATGGTGGGGGACTCAGCAATGGTAATGCCATTGAATGTCAAGGGGAGGTGATTAGACTCTCTCTTGTTGGAGATGGTCATTGTCTGACACTTGCGTGGCACGAATGTTACTTGCTACTTATCAGCCCAAGCCTGGATGTTGTCCAGGTCTTGCTGCACGCGGGCACGGACTGCTTCATTATCTGAGGGATTGCGAATGGAGCTGAACACTGTAATCATCAAGGACTACTCCACTTCTGACCTGGAGGGAAGGTCATTGGTGAAGCAGCTGAAAATAGTTGGGCCTAGGACAATGCTCTGAGGAACTCCTGCAAACGATGTCCTGTGGCTCAAATGATTGGTCTCCAACAACCACTACCATCTTCCTTTGTGCCAGGTATGAGCCAGCCACTGGAGAATTTTCCCCCTGTTCCCCAATAACTTCAATTTCACTAGGGCTCCTTGATAGATTGTAGTCCAGCAGAGCAGCACAGCCCTAATGGCAGAGGAGTCCAGGAAACCAAATGTGAGCAGAGTCGTAGCTATTGGAAACAGCACAGTAAAAGCACAGAGCAAGCTGGGTCAGGGGATGGGCAATGTGCTCTGCATAGATAGCTTTAAACTTGTAGCTTAAACTTATCGATTAAGCAAAAATTAAATCCACTATTAGGGGCAGGAAATCTTAAGTGGTGGAGGAGAGGAGACGGGGCGGAGGGGGGGAAATGGCAAAGGAGTTGCAAAGGAGAGGTGCTCATACATTGCCTGAAAGGATGGCGGAAGCAGATTCAATAGTAACTTTCAAAAGGGAATTGGATATGTACTTGAAAAGGAAAAATTTACAGGGCCATGGGGAAAGAGCAAAGGAGTGGGACCGATTGGATCATCCTTCAGGCACAGGCACTTCTGTGCTGTCTGATTCTATGGCCTGAAATTTTGGCACGCAGGGTACAATGCCTGCGTCTGAATGGTGAAGCTTGAGGCACTCCTAATATTGGGCCTCGAGTCTCATTTCCATCGAGCCAGCGAGGCATGAAGAGGCCACCAACAAAGAGTAAATGAAGACTGGGTCGCCGTTAGCGTCGCAGCGGGCCTCAGGCAAGTGAGGCCCGGGTAGGGTAGGTTGCTGGAGCAGGGTGGGGGGAGAGAGAGAGTTCGGAGGACAGGGAGGGAGAGAGAGATAGAGAGATCGGAGGCCAGGTGGTGGAGGAGGGCAGGGAGAGAGGTAGAGAGATCGGAGGCAAGGAGGGGGGGAAGTGATTGGAGGCTGGGGGGGGGGGGGGGGGGGGGAAGAGAAAGGGGGAGGGATTGGAGGCAGGGCAGGAGGAGGGGAGCGACTGCGGTTTGCATTCTCCTGCCCCTCATGGCTCCTCATTCTGGTAATTTTATTTCAAAAACCTTCCTTGTTGGTTGCGGCCTAACAGGAAGTCCCAAGGCCTGATTTTTCTGAGTGCCGCAGGTGCTGGCTTCCTTAGGAAAAATCCATCTTGCAGTGGGGGCCTCAAACAGGCGTTAGGCCCCATATGCAAAACGACCAACACCTGTTTCAGGCGTGGGCACTGCACAACGATATTTTGTGCTTTTCCAATATGGCGGCCAGCGCACCTCTGGCCAGAAATGTGCACACGCTTCTTGCCCGCCATATTGGGGGCATAGTAGACCTGTTCGTGCCCAAAAATCAGCCACTGTGCGGCTGAATTTCTAGGCCTATGATTCTATGATCAGAGATCTGCCCAGCCCAGGAACCATCTTTTCACCTAAAACATTTCAGATGAATTATATTGTTTAGGTGACCATGATGCTAACCCATTCGGTTTCTGAAAATCCTAGTATCTGATATGATATGGCTGCTGGCATCAGTTACAAAACTTTCAGGTGGACTCTGATTATAATTTAGAGGTCCAACCACAAAAATGCCTTAACATGCTTAAGACAAATTCTTCTGGCACACACTAGCCTTGAGGCAATTTTAAGGGGATGTCCTGGGAAAGTTCCAGATGGGTCTTTTCCAGCTTTACTACCATGTATTGCTGAATATAGGTGGAGACTCTTTACAGAATAAAATCTCTTCGCTTTTTTCTGAGATATTTAGGAATTTGATCCATACGGTTCCCATAACTTTATGAATATTTTGCAAGAAATATTTATGGTGAGGGAGAGGGGTATTTACAGCAGCTGTTTTTACAAGAGATCACCTCAGTGCATGAGGAATCATCCTAACCGAGGAGCTGTTTTGTGTGTTCTGATGCTGTAGTAACATGATAAGACAGCTGCCTTGATCCTCATGCCCTTCAACAATAGAAAGAGTGATTTATCATCCTAGTGCACTCAATGGGGAATCGTAACCCAGCAAATTGAACTTGACAGATTGTTGTCACTGGTGCACCAACATAGGTGTAAGACTCACCTGCACTGATGTCTAGGCAGAGTATGTGTCTGTTATAGAACTGTCTCCTTTAGACGACCCCCACTACTTACCCAGTCGACAGTGCTATCAAGCGGCACTTACTCACCAATAACCTGCTCACCGATGCTCAGTTTGGGTTCCGCCAGGACCACTCAGCTCCAGACCTCATTACAGCCTTGGTCCAAACATGGACAAAAGAACTGAATTCCAGAGGTGAGGTGAGAGTGACTGCCCTTGACATCAAGGCAGCATTTGACCGAGTGTGGCACCAAGGAGCCCTAGTAAAATTGAAGTCAATGGGAATCAGGGGGAAAACTCTCCAGTGGCTGGAGTCATACCTAGCACAAAGGAAGATGGTAGTGGTTGTTGGAGGCCAATCATCTCAGCCCCAGGGCATTGCTGCAGGAGTTCCTCAGGGCAGTGTCCGAGGCCCAACCATCTTCAGCTGCTTCATCAATGACCTTCCCTCCATCATAAGGTCAGAAATGGGGATGTTCGCTGATGACTGCACAGTGTTCAGTTCCATTCGCAACCCCTCAGATAATGAAGCAGTCCGAGCCTGCATGCAGCAAGACCTGGACAACATCCAGGCTTGGGCTCATAAGTGGCAAGTAACATTCGCGCCAGATAAGTGCCAGGCAATGACCATCTCCAACAAGAGAGAGTCTAACCACCTCCTCTTGACATTCAACGGCATTACCATCGCCGAATCCCCCACCATCAACATCCTGGGGGTCACCATTGACCAGAAACTTAACTGGACCAGCCATATAAATACTGTGGCTACGAGAGCAGATCAGAGGCTGGGTATTCTGCGGCGAGTGACTCACCTCCTGACTCCCCAAAGCCTTTCCACCATCTACAAGGCACAAGTCAGGAGTGTGATGGAATACTCTCCACTTGCCTGGATGAGTGCAGCTCCAACAACACTCAAGAAGCTCGACACCATCCAAGATAAAGCAGCCCGCTTGATTGGCACCCCATCCACCACCCTAAACATTCACTCCCTTCACCACCGGCGCACTGTGGCTGCAGTGTGCACCATCCACAGGATGCACTGCAGCAACTCGCCAAGGCTTCTTCGACAGCACCTTCCAAACCCGCGACCTCTACCACCTAGAAGGACAAGAGCAGCAGGCGCATGGGAACAACACCACCTGCACGTTCCCCTCCAAGTCACACACCATCCCGACTTGGAAATATATCGCCGTTCCTTCATTGTCGCTGGGTCAAAATCCTGGAACTCCCTTTCTAACAGCACTGTGGGAGAACCGTCACCACACGGACTGCAGCGGTTCAAGAAGGCGGCTCACCACCACCTTCTCGAGGGCAATTAGGGATGGGCAATAAATGCCGGCCTTGCCAGCGACGCCCACATCCCGTGAACGAATAAAAAAAAGTTTGGATTGAAATCATACACATTCTTCACGTTTGGATTTGTTCATTTGTTCGCCCAATGCTATCTTTGTTGTTAAACTAAAATGTCAATGGAAACCTGAAGTAGAAAATTTTGGCTGAATGCCCCTTCTTTCAATACCTTTAGACTACTTTTTCCCCTTGAGGGAATGAGTATAGGAGGAGAAAACAGCACAGTAATTTGGTATGTTCCTTTAATTTTGCTATGAAGGGATTTGCTGCTTCCATTTCCCTGAAAATTCCAGCCTCCTTTTTTTTGAACCTTCCTTGGAAATTCTGAGAACTCGATTATCTGAAGGAAGGCCTCAGTCACACATATTTTTGCTAAATAAAATAATTTGATTTTGATTTTTATGTTAAACAGAGGTAGACTATAAAACTTTCTTCTATGAAATAAAATTTAAGCCCACTGACTAAAATCTGACAGATATTTATTTGCTGCTTTATGGGAGGAGCATGATGCTAAGAACTGAGATGATCGCGTAGGCTCACTACAGAAACTCTATGGAAGTGTCACGTAGTGCTGGAAGAAACTCTCAAGGGACAGGTATCACTCATGTTTTCTCCTATTATTTAAGATACGTGAAGAAGAAAGCCAAGTGTGCAAATCAGTTCTGTTTTGTCACTGTTCTACCACTGGCTAGCACATTTAAACAAATATAAATACTGAGTTTGAATGAATGATGTAGTAATATTGTAGAATAGGAATAATTCAGCCAATGTAATTCTTACTTACAAATTGAGATGGAATAAAATATTGCTTTGTAGTATTGTTCTATGCCACTTATAGTACATGATCTTTTCTGATTTCCTTAAAAATACAAGAAAGACTACTTACCCACTCTGCAGAACTCTCCCTCCCAGCCTGGATTACAGCAGCATTTTCCTGTTGGTGTGCAATGTCCATTCCTACACTGGCGTGAGCAATCTGATACTACTGGCTGTGGAGGCTGCACTGATCTCTTACATTCTTCTGGAACCAAAGCTCTATTTTAAAATAAAGAAATGCCAAATGCTTGTTATTTGGCTGAAAAGTGAGTTACGTCAAATCTCTGCTGGTTTGTCAGATTTTAGCAACAGAGCCATTTCAATCACTCAGATCAAACAATAGCTTGCTCACTATCTCCTAAGTATAACATTTTATTTTAATGACAAAAACTGCTAATTAAAATAGAAAACATCAGAGCCTAGAAATGACATTGTTCAACATTCACAAATGGGCACATTGCATTTGTATGACATTATTTTGTCTGCTAAAGGGTTTAACAGAGGGTTTAACCCATTTATTTCAAATGCTTCAATGGCTCCTTTGATGTAATTTCATGCACCGTAATTTCTAGGGGTTACACTTTTACTCGATATCTATTACTACTTACATTTAATGAATTAACTCTGGTGCTTATACTTCAGGAATTGAAAAAAAATCATCGAACCATAACTTTATAAAACAGACTGATGATGAAAAAAGGTGGCTTTAAGCAAAAAAAAATGAACAAATGTGGTGTGTAATAGTTGTGAACAATGGCCCGGAATTCCTTAGAGCTATGCAACTTCATCGGAAGTGCAGTGGAAACCATGTTTATGTGCGCAAATTGGGTTTCCGCTGCATTTCTGGTGAAGCTACTGTGGCAGAGCAGGAACAGCTCCAAGGAAATTTTGAGCCAATAAGTCATTTAGTCAAGTAGCCTGTGGAAGACATATGCTGGAAATGTCCTCATGGCTTCTCCTGCACTGTTGGCAGAAGCTTGGCGGAATCCCATAAACAGAGCTTCCGTTGGACCTAGAGAGGAAAATTCAACTTTGGTTCCCTCAAAATCGTCAAAGATTTTATTGCTTATCCTCAGAACAGGAAGGACATGCCACCGAACATTTCTGTCAACAATGACAGAGCTACACCCAAGCCAGAGAATATAGTTGAACCTCAGTTTTCAAAATGTGAATAGTTCACATGGAAGATATGGCTACAGGACGTTCTAAACAACTGGGGATATATAAAAGCTCTCTTTATCCATAACTGGCCTTTTATTTTGTATTCAATTAGGGCTGTTCTCCCTTTCAATTATCATTACAGCTAATTGGTGTTTCAACACATTACATTACCTACAGACTAGGCAGCCCTTAGCTGGTAATCTCAAAGTTAATCATAGATATTTAGTTTAACCTTTATACCAGTACTTTCAGGAATTAACACCACTTCCAATTGGTAGATCAAATGGTAGATGGAGAAGGAAAGTTTAAATAATTTTGCAAAGATTATAATCAATCAAATCTTTAAAAGTTTCATTTCTGAATTTTAAAAATTAATAAGGGTATACTTTAAAGGGCACCATCTTCATGAAAAAAATCCATATTTATTTCTTTTTTGGTGCACAATGATGTAAATTGCATTAGAATGCATTAGCTGTGCAGGAGATCATAACCACGGTGACAACGTACAAATCTTCTTGCTTGTCATCCTGCCTAAGCAAAAATATTTGCCAAAGACTTCATTTGATGAAGTTTTGGCTCTTTAAACATATTTATTACAAAAAATACATGTGATAAAGTATGGATGGGTAAAAGACAAGCAGTAATGATAACAGCCCTGAAAGGTATGGAAAATATGAAAGTGAAAATCGGTTTACTAATGTATCTGCCATGATACTACTGAACCAGTAGTACCTAAACTTATTGGCAGTGATACAGCTTATTGGCTACAAATGCATTAACTAATGGAAGTGTTTGGACTAAAGGAGAATTTGTTTGAAGCTTCTGGCAACAAGCTGAATCGCTGCCAGTAAGTCTGAGTACTTGTGCCAGAAACCAATGTCAGGATAGATGCTTTAGTAAGGCATCTCCTTTTGAATTTTCCATGCACTTTTTTGGCTACTTGCCATCCTCCGTATTGTAAATTTAATGTAATGAATTTCCTTTTGTTTTATTTTTAAAATAATTTTACAGTAGTACTTGACTTTAAAGGAGAAGGTAACTCGAGTGGATGTAATGTAAAAGAGGATGATGGTAGCTTTACAGATAAATAGTTTGGTATTAGCCAAGGGAATATCTTTGCAGCACACACACTCACTCACTTTCTATCATTTGTTTTCAGGCTAATCTCAACATTTTTTTTTAAAACAAAAAGTGAATCTGCTGAATTTTTTGCTAATATAAACTGACACTAATGTTAAGAAGTGAATACACCTCAAGTAGTGCCTTTTGACCCGACACCATTAAAGCATGACAATTTGTTATTCCATACAACACATCTTCTCTAAGCAGACCTCAATGGAGGAGCTCTTCAAATAATATTTTATTGGTCATACCCTTCCAGCAGCTTATGAACAGTTTTCTCATTGCTCCACAGGATTTCTTCCATCATGTCCATATCTGACACTTTCTCAAGGACCCCAATGTCTCCCTAATACCCAGTATAAAATACCTCACTTGTCCTCTGCAGCAGAGTATTGGTGAGAAATCAAGTATTCCAGAAGTGTACACTTTGCTGATTGATGAATGTTGCTTTTATGCTGTTTCTTTCTTTTAGTAAAAACTAAATAGTGGTTTTCAGCCTGAATCAAATGGTCTGTCAGTATGTTATTTTCCAGTGATTTTGGAGAGGTAAAGATTTACTGAGGTAACCCAAACTAGTTTCAATGTACATATCAACAGTAGAAGGGTTAACTGTTTGCCCCTGGCATGCTATTTTGCGCTTATCATCAAGTTTCATTCTTAGGATGCATGTGCTTGATTAAGGAAACTGATGTTTGTGTGGAGCACGAGTAGAAATTATCAGGAAAGAGCTCAAATCGTAACTGTTCCCCCACAGACATATAGGGCTCAATTTTAAAACCAAATTGCGGGTGCATTGGGGCTGCGAAAATCCTGAGCAGGTTCAGAAGATGGCTCCAACCCGCCGACTTCTGGGTTCTCCACAGACGCACCTGTGTGCGTGTGCGCTTCACGACTCCGGAAGTCCCGCCGGATGATAGTTAAAGAACCAAATATACCTCATTGAGGTACTTAAGGTACTTTATTTCTGATGTAGTAGATAGTTGAAACGATTTTAAACTTACCTGGGCGGCTTCCGATTCACGCCTGGTGAAGCCAGGCATGAAGGGCTGGATCAGGCAAAAATAAACAGAATAAATTCCTATGTTCCTATAAATTAAATTAAAAAACCATTGCACAAAGTTTAAAAAACAAAATAAACCTACTTTTCCACCCTGCTCCGATGACTCCCTCTCCAATGTCCCTCTCTCCGATCTCGCCCTCTCTTCCCCCTCCCCCCCATGTCCCTCTCTGATCTCCCCCCGATCTTCCACTCTCCTCCCCACCCCGATCTTCCACTCTCCTCCCCCCGATCTTCCACTATCCCCCCCCACCCCCATCTTCAGCGTCCTCCACTCTCTGTTCCAGCGCCGGACGACATCTCGCTCTCTCTCTTTCTCTTCTCTCCCCTCCACCCCCCCACCGGCGTTGCAGCTCCTGTCGGCAGCCAGCTTGTTAATCAGGCTGGCTGCTGGGCACGAAACCTGGAAACCGGAAAGAACTTTAATCACCATCAATTACATCGCGATCGCGTCGAAAAGGTAAGTTTTTTTAAATTCGGGTTTGCCACACGCACCTTCACCGCCCCCCGCTGCCAACCTGCCACCATTTCAAAATTGAGCCCGTAGGGTGTGAAATTTAACTTAGTCGGAGACACAAAATGTATAGTAGTGCATCGGCTGCCTGTAATACACCTCGCCCAATTTTCCTTAACATTGAAGTCAATGGAAAGGAAAATCAGACTGGGAGTATAACTGGCGGCCTATCCACTACTGCCTGTTTTGCACTTTCAGGGAAGTTGAATTTCACCCCAATCTTCTCCTACTCCATACTGGCCTCCCTGAGAAAAGAAAATAAAGGAAGCCTAAAAGTGTTTAACAAGAAGAAATGGAGAGAGGGTAACTGTCATGACTTTCTGGAATCAGACCATTTGCATAGAGGTGGGGTGTGCTACATCACTATTGGAGTATCTTTGGCACACGCTAGAGAATGCGGCAGCAAAATGTAGTGCTTGCCAGCCGCTTGTGGCTGTAAACAACCGCAAAAATTTGAGATTGGCCCTCTTTATAAGTTTCACGGTGGCCAAAACTTTGGCCTTGGAGTATTCTAGACGATCAAAATGGCCTGGAACATACATTTGTATGGTGGTGGGCTCTACTTCCGCTGCACAAATGTACTACACGCTTGTACTTTGCCAGCAGACAGTGCTTTGGGGGCTCAAGAGGAGGGACTAGTGGAAATTCGGGTGGATTACATTATTCCATTGCTCCTGCCTCCTTTTTAATATGTCAGGCTGCATGGGTGTGGATGCAATTACCACCTGCCCCTGCCACCAACAGGAAATCCCCACAGCTGTTCCTTCACGGTGGAGTCCTGGTGTTAACATGTTACGCCGCATTTCCCATTCCCGTGTGCCCTTGCTTGTCCCAGTTATGCTGGCAGTCCATCTCAGGCCCCAATGAAATTTAGGGCCTTTATGGTTTGCGTCACTACTTCCATTAAATGATACTGGGTAGCATAACTCGCATGCACCTTTAGCTTTGTTAAGCCATGGAGCCGCATACACTCAGGTGCTTTGGTGTGTTGAATTTAAAGATCTGATCTTGGGCGCTGAGGTATTTATGAAGCATTATATTTTTGCGGTTCTATCATGCAGCTCTCTGCTGGCTGTATCATGTATTGTAGGTGTGCATATTTGAGCTGTAATAGCAGTTTGCACTATTGGTGGCAGTGGGAATCTTTCTCCTCAAGTTATTTTGTAGAAGCGTTAGAGATAGAATTTTAAAAATATTTTTTGCAAGTCATTTAAAAATAATCATAATGCAATATGTTTGTTTCCTTTAATGCTATTAGTATGTTTTCAAGACTGAAGCTGGAAGAAATTGATTGGTTCCCGTGACAAGCGGGTTGGCATTTTACTTCCCCAGCTGTGGCAATGCTGGAAGGTTAGTGTTTACATTATGCAAAGTGACAGGTCTTGGCTGGAAAAGAACTGGGGAATCTTTAAGATGGATTTCCTGATTTTTCTATGAACACCATTTATGGAAAGGTACAAAAAAAGGGCAGTTACTCTTCAGACCAGATGAAATCCAATGTTAGTACCACATAATAACCACAACATTTTTTAAAGATACACAGAATAACTTCTATCATAGGCATTACAGGATGAAGTTGTTTTTCATTTATTTAGACAATAAAATCATAGATATATGGTTCTGTACTTTTTGCTTTGTGCTTCCCTTTCTACCACCACAGAATCCAGAATAGCCACCAGAACCGACCAAAATCTTTACTTTTACAGGGCCATTGCAGTTTACTATATTAACCCTTACAGTGCTATAAATGAATTTGTTTGTCTGGGCACTGTCAGGCTCTGGGGCCACTGACAGTATCCTCATTCAGTAGAACTTGTTTGGATTCATTTTTATGCTTTAAATATTGACCTAACATTGATTCAGAGGTCAGTTAACACGTAGAATCTACAGCATAGAAACAGGCCATTCAGTCCAACTGGTGTATGCCTTTATTTGTACTCCACATGAGCCTCCTCCCTCTCAAATTATATCTTTCCACACTGTTTCCGTATCACTCTATTCCCTTCTCCCTCATGTGTGCAGCAATTCTCCTCTTAAATGCATCACTGCTATCTGCTTCAACTGCTCCACATGGCAGTGAGTTCCACATTCTCACCACTCCGTGTAAAGAAATTCCTCCTAAATTATGTATTTGATATCTTATATTTATGCCACCACATTCTGGACTCACCCACAAATAAAAACAGTTTCTCCACATCCACACTATCGAACCTCGTCATAATTTTAAAAACTTCTATCAGGTCTCCTTTTAGTCTTTTCTTTTCCAGAGTGAAGAGCCTCACCCTGCCAAATTTGTACTGATAGTTTCATCCTCTCAATTATGGTAATATTTTTATATATCTTTTCTGCACTTTCTACAGTGCTTTTTGTAATATGGAGACCAGAACTGCACACAGTACTCCAAGTGTGGCCTAACCAAGGTTCTATATAAATGTAACATTATTGCCCTGCTTTTGTATTTTATTCCTCTAGAAATGAACCCCGGTACTTTGTTTGCACTCTTTACGGTCTTATCATCTTCTGTTGCTACTTTTAGCAAGGGATAGAGAAGGGTGAGGCCACGAAGATAGGACAAGGATTTTAAATTTGAGTCATTGGAGGATCAGGAGTCAGTGCAGATCACCGAGGACAAGGGTGGTGAACAAACGGTTCTTGGTGCGGAATAAGATTTGAGCAACAGAGTTTCGGATAAGTTGAAGTTTATGGAGGGTAGAAAATGGAAGGCTGGCTAGAAGAAACTGGAGTAAGAAAGTCTGGATGTGATGAAACCATGGGTATTAGCAGCAAATGGGCTGAGGAAGCACCGGAGGTGGCTAATGATATGAAGAACTAGGTGGTCTTTGTGATGGAGAAGGTACATGGCTGGAAACTCAACTCAAAGAGGATGCTGAGGTTGTGAACAGTCTGTGGCAGCCTGTGACAGTGCCAGAGAAGGGGATGGAGTCAGTGGTGAGGGAGCAGAATTTGTAGCGGAGACTGATGATGATGTCTTTGGTCTTTCCAATATTTAGCTTAAGGAAGTTAACGGTCATCCAAGACTGGATGTTGGACAGGCAGAGAGGCAGTGGAAGGGTTAAGAGAGGTGGTTATTGCTGTTTCAATGCTGTGGGAGGGGCAGCAGCCAGAATGGAGGAATTTAAACATGGAGTTGCAGGAGAGATGGGCACAGAGCTGAGAGGCAACAACACGTGCAAGGAATTTAGAGAGGAAAGGAAGGTTCTAGATGGGGGTGGTAGATGATGTTTTTGTTTCGAGTAGGGGAGTGATAACAACAGTTTTAAAAGAAAGGGGTGAAGACCCATGGATCCCACACCTTCTCAACTAATTGCAATGGGGACTACAACTTCAGACCAGCATGGGAGTCGATCCAGAGGTACCAACTCCATTAAAGTACTCTACATACTAGATATGTAGTGAAGAGTTAAATCACTGATGTTGCTAGAGTGGCTAAAGGCAAGGCAGTATGATAGAGAGTTCATGCATTTCAAAAATGTCAACGTATATTTTTATACACACAAATACATGCTATACATTACAAAATTAAAAATGGTGGCTGCAACATTTTAATGGTATTGCACCTGTAAATATCACTGTCAATGTAACGGTACGCTACCGAATATTATATCGCCCTCAATGAATTGAATTCAAGCCTTTTATGTCAATTCTAACTTCAGTACTTAACATTAGCCACAATGCATTTCCCAGGGAATATCAGACATAACCCTGCTCTACCTTCCTCTTTCTTCAGCTAGCCAACCCCTACTCCACTCAGCTCTATGTTCCCCCTCCTGCTATACCATCCCACTGTGCCCTAGTCACATCCTCATCTTTGCAGTCCTATCTCAGACCATGTCCAATTATTTTCCACCCGCGTGGGAGATTGATGCGTGTGTGTATGTGTGTGTGTGTGTGTGCGCGCGTGTGTTCAGACAGGGCAGTGTGCTGCATCACTGAGCCATTTGGTGCTCCGCTGGTAGCATCTTTAAACCTCGGACTGCTAGCAGGTCCAGAATAATTGCAATCTCTTTGGGACAGCTGTTTTCTTAAAGAAGGAAGTATGAAACAGACAGTTACGTGGTGGCCGCCAACACAGATAAATTGACTCTTGCCTTTATCTAGTTACGGTGAATGGGACGCAAGTAAGAGGGTTGCGAGACATTGGCTGCTCTTTTACATGGCAACCTGGTGATAGGCTACCATTATATAATGAGCAATGATGCCTGCATTTTAGGGAATGTGGATGACTACAGATGTACAGATATTGAGTTTAGAAACAAGGCACCTTAACAGTGGTGGGCTGGGGGGTACATGGTGTTTCATGTTTCAGGATTTTTTGATCATTCTTTTCCTTAACAGAAAAGTATTTGGGAATACATTATGTTTAAGAGTCATGTTTTAAAACAAAGTGGATTCACCCAGGTCTAAAAAAAATCCGCAGGCCACAGGCATGGAAGATGTATATTAAAGCGAGATGAGCCAGTTTATGGAATCTCCACATCAGTCTATTTAAAACAGATGCAATGAAGTTCAATTGTCTCATCCCAGGCCCGATACACAGAATGTCCTTTATTTATTTTGAAAATAGAAGGAGAAGTTTTCTTTAAACCCACACCCCAATGAAGATAAAGTGATAGCCAGTTTTACCGAAAGGTCTACTGGCGAATCACTGATTGGGAAAGGAGCAAGAGGATCAGCCCTCCCATTGAAAAAGGATAAAAAGACACATAGGCAATCAGGCAACCAGCTAGACAGATCTGGGGAGGAAGCCTGGCTTCCTGAGGGGAAATTTGTGCTCCTCAAACCCAGAGCTGGTCAGGATCAGGAGGATAATTAGGAAAAATTAAGTGAGCCATTTAACAGAGATAGTGTGGCACATTGCTTATTATTTTTCTTGTTCTCAAGGAGGGTTCTATAGTTAGTAGAATCAAGGCGAGATCTGATTACAGCTATTTTTTAAAAACTTGCTGTAAAACAATATGACTTAACTATTTGTATATGGCCATGTCTCATTAAATGTTTCAGTTCACCTTCTGAAACATTGAAGAAACATGAGGGCATGTGCGAAAGATACAATATATGATTCGGATCACAAGGGAGCGCAATTGTTACAACCCCAGGTTATGAAATTGTATAATTAGATATTGTTTAGTACAGGCATATTCCTGAATGTAAGAAACATAGAAAATAGGAGCAAGAGTAGGCCATTCGGCCCTTCGGGCCTGCTCCGCCATTCAAAAAGATCATGGTTAATCATCTAACTCAGTACCTGTTCCCGCTTTTTCCCCATATCCCTTGATCCCTTAAGCATTAAGAAATATATCCCTCTCCTTCTTGAATACATCTAATGACTTGGCCTCCACTGCCTTCTGTGGTAGAGAATTCCACAGATTCACCACCCTCTGAGTGAAGAAATTTCTCCTCATCTCGGTTCTAAATGGCATACCCCGTAACCCGAGACTGTGACCCCTGGTTCTGGACTCCCCAGCCTTTGGGAACATCCTCCCTGCATTTAGTCTGCCTAGTCCTGTTAGAATTTTATATGTTTCGATGAGATCACCTCTCATTCTTCTAAACTCTAAAGAATATAGGCCTAGTTGACCAACCTCTCATCATACATCAGTCCTGCCATCCCAGGAATCAGTCTGGTAAACCTTCGGTGCACTCCCTCCATGGCAAGGACATCCTTCCTCAGATAAGGAGACCAAAACTGCACACAATACTCCAGATGTGGTCTCACCAAGGCCCTATATAACTGCAGTAAGATATCCGTGCTCCTGCACTCAAATCCTCTTGCAATGAAGGCCAACATACCATTCGCCTTCCTAACTGCTTGCTGCACCTGAATGCTCGTTTTCAGCGACTGGTGTACAAGGACACCCAGGTCTCGTTGCACCTCCCCTTTTCCCAATCTATCACCATTCACATAATAATCCGCCTTTCTGTTTTTACAACCAAAGTGGATAACCTCACATTTATCCACGTTATACTGCATCTGCCATGTTCTTGCCCACTCACCCAACTTGTCTAAATCACATTGGAGCCTCTGTGCATCCTCCTCACAGTTCACATTCCACCCCAGCTTTGTGTCGTCTGCAAACTTGGAAATGTTACATTCAGTTCTCTCATCCAAATCATTGATATATATTGTGAATAGCTGGAGCCCAAGCACTGATCCCTGTGGTACCCCACTAGTCACTGCTTGCCACCCGGAAAAAGACCGTTTATTCCTACTCTCTGCTCCTGTCTGTCAACCAATTTTCAATCCACGCCGGTATATTCCCCCCAATCCCATGTGCTTAATTTTGCACACTAACCTCTTGTGTGGGACCTTATCAAAAGCCTTCTAAAAATCCAAATACACCACATCCACTGGTTCTCCCCTATCTATTCTACTAGATACATCCTCAAAAAACTCCAGTAGATTTGTTAAGCATGATTTCCCTTTCATAAACCGGTTGGCCTAGCATCTGTTGTGGGGAAAGTGCTGGAGTCTATAATTAAGGATAGGGTGACTGAACACCTCGAGAATTTTTGGTTGGTCAGAAAGAGCCAGCATGGATTTGTGGAGGGTGGGTCGTGCCTGACAAACCTGATTGAATTTTTTGAAGAGGTGACAAAAGTGGTGGACAGGGGAATGTCAATGGATGTTGTTTATGTGGACTTCCAGAAGGCATTTGATAAGGTCCCACATAAGAGACTGTTGGCTAAGATAGAAGCCCATGGAATTGAGGGAAAAGTACCCACTTGGTTAGGAAGTTGGCTGAGCGAAAGGCGACAGAGAGTAGGGATAATGGGAAGGTACTCACATTGGCAGGATGTGACTAGTGGAGTCCCGCAGGGATCTGTCTTGGGGCCTCAATTATTCACAATATTTATTAACGACTTAGATGAGGGCATGGAAAGTCTCATATCTAAGTTTGCCGATGACATGGAGGTTGGTGGCATTGTAAGCAGTGTAGATGAAAACATAAAATTACAAGGTGATGTTGATAGATTGGGTGAATGGGCAAAACTGTGGCAAATGGAATTCAATGTAGACAAATGTGAGGTCATCCACTTTGGATCAAAAAAGGATGGAACAGGGTACTTTCTAAATGGTAAAAAGTTAAAAACAGTGGATGTCCAAAGGGACTTAGGGGTTCAGGTACATAGATCATTGAAATGTCATGAACAGGTGCAGAAAATAATCAAGAAGGCTAATGGAATGTTGGCCTTTATATCTAGAGGACTAGAGTACAAGGGGGCAGAAGTTATGCTGCAGATATACAAAACCCTGGTTGGACCGCACCTGGAGTACTGTGGGCAGTTCTGGGCACCGCACCTTCGGAAGGACATATTGGCCTTGGAGGGAGTGCAGCGTAGGTTTACTAGAATGATACCCGGACTTCAAGGGTTAAGTTACGAGGAGAGATTACACAAATTGGGGTTGTATTCTCTAGAGTTTAGAAGGTTAAGGGGTGATCTGATCGAAGTTTATAAGATATTAAGGGGAACAGATCGGGTGGATAGAGAGAAACTATTTCCGCTGGTTGGGGATTTTAGTAAGTAGGGGGCACAGTCTAAAAATTAGAGCCAGACCTTTCAGGAGCGAAATTAGAAAACATTTCTACACACAAAGGGCTGTAGAAGTTTGGAACTCTCTTCCGCAAACGGCAATTGAACATAAGAAATAGGAGCAGGAGTAGGCCAATCGGCCCTTCGATACTAGCTCAATTGCTAAATTTAAATCTGAGATAGATAGCTTTTTGGCAACCAAAGGTATTTAGGGATATGGGCGAAAGGCAGGTATATGGAGTTCGATCACAGATCAGCCATGATCTTATCAAATGGCGGAACAGGCACGAGGGGCTGAATGGCCTACTCCTGTTCCTATGTAAACCCATGTTGACTTTGTCCAATCCCGTTAATGCGCTCCAAGTGTTCTCTTATCACATCTTTTATAATAAACTCTAGCATTTTCCCCACTACTGATGTTAGGCTAACTGGTCTGTAATTCCCTGTTTTTTCTCTTCCTCCTTTTTTAAATAGTGGGGTTACATTTGCCACCCTCCAATCTGTAGGAACTGTTCCAGGGTCTATAGAATTTTGGAAGATGATGACCAATGCATCCACTATTTCCAGGGCCACTTCCTTTAGTACTCTGGGATGTAGATTATCAGGCCCTGGGGATTTGTCAGCCTTTCGCCCTATTAATTTCCCTAGCACTTGGTCCTCTTATTGGTGTACCTGAGAATGTCTAAGGCAGACCCAAAATTTGTCACAATCCTCTACTACACCATCATTTCCTAATTAGTGCCAAATTAACACAGCTTCATACTATAAGCCTATACCCACTAGATTCACACTGTCCAAATTCATTTTACGCAGCACTTTTATAGTCAGCAAACAGACGTTCATCCAATCAGTCCAGGCTGCATTTGAACCCAGGTCCCAGAGGTGAAAGGTTAGTTTCTAAACCACTGTGCCACCCAGTTTGCATACCCCACCAACTTTGTGGTCCATTTGTACTCAATTCAACAACTGAGGGCAGTCACATCAATCATCAAATATTTATTGAGAAAATATTGAACTGATGCCCAATATCAGCAGAGGAAAATTATTGCAAGTAATTTGAAGAATTATACTAACATTAATTTTGTTTAGGTAAGATTTTTCTTTTGTAAAAATAACTGGAGTTATTTTCCTCTGTTGGATTTCTGTAGCAAGAGGAAATTAAAACAGTAATGCATTAATGTATTACTTCATGTCAGAACACTGTGATTGAAACTAGCAGGAGATTAATACTGTACCGGCATCTTCTGGCCCACAGCCTTTAACAGCTATGACACTTTTGAAAAATGATACCCAGTCTGCTTTGCATTGATGGTAATAGCTCAGAGGTCAGCACAACTACTAAACAGTTTGTATTACTGTCCGGGTGGCCATGAAAACAACACCTGCTGCACAAGCACTTGACCAAACAGCTGGGTCAACAGTCACTGTGGGAATTTATCAACGTAACATCTATCATAGGAGAGGGCAAAGGGAATTTACTACCGTTCTCTAAAGTTAGTTTAAGTGTTTGGAAAGTTGAAATGCACACAAATTATTATTAAAGCTCTTAAGGGAATGGTTTCTGCATGTGGTTGGGTATTTGAGATAAGCAATCTGTGGCAATGTTATGCTCACTGGCCAAATTAAACACAACATAGTGCTAATTTTAGTACGTCATTTCTTACAAAGAATGATATTAATTCATGAGGAAAAGTGCATAGCTAAACATTATATAAAACTTAAAATATGTTTTTAAAACATTACTGGCAATAGAGTATATTTAAGTAATACTTTAAAGGCAGACACTATTGGGATTACTCCAACCAGCCATCCACTGGGAAAAAAGACTGAGTAAACTGCCAAAATACAGGAGCCATTCTTATTCAGCCAATACTGCACATTATGTTCATCACATCGCCACTACAACCCATCATAGTCAGCCCAGTGCAATGTGAGGTCCCAGTATAACCTTCAAGATATTTCTGTTCAAGACCACCCCGCTAGTTTGGGCAACATGAGCACAAAACCAAGGTCAGGCAAGCCAGTCTGTTGAAATCAGATACAAATACTGTAACAGGCACAATGTGCAAAATAACTCACACAGTCCAAGAAACTGAATCACTTAATCTAATGTGGAAAGATTTGCTAGTTGTCTGCCATAATAACAACATTATCAAAATATCTAGCTAGCTGCAACCCTGTTCTCATATGACTTGCATAATGATTGTTCCTTTGGATCGAAGGAAATGTAGACTTCTCAACTACTAACTTCTTGACTACTGAGACTGGATTAATGTGGTTTACTCATACCATCTCACAATTAACCAAAAACAACTTGCATTTATATAGCGCCTTTAACACAGCAAAACATCTCAAAGCATATCAAAGGAGCGTTATCAGACAAAATTTGACACTGAGTCACATAAGGAGATAATAGTACAGGTTACCAAAAGCCTCGACAAAGAGGCAGGTTTTAAGGAGTGTCTTAAAGGAGGAGAGAGAGGTAGAGTGGCAGAGAGGTTTAGAGAGGGAATTCCAGAGCTTAGGACCTAGACAGCTGAAGGCACGGCCGCCAATGGAATGGCGAAGGAAATTGAGGGTGTACAGGTCAGAATTGGAGGAACGCAGATTTCTCGAAGGGGTGTAGAGGTAGTGGAAGTTACAGAGATAGTGAGGGGCAAGGCCATGGAGGGATTTGAACACAATGATGAAAATTTTAAAATTGAGGTGTTGTTGGACTGGGAGCCAATGTAGGTCAGCAAGCAAAGGGTTATGGGTGAACTAGACTTGGTGCGAGTTAGGATACGGGCAGCAGAGTTTTGGATGAGGTTACGTTTACTAGAGCAAGATTTTGCATTTTAGCTCCTTAAAAATCAAAGCAAAAATGACTTTGTTTCACAAGACTATACTTTGTTCAGATTTATCCAGATGATAACTATTAGAAATCACATATTGTTTTGCTATGTTTTCTTCATTCTTTTGAAAATAAGCAAGTTCTGCATTACAACAATTTAATGTAAGGGCTAGTTCTGATGTTAAACAATTAGCCTCCAGTAACACACGATAATGTAACCTCAGTCCTAACTGAAAAGACAACCCTTGATACAGGAGGTAAGATGTCTGCTTCTACACTCTTTCTACCCAAATCTCTTGAATTTTATATTTGCTGATTTAGCATATTTCGCACATGAATTACAGATCATCTGCTATCAGAAATACTTGCAGCAAAAAAAATACAAATACCTCACTTTACCTGTCTGTATTTAGCCATTCCTTCATTTACCATAGTCTAATACTGTAGCTTTCCTACTATTTAGATTAGGAAAGTTTGTCACATAAAAACAATATATGAAAGCTATTTTCCCAAAGGGTCACTGTAGAAGCAACCATATGCAATGCTGGAGAAACAGAACTGAGATGCAAAACACTCTGCGGTCAGACCCAAATGCTGCCAATTGTTTGATAAGTGTTTCTGTAACCTACTCTAACAGCAGCCAGCTTGAATTAACAACAAGTTAATACTGTTTCCCTCCACTTTATAGACTATTCTCACCTTAGGGCGAGGACTGCTGGCCAGTGTTAGTTTCCTCATACTGCTTGTCCCAACCATATCCGAATCCTGATCACCACCACACGTGATTCCATACACAAGTGGACACTGACATTTTCGTTTTCTTTTTGGAGGGTGGAAACATAGTTGTTCTCCCTAACTGCATTCATGGAGGGCCGCATAAAGAGGAAGAGCAGCCTCACTACTGAAGCCTCCCCATCTGCATGACCTACTAGCTAGTGCAGCATGGCATGGGCAGTTGCAGCTGCTAATTGAACATGCCTTACAGCCCTGCCACAAATGTATGTGAAGTTGCAAATCAACCACGGGAAAAGTCAAATCACCACTTTCCTTCACAAGTTAGGAGCTTGAACTGTGAGCCATGCGGGTGGTTGGCAATCAGCATAAGAAAAGTCTGCAATTTGATCTCAATAGATTAGGAGTAGCTTTAAAATTACATTGGACAACGGTCGCTCTCTGGTTCCTCCAAGCTCATGATGACGGTAGTTTACCACTGTAGGGGTAGAGTAGGATTATTGGCGATGGGATAGCAAAATTACTGCCTCATGCCTGATATTATAGGTTTTCATAATCACCGAAGATCATTTTTATTTTATTCTTCCAATTTTCACAACAACCTCCTTCATCTGCTGAAGGCTGGCGCATGTTGCATATCATTTCACAGGCACTAGCATCCTTCTGGTACCTTAAACAAGTAGTTATTCTACATGTGTGAATCCAGATAGTGAGTTGTCAGTTGAGTGTTGAGGTCATCAGGTTGACAGACTCTTTGACTGCTAGGTGAATCATAACTGAACATAATTGTCCTTCCCTGATGTCCACACACCTGCCTTTTCCAGCAGAGGTTACTGGATAGAGGTCAGGAATGATAAACCTAGCCATTTTTATTTCCTCTTCTGAATCTAGGGAGGGAGTGAAGCCAATTTAAGCACCTACCAAGTACTGTGCTGGCAGTACAGACCAAGGGACAAATCTAAAAATTAACAAATAGACTAAACTGGCCTGACCAGATTGGCAATAAAACTGCATAATATGCAAATTGGTGGTAACACCACCCAAAGAAGCCTCAACACCTTGATGTCTATTTTCCACAAGGTAGTAAGTTGATATAAAAATGACTGACTTGGCATAAAGCCCCATAATTGTATGAACTAACAGTAAAACTGTCACCTGGTCTCAGCCTACAGTTTCTTGCAAATAAACATGTGTTCTGTTACAATACTTCCACTCCAGTTTTTCATTGATGGCTGTTATCTCAGTTCAGTTTCTTGCTACTGGTTATACTCTTGGTCCATGCTTGCTTGCTACCAATTATACTCTCAACTTCTGGTTTCTCACCATCAGTAACAAATTCTGTTGCAATCATTGCTGCAGTCTTGCAATTTATTTTCAAAGTGCAATAGAATACAGGACAATTAGTGAGAAGCCACAAGTTGAAAACATAACTGATAGTTAGCAATGGCAAGCTAAGTATGTGACCATTAATGAGGAGCCATGCCAAGCAGCAGAGAGCAGGGCCACGAGTATAATCAGTAGTGAGGCACTGTGAGCTGAGCGCATGACTGGCAGTGAAAAGTTATAGGCCAGACCATCAGTAAAAAAAAATCATACAGAAGCAGGAAATTGTACAAGAGCAATTAGAAGTAAACTGGTTGCACAGAAACAAAGGACATGATAACATAGGAACAGGAGTAGGACATTCAGTCCCTCGAGCCTGTTCCACCATTCAACTAGATCACCCCTGATATGTACCTGAATTCCATATACCCGCCTTTGATCTATACCTCTTGATACCCTTACCTAATAAAAATCTGTCGATCTCAGTCTTGAAAATTTCAATTGACCCAGCATCCACAGCCTTTTGGAGGAGAGAATTATGTTCTTATTTGGCCATTTAAGACTGAGGTGAGGAGGAGTTTCTTCACTCAGAGGGTTGTGAATCTGTGGAATTCTCTACCCCAGTGGGCTGTGGATGCTGAGTTGTTCAATATATTCAAGGCTGAGATAGTTAGATTTTTGGATTCTAGGGGAATCAAGAGATATGGGGATCGGGCGGGAAAGTGGAGTTGAGGCTGAAGATCAGTTGTGATCTTGTTGAATGACAGAGCAGGCTAGAGGGGCCATGTGACCTACTCCTGCTCCTATTTCTTTCTTTCTTATGTTCTGAGAATTCTACAGTTCTACTACTCTTTATGTGAAGAAGTGACTTAGTGGCCTAGCTCTAATTTTAGGATTGTGCCCCCTTGTTCTGGATTCTCCCACCAGAGGAAATAACTTCTGTGTATCTACTCTATCGAACCCTTTTGTCATTTTAAACACTTCAATTAGATCACCCCTCAACCTTCTAAACTCAAGGGATTACCTCACACTTCCCCACATTGAATGCTATCTGCCACAATTTTGCCCACTCACTTAATCTGTCTTTGTCCCTTTGTAACTTCCTACTTCCATCTACACAACTTACTGTGCCTCCAATTTAGAGTCATCTGCAAACTTGGATATACAACTCTTTGTTCCTTCATCCAAGTCATTGATATATATGGTGAAAAGCTGAGGCCCCAGTACAGATCTCTGGGGAACACCAACTTGTCACATTCCGCCAATCAGAGTACATTCCCTTTATCCCTTCTCTCTGTCTCCTACGTCTCAACCAATTACCAACTCTTGACAGAACAACAAAACATAACTTAAAAACCCTTATAATAAAAGACTAGGACATAACATTAAAATTACCCCCAAAATCCAATAACTGAAGAAAGCTGCATTGTTATTCTTGGCCAGATTCACTTATATTGTATGTGTGCAATGTTTCTGTCAGAAATTCCCAAATGGAAGTTGACAGACTTGGAGTCATTCAGGGAACTTAAAGAATGTACAAACCAAGAACTATTTCAATGAATCTGTAAAAATCGACAAAAATTACCCCCAAGGAAGATTTGAAACTTCTAGTTAATTACAGATGTCTCCACTGATGATTTTAGCTGATGTTAGCACCTGTGCCCGGAGGGCATGTAAATCACAGGATTTGGGTTTACAGTTTTTAAACTATCCAAAGGCTCCTTCCAGCTCCAGACTAAAGTTGCTTTTATACTATTCTCCTTTTAAGTTGGATTTCGTGAGCCAGCTGATGGTGGTTATAGTGTTAAATCCACTTCCCATAGCTTGGTGACAGACTCAGACTCAGAGTCTAGGGGCTCGATTTTACCCGTAGATTGGGGTGCGTTGGGGGCAGGGGGGCTGCGAAAATTGCAGAAATGCAGAGCGGGTTCGGAAGCCGGCTCCAATCCGCCGACTTCCGAGTTCCCCATGGACACACCTGCGAGCATGCGTCCCGAATCCGGAAGTCCCGCCGGCAATTAAAGCCGGCGGGATGATAGTTAAAGAGCCAAATGTACCTCATTGAGGTACTTAAGGTACTTTACTTGTGACAGATTAAGTAGTTGGAACGATTTTTTTAACTTACCTGGGCGGCTTTCCCATGGCTTCTGAATCATGCCTGAAGGGCCAGATCAGGCAAAAAGAAACAAAATAAATTAAATAAAAAACCATTGCACGAAGTTAAAACACAAAATCAACCTAACATTCCACCCTGCTCTGATGTCCGATATCCCCTCGATCTCCCCTTCTTTGTTTTCCCCCCCGCACCCCGGTCTTCCCTTCTTCGTCCCCCCACCCCAGTCTCTCCTTCTTCATTCCTCCCCGATCTCCCCGTCTTCGTTCCCCCCGATCTCCCCGTCTTCGTTCCCCCCCGATCTCCCCTTCTTCTTTTCCCCCCGATCTCCCCTTCTTCGTTCCCCCCCGATCCCCGATCTCCCCGTCTTCGTTCCCCCCCGATCTCCCCTTCTTCTTTTCCCCCCGATCTCCCCTTCTTCGTTCCCCCCCGATCCCCGATCTCCCCTTCTTCGTTCCCCCCGATCTCCCCTTCTTCGTTCCCTCCCCGATCTCCCCTTCTTCTTTCCCTCCACGATCTCCCCTTCTTCGTTCCCTCCCCGATCTCCCCTTCTTCGTTCCCTCCCCGATCTCCCCTTCTTCGTTCCCCCCCCCCGATCTCCCCTTCTTCGTTCCCCCTCCCCCGATCTCCCCTTCTTCGTTCCCCCCGATCTCCCCTTCTTCGTTCCCTCCCCGATCTCCCCTTCTTCGTTCCCCCCCCCGATCTCCCCTTCTTCGTTCCCCCCCCCGATCTCCCCTTCTTCGTTCCCCCCCCCCGATCTCCCCTTCTTCGTTCCCCCCCCCCGATCTCCCCTTCTTCGTTCCCCCCCCGATCTCCCCTTCTTCGTTCCCCCCCCGATCTCCCCTTCTTCGTTCCCCCCCCGATCTCCTCTTCTTCGCCCCCCCCCGATCTCCCCTTCTTCGTCCCCCCCCCCGATCTCCCCTTCTTCGTTCCCCCCCCGATCTCCCCTTCTTCGTTCCCCCCCCGATCTCGCCTTCTTCGTCGTCCCCCCCCGATCTCGCCTTCTTCGTCATCCCCCCCCGATCTCCCCTTCTTCGTCCCCCCCCCCGATCTCCCCTTCTTCGTCCCCCCCCCCGATCTCCCCTTCTTCGTCCCCCCCCCCGATCTCCCCTTCTTCGTCCCCCCCCCCGATCTCCCCTTCTTCGTCCCCCCCCCCGATCTCCCCTTCTTCGTCCCCCCCCCCCGATCTCCCCTTCTTCGTCCCCCCCCCCCGATCTCCCCTTCTTCGTTCCCCCCGATCTCCCCTTCTTCGTTTCCCCCCGATCTCCCCTTCTTCGTTCCCCCCGATCTCCCCTTCGTTCCCCCCGATCTCCCCTTCATTCCCCCCCGATCTCCCCTTCGTTCCCCCCCGATCTCCCCTTCTTCGTTCCCCCCCCGATCTCCCCTTCTTCGTTCCCCCCGATCTCCCCTTCTTCGTTTCCCCCCGATCTCCCCTTCTTCGTTCCCCCCGATCCCCGATCTCCCCTTCTTCGTTTCCCCCGATCTCCCCTTCTTCGTTCCCCCCCCGATCTCCCCTTCTTCGCGCCCCCCCAATCTGCCTTCTTCGCCCCCCACCCCACCCCGATCTTCCGTTCCAGCGCCAGATGACATCTTGCCCTCTCTCTTTCTCGTTCCATCCCCCACCGCTTTGCAACTACTGTCGGCAGCCAGCCTGTCAAGCCCGGCGCGAAACCGCGAGAGCACGTTAATCACCATCAATTACGATGCAATCGCGTCGGAAACGGTAAGTTTTGTTTACTTGGGTTTGCCACGCGCACCTTCACCCCCCTGCTGCCAACTCGCCACCATTTCAAAATTGAGCCCTAGGAGACTGCTGCTGGGCTGTAGAAATGATTCAATAGCGTGAAAGCTGGGAGCTGGCTCATGGATGCCAAACTTCAGGAATCCTAATTAAAAGAACGATATAAATGTCGCTCAAAAATAGTAAGGTTGTTAAGAGTTAAACACTGGAACAAGCAGCACTCAACCATTTTCAATACCGACAAGGCCGCAGCTAATAGTTTTGTGTACTTAGAAGTGTAAAGATATCACTACAGTGACTGTAAAGACAGCAAGTGATTTACATCCGGGTAAGACAAAATGGTAATAAGACAAATAGGGCGTAGTACAAAAAAATGTTAAGATGTCTAAAAATGTTAAAAAGACAAATCTAAAGGCACTGTATCTGAATGCACGAAGCATTCGTAATAAGGTAGATGAATTAACAGCGCAAATAGATGCAAACGGATATGATATAATTGCAATTACGGAGACTTGGCTGCAGGGTGACCAAGGTTGGGAGCCGAATATCCAAGGGTATTCGATATTTAGGTAGGACAGGCAAAAAGGAAAAGGAGGTGGGGTGGCGTTGTTAGTAATGGATGAAATCAGAGCAATAGTGAGGAAGGATATTGGCTCAGAAAATCAAGATGTAGAATCAGTCTGGGTGGAGTCAAGGAACACCATGGGGCAGAAAACACTGGTGGGAGTTGTCTATAGGCCTCCAAACAGTAGTGGTAATGTAGGGGATGGCATCAAACAGGAAATTAGAGATGCATGTAACAAGGGTACTACAGGATTCATGGGTGACTTTAATCTACATATAGACTGGCCAAACCAAATTAGCAAAAACAAGGTGGAGGATGAATTCCTGGAGTGTGTATCAGATGGTTTTTAGATCAGTATGTTGATGAGCCAACATGGAACAGGCTATCCTAGATTGAGTATTGTGCAATGAGAAGGGGTTAATTAATAATCTTGTTGTGCAGGGTCCTTTAGCAAAGAGTGACCATAACATGATAGAATTCTTCATTAAGATGGAAAGTGAAGTAGTCCAATCCAAAACTAGAGTCCTAAATCTAAACAAAGGAAACTACGAAGGTATGAGGAGTGAATTGGCTATGATAGATTGGGAAGCTTCATTAAAAGTCATAACGGTGGATAGGCAATGGCTAACATTTAAGGAACGAATGCATGAATTGCAACAATTATACATTCCTTTCTGGTGCAAAAACACAAAAGGAAAAGTGGCCCAACCATGGCTAACAAAAGAAATTAAGGATAGTATTAGATCGAAAGAGGAGTCATATAAAGTTGCCAGAAAAAGTAGCAAGCCTGAGGATTGGGAGCAGTTTAGAATTCAGCAAAAAAGGACCAAGAGATTGATTAAGAGGGGAAAAATAGAGTATAAGAGTAAACTTGCAAGGAACATAAAAGTGGACAGTAAAAGCTTCAACAAGTATGTAAAAAGAAAAAGATTAGTGAAGACAAATGTAGGTCCCTTACAGTCAGAAACGGGAGAATTTATAATGGGGAACAAGGAAATGGCAGAGCAATTAAACAAATATTATGGTTCTGCCTTCACGGAAGAGGATATAAATAACTTCCCAGAAATGCTAGGGAACCAAGGGACTAGTGAGAAGGAGGAATTAAAGGAAATTGGTATTAGTAAAAAAAGTGGTGGAAAAATTAATGGGACTGAAAGCCGATAAATCCCCAAGGCTGGATAATCTGCATCCCATGGAAATAGTGGATGCATTAGTTATCATCTTCCAAAATTCTGTAGATTATGGAACAGTTCCTGCAGATTGGAGGGTGGCAAATGTAACCCCACTATTTAAACAAGGAGGGAGAGAGAAAACAGGGAACTACAGACTGGTTAGCCTAACATCAGTAGTAGGGAAAATGCTAGAGTTTATTATAAAGGATCTGATAACAGGACACTTAGAAAATATCAACGGGATTAGACAAGGTCAACATGGATATATGAAAGAGAAACCATGTTTGACAAACCTACTGGAGTTTTTTGAGAATGTAGCTGGTAGAATAGATAAGGGAGAACCAGTGGATGTGGTTTATTTGGATTTTCAGAAGGCCTTTGATAAAGTCCCACACAAGAGGTTAGTGTGCAAAATTAAAGCACATGGGATTAGGGGTAATATACTGGCATGGATTGAAAATTGATTAACGGACAGGAAACAGAGAGTAGGAATAAATGGGTCTTTTTCGGGGTGGCAGGCAGTGACTAGTGGGGTACCGCAGGGATCAGTGCTTGGGCCCCAGCTATTCACAATATATATCAATGATTTGGATGAGGGAACCAAATGTAATATTTCCAAGTTTGCCGACGACACAAAACTAGGTAGGATCATGAGTTGTGAGGAGAATGCAAAGAGGCTTGAAGGCGATTTAGACAAGTTGAGTGAGTGGGCAAATACATGGCAGATGCAGTATAATGTGGATAAATGTGAAGTTATCCACTTTGGAAGGAAAAACAGAAAGGCAGAGTATTATTTAAATGGTGATAGATTGGGAAATGTTGATGTACAAAGGGACCTGGGTGTCCTTGTACACCAGTCACTGAAAGCAAACATGCAGGTGCAGCAAGCAGTTAGGAAGGCAAATGATATGTTGACCTTCATTGCCAGAGGATTTGAGTACAGGAGCAAGGATGTCTTACTGCAGTTATACAGGGCCTTGCTGAAACCACACCTGGAGCATTGTGTGCAGTTTTGGTCTCCTTACCTAAGAAAGGATATACTTGCCACAGAGGGAGTGCAGCAAAGGTTCACCAGACTGATTCCTGGGATGGCAGGGCTGTTGCATGACGAGAGATTCGGTCAGCTCGGCCTGTATTCACTCGAGTTTAGAAGAATGAGAGGGAATCTCATTGAAACAAATAAAATTTCGACAGGGCTAGACAGACTGGATGCAGGGAGGATGTTTCCCCTGGTTGGGGGGGTCCAGAACAATGGGTCACAGTCTCAGGATACGGGGTAGGATATTTAGGACTGAGATGAGGAGAAATTTCTTCACTCAGAGGGTGGTGAACCTGTGGAATTCTCTACCACAGAAGGCTGTGGAGGCCAAGTCACTGAATATATTTAAGAAGGAGCTGGATAGATTTCTAGACACAATAGGCATCAAGGGGTATCGTGAGAGAGCGGGAATATGGTATTGAGATAGAAGGCTCGATTTTCGCACCCACAATCGGGTGCATTCGTGGCGGGGGGTTTGCGAAAATCCGGGATTCCCGGGGCAGGTCTGGAGCCCGGCTCCAACCCGCCCACTTCCAGGTTCCCCAGTGACGCGCTGACATGCGGGCGCAGCCCCCGCATGTGGGACACCCGCCGGCAATTAAAGCCGGCGGGGTGCCACTTAAAGTACGTAAACAGGCACTTCAGTTCGTTAACAGACCTGATTGACCTGATATTTTAGGAAGGCTGGGATTTTAAAATGACCTGAGACTGTTTCCCGTACTAAGGGAAACACTCCCAGTTCAAATGGACGTGTTGCAGCCATCAGCCTGTGGCAGCTGCAAAGGTCCATTTGACGGGGGTGGGGGGGGGGGGGGGGGGGGGGAGACCCTCATTCATTGCAGGAGGCCACTCTGTCACTTTGGACAAAGTTTGGCCTCCACCACCCTCCTCCTAACAGTAAAATTCACCAACTTGCACACTTTTCCCCGGTGTCCAGGCACATGTACCTACCTTGCGAACCCCCTCAAATGTACATCTTCCAGATGGGGGCCGCCGTAGCTGCAGTCATGACCTCCTCGGAGGACGAACAGCATCACCAGCCTCGCCGGCCACGCCGTCCACCTCTAACACGTGGAGCCCCACAACACAGTGCTGTGACACATCCACCTGCACAGCAGGTGGGAGGGCAACTGCAGAGAGAGATGCGTCACAGAAGGCACTACCCTCGCCACAGGGTCCACAGACCGAGGCTCAACTTCCTGGACCTCTCTGAGCAGCAGTGCACACAGAGGCTCAGAGTCACTCGACATGTAGTCGTGGACATCTGCAGCCTCCTTCATGCCGAGCTGCTCCCAGCTGGCCCGAGCACCATCTTCTTACCTTTTTTTAAAATTTGTTCACGGGATGTGGGCGTCGCTGGCAAGGCCGGCATTTATTGCCCATCCCTAATTGCCCTTGAGCAGGTGGTGGTGAGCCGCCTTCTTGAACCGCTGCAGTCCGTGTGGTGACGGTTCTCCCACAGTGCTGTTAGGAAGGGAGTTCCAGGATTTTGACCCAGCGACAATGAAGGAACGGCGATATATTTCCAAGTCGGGATGGTGTGTGACTTGGAGGGGAACGTGCAGGTGGTGTTGTTCCCATGCGCCTGCTGCCCTTGTCCTTCTAGGTGGTAGAGGTCGCGGGTTTGGGAGGTGCTGTCGAAGAAGCCTTGGCGAGTTGCTGCAGTGCATCCTGTGGATGGTGCACACTGCAGCCACAGTGCGCCGGTGGTGAAGGGAGTGAATGTTTAGGGTGGTGGATGGGGTGCCAATCAAGCGGGCTGCTTTATCTTGGATGGTGTCGAGCTTCTTGAGTGTTGTTGGAGCTGCACTCATCCAGGCAAGTGGAGAGTATTCCATCACACTCCTGACTTGTGCCTTGTAGATGGTGGAAAGGCTTTGGGGAGTCAGGAGGTGAGTCACTCGCCGCAGAATACCCAGCCTCTGATCTGCTCTCGTAGCCACAGTATTTATATGGCTGGCCCAGTTAAGTTTCTTGTCAATGGTGACCCCCAGGATGTTGATGGTGGGGGATTCGGCGATGGTAATGCCGTTGAATGTCAAGGGGAGGTGGTTAGACTCTCTCTTGTTGGAGATGGTCATTGCCTGGCACTTATCTGGCGCGAATGTTACTTGCCACTTATGAGCCCAAGCCTGGATGTTGTCCAGGTCTTGCTGCATGCAGGCTCGGACTGCTTCATTATCTGAGGGGTTGCGAATGGAACTGAACACTGTGCAGTCATCAGCGAACATCCCCATTTCTGAACTTATGATGGAGGGAAGGTCATTGATGAAGCAGCTGAAGATGGTTGGGCCTAGGAGATGGCCCTGAGGAACTCCTGCAGCAATGCCCTGGGGCTGAGATGATTGGCCTCCAACAACCACTACCATCTTCCTTTGTGCTAGGTATGACTCTGTCGCTGTCAAAATCACCACTGCCCTCAACAACTTCTCCTCCGCATCCTTACAGGGTGCCACCGGGGACATCGCCGACGTCTCTCAGTCGTCTGCACAAAAGAGCCCTGCAAATACACCTACACCCACTCTGCAGTGACACAATGGGTGGCATCAGTTGTGGGTCTTCATTGTGATCCTCAGGAAGGGGCATTATTGCACAAACCAGACAAGATTCGCAAAGACGTGGCAGTAGTGGTGCCAATATAATATGTTATATGAGTTGATCAGAAATTAAATATAGGTAAACACCATGACAAACCCTGAAACATGCTTGTGCATTCCCTTCATGCTCACAACACATTTGCCTTACGCTTCCTACTGCACATATGTGATGCATGCCCTGTGGCTGCAGCACAGGTAGTGGCAGGTTGAGTGAGGCTGACCGTGAACGAGATGCATGAGAGGGTAAGTATGAGATAGAGCCATGAGATTGTATGAGGATTGGGTTGAGTGGTAGTGTTGGGATGAGTACTGGCGAGGTGAGTAAGTGCAGGTAAGATAAGGATGAGCTTTGAGTGGGTGTGAGGAGTGATGTGATAGAGTAGTGTTGGCAGTGCAGAAGGAGATGTGGAGTGGGGGTGGTGATGTGGCAGGCGGAGGGGAGGGGAATGAGTAAGTGTACTCACTTCGGCTGACCTACTTAGGTGATTGAAGTGCCTCCTGCACTGTATGCAGGTGCACGATATGTTGGTGGTGCTGGTGACCTCCTCTGCCACCTCGAGCCAGGCCTTCTTGGTGGCAGAGACAGGCTGCTTCCTCCCACCCGCCGGGGGGAAGATCTCTGTCCTCCCCCTCCTCCTCACCCCATCTGATGATACCTGGAGTGAGGCATCATTAAACCTGGGAGCAGCCTTGCCCCTGGGCTGCTCCATGCTGTAATTTTTCCTATTTCCTGCAGCATCTGTCAGTGGAGGACTGCCCCTTTAAATAGAGCTCCTCCAGCTGACAGACCTTGCTGCGCATGTGCAGTCCGCCCGCAGCGCAGCTTACCAGCGGGAAACCCGGAAGCACAGGTAATTGGCTCCAATTAGCCTGCGATTCCGTGCGGAGCACACTGATTTCACCAGGCGCGTTACCCACGTGCCCAGTTGACCTCCTGCTGAGAACCCGCCGCCCTGCTAATATCGAGCCCAGAGGGTCAGCCGTGATAATATTGAATGGTGGAGCAGGCTCGAAGGGCCGAATGGCCTACTCCTGCTCCTATTTTCTGTTTCTATTTTCTATATTTATGCTGTTGCCTGCTTTCTACAATTCACTAAAAAATTCATGTTATAACAATGGACAAAGGACATCATTTTACATTCATTTTCTTGCTGCTAACAGGCTACCCAATTTCATCCGTAAGGAATTGCTTCACCTGAGCATACGACATAGCAAATTGTTGAATAAATTAATATTCCATGAGTATGGAAGACCATAGTTATGAATGTGCCTGACAGGTTTTCATCACAACCGATGTAATATTCTATTGATGTGATGCATGTTTTCCAGTTTCAGATTAGTTTGTTTATGATTTAAATTATATTTGCCTTTCAGTAGTCAATTTTTGACTTGGTTTTTTGTTACTTGCACGAGCAGAGTACTATAAAGCCACGGTGATGGGTCGGATGCTGCTGGATGCCAAAAGCTTGGGTGAAGGTGCATGATTGCATCAGTCATGCAACACCAGCATGTTTTTTTTGCAGCACCAATACCACAGAAAGCTCAATGGCAGTTATTAGGCAAGAGATCTACAATTATAGCTGTATGCTCAGCTTTCTGCTGAATCAAAGCAGCACACAGTGATCAGTACTTCTCAAAGAACTGCAAAGAAGTTGCTTTTAGCTCATTGTGTGTTAATCGAGAACTGTGAGTATGCAACCCTTAAAGGGCTGCTGCTCCAAATTAAAGGTTTGTGCCTTGCACCAATTCCAAATAAGTGTACAAGTAAAAAAAGAGCAAACCTAGCGCAAATTGCGGAGTTGTGAAATTCAAATATTTTTGCGCCAAATGTGAGGACTAATTTGGGGCTTACGCATGAAATGGACACAAACAATTCAGCACACTAATAATAGAAAAGCAGGATATGGCAGACCTGAAAGAACCTGGTGTTCTTCACTCCCAATTCCCCAATCCTTGTGCTCCAGCTGCAAATGTGCTCTCCTGGCACAATGAACTGGGGAAATCACCCTTTAGTCTTAGAGAGTGGCATGCTCAAATAGTGGGTTTAAATAATTGAATTTTTGAATATAAAAAAGTTATATAAATAAATTAGATATGTGACTCACAGCCTCTGTGTCCCATGGTTATTAGTCTGAAAACAGTCTCCAGAGGCATCTGACTGTCAGGTATTAAGGGGCTGAGACAGTTATACATATACAAGTCTTATGCCAATGAAAGTTACATCTGATGCTGGTAGTAACAAACAGTGAAAAACCTAGACCACAGACAACCCCCATTAGCAGATCAATGACCTCAAAAGGGTGTCAAAGATGACAATGGAATACAATCAATAATGGCAGCAACAAAAAAGCCATAAATTCCTGAAAAATACTTAGCTGACCTGAGAAGATGATTGCCGAACATTTCAAACTACTCAACAAGGGAGACAGGACCTCCTCACATTGTTGAACCTGCATCACATTATGCATACAAAATAGCCTTAACATCTGGATTGCTATTTTCCACGATGATGTAAGTCAGTAAAAGGTATTGACAATCTGATTATATCTTTCTAGCTTTATGGACACACAAGAGTTACCAATGAAAATGACATTTAGTTCTGTTTTAACGATTGCTGAGGCAAGCACAATCAATTGGATCAGTGCTACCAAAAATTGAAACTCATTTTAATCCTCACTGAAGCTTCTGCAATTAAGTTGTAAAAGTTAAATGCATAAAAGTTTTTTTTAAAAAAAGATTTAAAATATTTTTTTTAATCATCAAAGACTTGTTTTGCAGTTCCAAGGTTTTACTACTTTGTTCCAGGTACCATGACATTTGCTTTACCTAATGTTTAGCATTTAACAAAATACAGATGTGGGATGATCTTTTTACCCTCATAACTGAAGAGTTTGATGGTGCTGTCTGCATTGTTTTCACTCATTCTTTAATTCGGCTGCCAAGCAGATATAATAACACCGATTGATACCATGTGGCGCACAAACTGAACACTATGTGTTCCATGAACATTTGCCAGGGCTGTACCTTTTTGGGTCTATCAGTTTGTAGAGCTTCCCACTGTGAGCTTGTGTCACACTCTTGCTGCTTGCCAAAATGTAAACCTCACCTGTAAACAACAATTTAGAAAGTTTTCAAACGTTGCCCCCATGCAGTCCAAGTATTACTGTTTATTAATGTATTGTCCGCAACAATTAAGAAAATATTTAACACAGATAGGAGTACATGGTTACATGGTCAAAAATCTGTTTGCCTTTCTGTAAACTAAAATGCTAAATCCCCTATTAACATGTACAGTAATGTTTTTTTAAATCCACCGAATTGAAGTCTGCTTCCAGACAGCTTGCTTTAAGATATTTAATCTGTTTTAACAGTATTTACATAAATGCTATTACATATAAACACCTGGGGAAGGGGAGGGGAAAATTGGGTATATAGGGTAAGATCTGGAAGGTTCTGTGAAGAGGAAGAGAGCGAGGTGAAAGGAAATGTTTTGAACTGTATCACAGATACCGTCTACTATTAAATATGATTTTGTCTATAGTCTGAAAACCCTGTTAATCTGGTGCTGTACATGGGTCAATGTGAAATATTTTTGTTCATTACATGAATGCTAATTCTTAGAAATAAAACCTCGCATGTCCATAATTATTCAGTGAGGTCACTGTATTAAAGAAAACCACATTCACAGCTGCTTCAATAGGAGTAATCTGTGAAATCGCAACACAGTGGCCAATTATTTTCAGTAGATACAGATGTGATGATTCACCACCTCATAAAACTTTTAAAAACCTGCCAAGCACTGACAAGCTCTATTAATACTTGATCTTGTTCCATAATAGAAATTCTTGCAATACTATCTCACTGTACTTTCAGACAATATGTGGAAATTAATGAAGGTTCCAAAAACACAATAAACCCACTCCATAATATGCTTGCAATGCATAAACAAAGATTGTTGTAGAAATGGTCATGTCACAGACAGGGGCAGGATTCTGGCACATCTTAGTCGTGGCAGGAGTTTCACCCACCTCAAATATAAGCCTCTTACCTCAGCTGATTTGCTGTGGATGGGCTCTTTTGCATAACTGAGATGGGCTCTCCAGCCTCTACCTGGGAGTCCGTTGGGGGTCATGAGAGAATGGCTGCAGTAGGCCTCTGTGGCCTTCCCCTGTGCAGCATAGCTTGGAGTCTTGGTACTGTCTGAAGGAATTCTTTTTTGACATGGTGCATACAATCAAACACCCTGCGAATGCAGTCTTACATTTTTCATATTATTTACAACAATTACAAAAAAATGATTAATTTGCCTGATTTGTAATATAGAAATTCTATTTATCCAATTAAATTTGACTCCAGTAAATAGGAAGTGAAATTTTAGCAGTAGCAATTAGTTGCAAACAATGGGTTGATTACCTAATTCATCTTCTCCAAATCCCAAAACCGTTCCTGTGTTATGACCAATAAGAGAATGTCTGCATGTGGTGCTACTGCCAAGGCACAAGGCTCGTTCCTGCCACAGTTTGTTCAAAGGGTTTTGTTGAAGACTCATCAGTTGCCTGAAATTATATGCAAAAAATGGATCATTATTCATACTGTATAAATATTTTGAGCTATAGCCTCTCCCTGTCGTAACTAGGTTTTTGAAATGAATCTAAGATTTTCTGGGACATCTTTTAACGTTTACAATATTCAAACCAATTTACCCACTGGCACCAGGGATTTTGAGGGTTGCTAAATCACTCTATTGCAGTGGATAACATTAGTTGGGAATTAAACTTTTAATTGTAGCTAAGACATACACTGATTATATGTGTTAATAACCACACTAACTGGAGGAATACAAGTCTCAATGCATCCGTAAAGACTCATGCCTATAATGAAGACATGAACCACAAATAAGAATCCTAATCAGAGAATCCAATAAGTCTGTTTACATTACTAACACAATGCCAATTCATCTTTGCAATTGGATTTCACTTCATATGTCACCCTCTTTCAGTTGTGTTTACACTTCGTTTGTTTCTAAATAATAATACATATCTAAGATGTAATCTCCTGCGGCTGAAATCATAAAGTACATTGCCATAGTAATCATAAAATACATTGGAAAAATGTATCTTTAATTGCAAGAATAAACACAATAATTTGCCACAGATGTATTTAATTGTATCTTAAATTTCACTGGTGTACTGCAACTATTAAAGGCCATTACAACTTGTTTTGTCTAACTGCCAATTGCATCAGAACATGTTTGCAAGGGCTGCTGAAGAGCATGAGAATTTTATGCCAATTTCAGTTTCACAGGTGTTCTCACCTACTCAATGCTGGGTTGAAGCCATCCAAAAGCCAACTCTTGGGTGGTAAGTTTTTATAACACATTCAGAGCAGTTTTTATAGTTCCTAAGGGTTTACATTGGCAACATTATACAGTTATGAGATCAATACCACTTTTATACTGGCACAAAGCTGTAAGTATAAACAAAGTTAAGACTCCCAAACCCCTCGAATGACTGTTACAACTTAAAGAGCACATGCTTGGAAAACTGAGCAAGAGCTGTGAAAGCAGAAAGCATAACATTTCCAACCATATAAACTGAAAGACGTACAATGGAACATAAAGCAAACATTATTTTATTCAATGGACTCAATAAACTGAGAGAAATGTTCTGAATCTGGACAAAGTGCAACTCCACTCCCCAACCAAGTTACCAACAAGACTGCAGGTAGTGGTGGAAAGTTGAATCAATGGGGTACTTTTCACCTTCACCGCCTGGGCAGTAGTCTGGTGGAGCAAATTGCCTATCCATTGTAGAACTTGCCCGATTTTCATCCCATTGATTTCAATGGAATAATAATTGAGTGGGTTCTATCATGCATGAGCAATCTGCTCCACCAGATTACTGCCCAGGCAGTGAAGATGAAAATTCCCTACCCTTTCCCCAATTCAAGCCAGAAGATACATAAATTCAACCTAAGGAGAAAATACGAAAAGCAATTGGTTCTAGTTGGCACAGTTTGAAACTGATTGAGTAGTTTTATGAAAGGTTTTCCTCTGCTGGCTGTAAAGGTCTTACCTCAAATAAAGTTGGTCAGCCTGAATCCAGTTGTAAGTAAGCACAAAGCTCACAGTGCAATATTACCCATAATTTGATATTAATTGGAACTAAATTTGCAATATCACTCAGGAAAGCCATAAGAATAACTATGTGGGAAAGAAAAAAAAATGTAATGATACAGTGGGAGTGTTCTTCTCAAGTTTGGGTTAAGGGGCATTTGGCCTCGGACTTCTAGATTGTGACTGTGAATGCCAAAATGTTGAAATTGCTCTATTATCCAATGTAGACATTCCTCAACTTGATAATCACAAGAAATTATCATCTCCCAAGGTACTGCTCAAGGGTAGTTTGGAACCTGGGGTAGTTTCTGACGTACTCCATAGTCCTACTGTAACCTATGACAGTGATTTGTAGATTGCCTGTAATACAGCAAATTTGATGAAGCAATGTATCATGACTAAGGTATAATTTTACATACCTTACTTATAATGAAAGACATACATAATATTTGTAATACCCTTCACCTACCATCCCTGTTAATCTCCCATTGCAACTAACTTTGGGAGAGACCAAATTTGACAACAGGCACTGAAACCACAATAGACGATGTAAACACAAACATCGGAATAAACGGCCCTCTTCAGGATCTCAACCAAAGATGGTACTCAGAATTGTCTGCTTTAATGTGGAGGAGTTTTCTGCAGAGGGGACTGACATCCTATCATGTGCTTGCATGAGGCACAGAGAGACATCAACACCAAACATCCCTGGCATCCACATTACTGCAAACATTGAAAGTAACGTCAATGGTAGCACAATATTAATATGTGACAAAAGACTGGTGAAAAACACTGCTGTGAAATATCATGGTACAACGGAACTTATCAAAGGTGAACTCGACGAAATAGCAGTAGTTTCAGTTTTCAAATCACCAGGTGAACGGTTTGTTTGGCCAACCGACTTTCCCCTGCCAGAAAAACCAGGCCTTGTTATAGCAGACTTCAACAGTCACAATACCATCTGGGGATACTCCAACAACAATTACAATGGGAAGAAGTTGAGAAGTGGGCAGCAAAGAGCAACCTTACCATACTCTACGATCCCAAGAACAAATGTAACCTTCGAAGCACAATGGAACAAGGGGTGCAATCCCAACCTAGCCTTTATTACCTCTGATAATGGAGGCAACTTCAGAAGGAAGGTGGTGGCAGAGATCCCAAGATTACAGCATAGACCAGTATTGTGACAATAGAGGCTGCAGTCCAACCCAGGAAAACAAAGTACCCATCAAAATTCAACTTCAGAAAGGCAGACTGTGAAGGTTTTACCTCTGAATTGGATGAATCCATCTGTAATATTACCTTGACACGTGAGTGCCATGGAGAATTTGGCCAGGAGTTTGACGCAGAGCTGGGAAAGGGGCGGGGGGAGGGGGGCTGTCGAATCGCGGATGGGAAACCCGACCTGATTGACAGGCTGATCTCAGCCGGATGGGAGCAGAGCATGGAAGAGGATGTGAAAAGGTTAAGTGTTCAGTTAAGTCTTAGATTGTATGGATGGGGAGGGGTGCATGGGTTGGCACAGAGGTCATGGGGAGGGTCAGTCATGGGGGGTGGGGTTTGGAAGTTCAGTCATCAGAGGTCAGTCACCGGGCAGTCAGTCATGGGGGTGGAGGGGGAGTGGTCAGTTACTTGTGTGGGGGGTAGGTCAATCATCGGAGGTCAGTCACCTGGGGGGGTGGGTGGGAAATCACGAGATCATAGGTCATGGAGGGGCGGTGGAGGGGGCGATTGGGTGTCAGTCACCGAGGTGAGGGGGAGGGGGGGTCAGGATCAGGGTCAATGCAGGGTTCAGGATCGTTGGGTGGGGGGGGGGGGGTGGGGGGAAGAGGTCACTTCAGCTGAGTTCCAGTTTCGGGTCTTTTTGCCTCCTCTCACGTGGCGTGAAGGAGAAGGCCTGGGAATCCTGGTCCCCAAGAGGCTAAAATCACGAAACCTTTCAAAATGGAGCCCCACAGCTTTGAAAGGGTGCGTTGGGGGCGGTGGTGAAACCAGGCGTGAAGGGCCAGATCAGGCAAAAATAAATGAAATAAATTAAATACAAAACCATTGCAACAAAGATAAAAAACAAAATAAACCTACCTTTCCACCTTACTCCAATGTCCCTCTCAGCCCCTAATGTCTCCCTCTCCGATCTCCCCCTCTCCCCCCCCCCCCCCCGCCCCAGATCTCCCCCTCTCCGATGTTCCTCTCAGCCCCCGATGTCTCTCTCGCCAGTCTCCCACTCTCTTCCCCCCCCGCCACCCCTGATGTCCCTCTCCAGCCTCCCCCCCCCCCACTGTCCCCTCCCCAAACCACGATCTTCAGTGCCCTCCACTCTCTGTTCCAGCGCCGGATGATGTCTCGCTCTCTCTCTCACCTCCACCCCCCGCCCCCGCCGTTGCAGCTCCCATCGGCAGCCAGCCTATGGATCTTCACCCCCCCCCACCACCTGCTGCCAACCCGCCACCATTTCAAAATTGAGCCCTATATATACCTGAGCTTTCAAAACAAGCTAACATGAGATATTTAGAGCTGTTTCATTCGGATCCTTTCGGTGAAGGAACCATTAGGCTTGGGGAAATGCTTATGACAGCTTGGAAAGCTACGGTACGACCAATTTTTTTTTATTCGTTCATGGGAAGTGGGCGTTGCTGGCGAGGCCGGCATTTAATGCCCATTCCTAATTGCCCTTGAGAAGGTGGTGGTGAGCCGCCTTCTTGAACCGCTGCAGTCCGTGTGGTGAAGGTTCTCCCACAGTGCTGTTGGGTAGGGAGTTCCAGGATTTTGACCCAGCGACGATGAAGGAACAGCGATATATTTCCAAGTCGGGATGGTGTGTGACTTGGAGGGGAACGTGCAGGTGGTGTTGTTCCCATGTGCTTGCTGCTCTTGTCCTTCTAGGTGGTAGAGGTTGCGGGTTTGGGAGGTGCTATCGAAGAAGCCTTGGCGAGTTGCTGCAGTGCATCCTGTGGGTAGTACACACTGCAGCCACGGTGCGCCTGTGGTGAAGGGAATTGAAACAACAAACCTGTGCTACAATAACAAAAAAAGCATGGACCACCATTCGCAACAACCAAAGCGCAGTCTCTCCTAAGCAAGTCGAACATCAACTCATCCTAAATGGCAAACCAGCCCACAAAGCATAGCGCAAAATGAAACAAGATAAGCAGGAGCTTTGCTCACTCCTTGAAGACAGCAAAGTCCACAATCAGCAGCTCAACATCAAGGGGCTAAAAATTACCATGGAAACATTGAAATGTGGAAAGGAAGCTAGCCTTGAAGGTATATCTAGTGAACTATTATGGCACTTTGGGAAGACAGCACAGAAGTGGCGACTTGACTTTTTCAACTCTTGCATGGAGAAAAAGCAGATATCCAAGCTGTGGATGCAGGCCATAATGTTGCAATATTCAAACTGCATAATGACCCCAACTTTGCAGAGAGTTACTGCCCAATATCCTTACTCTGCTTAATTTACAAGCTATATGAGCAGATGATAATGAATAGAATAACCCCATAGTGGAAGGGCAGCTAGTTGATGATCAAGCCGGTTTTCACCCAGGACATTCATGCTGTAAACAAGTTGCAAATCCATACATCGAAGATGGCTTTGAAATCAGCAAAAATTCAGGGCTGTGTTTACTGATCTGTCAGCTTCTTTTTTACAAATCACTCTCAGGATATGGGCTTTGCTGGTAAGGCTGAGATTTATTGCCCATCCCTACTTGCCCTGAGAAGGTGGTGGTGGTGGGTCTAACCTTGAACCGCTGAGTAGTGGTTTGATACAACTGTGTGGTTTGCTACTTACTTACTCAGTAAACAGTCAACTAAGTTGGTGTGGGACTGGAGTCACATATAGGCCAGACCTGGTAAAGATAATAGGTTTGATTCCCTAAAGGACATTAGTGAAACGGTTGGGTTTTTACGACAATCCGACAGGTTCAAGGTCACTTCTACTGGTACCAGCTTTTTATTTATTTTATTTAAACTAAATTTAAATTCTCAAACTACTATGGTGGGATTTGAACTCACATTCTCTGATTAGTCCAGAAAAATGTATCCTGACCCTTTCCCTCACAATTCATGATATGTTCAGGCAACTGGTGTAGAGTTCATGTCAGTGTGAAGGTAACACTTCATCCTGGTTTATAAAGAACAGCTGAATGTTCCTATTAGTTTGTGCACAATATACAGCTCATGGATAAGTCAGGTGATTTGTTGACATGAAAAATGTTGTGGCGTCTCTCAGCGTGCTGTGTCAAGGAGGTAAATTTTTATCTTCACCGCTGGGCGGTAATCTGGTGGAGTGGATCACCCGCTGGCATTAAAGCTGTTGATTTTCATTCCACTGATTTCAATAGAATGGAAATCGAATGGGTTCTACAATGGGTGTGCAATCCGCTATGTCAGATTACCACCCAGGCGAAGATGAAAACGTACCCAAAATGTCTCTCTCCTCCACTTGTATTGCTTGTTCTACCCCAGTGCTTTCCATGCTGGCTTTTCTGGCCTCTTACTACTCTGTCTATCTGTTCAGACATTGATCCTACACATCGAGCCAGATGACACTGCATGCTACATGTGATGATGCTGCACTCACTCTTCCTCTCCGTATGTCGGGTTGGAAACATAACTCAGTGACAACTATCTGCCTCCAACACTTTTTAAGCAATATCATAGAAAGTTACGGCACAGAAGGAGGCCATTTGGCCCATCATGTCCATGCCAACCGAAAAAGAGCTATCCAGCTTAATCCCACTTTCCAGCACTTGGTTTGTAGCCCTGTAGGTTACGGCACTTCAAGTGCACATCCAAGTACTTTTTAAATGAGTTGAGGGTTTCTGCTTCTACCTCCCTTTCAGGCAGTGAGTTCCAGACCTCCACCACCCTCCGGTAAAAACATTTCTCCTCAGCTCCCCTCTAATCCTTCTACTAATTACTTTAAATCTATGCCCGCTGGTCACTGACCCCTCTGCTAACGGAAATAGGTCCTCCCTATCCACTCTATCTAGTCCTGTCATAATTTTATATACCTAAATTAAATCTCCCCTCAGCCTCCTTTGTTCCAAAGAAAACAACCCCAGCCTATCCAATCTTTTCTCATAGCTAAAATTCGCCAGCCTTGGCAACATCTTCGTAAATCTCCTCTGTAACCTCCCTAGAGCAATCACATCTATCCTGTAATGTAGTGACCAGAACTGTACACAGTACACTAGTTGTGGCCTAACCAATGCTTTATATAGTTCTAGCATAACTTCCCTGCTCTTATATTCTATGCCTCAGCTAATAAAGGAAAATATTCCATATGCCTTTTTAACCACCTTATCTACCTGTCTTGCTACCTTCAGGGATCTGTGGACATGCACTCCAAGGTCCGTTTGTTCCTCTACACCTCTCAGTATCCTCCCATTTATTGTGTACTCCCTTGCCTTGTTTGCTCTCCCCAATATTGCACAACATGTGGTAAGAAGAGAAATTTGCGAGCGGTCACGGCATGGCAGATCTTTTGCCCTGCTCAGAGACAATGTTAATTTTAGGAATGCTTATTTTCTGAGAATGGGAAGGCAAATGAAAATTAGAATGTTGGGTGCACGGAAATGCTAGTTTTGTCCTTATTTGGAATGAGATTGCTGCCAACATTTAAGCACAGAGTGGTTCCCTTTTGCTTTAGACTGTGATGAATACATTTTAACCAAAATAAATGAATCATGCTGTAAATTGTCTGGTATGTTTTTCAGTGAACGATTCCCTCATGAGGTTTTGATTTGAACCAGTTCAGCTTGCCACATCTCTTATTACTGTATAACACAGCTGCTACTGTAACCCTTTTAATTTTGCAACCCCCCATGATTTCTGCATTAGTGTTTTCATTTCTTTAATTTATATATAAGTTGTTGCAATTATTTTAAATTGCAGTTTTAAGGGTAGAAATTACTGTTGGTGGATGTTTTCATACCAACACTTAACAGCCCGTTTCAAATTCCTCTCTCCGCTATTTTAACTGAGGCATTAGTGCGTTTATTTTAAACATATTAGTGCCTCCCTTTAAATAGTGGAGAAATTTCATATGAGGGTCTTAAACGTTTGTGTAATAATGTGACCAACAGTAATTTCTACCCACTAAAATTACAGTAGGCTCCAAAATACAACAAAGCTTCAAAAATCAAAATCTTCAAAGTCACTCGCATATCCACCTGGAAAAGAGAAAATATATCTTGTCATCAGCTCCTGCATACCCCATGAGAAATTTCTAAATTCAGCCCTGCTACAAAATGTGCTTTTGTGTACTTCCATTTATCAGCAATACAGAAATGGAACATTGAGTATATTAGCAGCTAAGGTCAATAAAGTTTTATCCGCAAGGAGAGGCAATCCCTGGGGCGGACAGCCAGGAAGGAGCATTTGGTCCCACAAAAATCTTGAAACAGAATTGTATCTGGTTTTTGGGGTGGCCTGCAGTGCTCCCCTTCAGGGCTGTTGGTTAGATTAATGGGCAGAGCGTGCAGAGTGAGCAGCATGGGTGTACTCTGCCCCTGGATACCTTGAAATTGCATCAGGGTGCTATGTACATCATAGCAAGTGTAACCCCTTTCAGGGTGCTACCGTCCTGTTCCTGCTAGACGGAGAGAACTAAAATTGGTCCCATATATTCTCTATGTTTCATTACAAGAGGAATTTTGCTCGGTATCTTCTCAATACTCTTACTTATGCTAAAGACCTGCAATATATCAACTGCGTCTATCTATAATGCACAGGAGGAAATTCAGACATAACACTGCATACATGGATTTAACTAACTCAAATTAATGTTAAAAAACGATTCAGCATCTTTAAGGAGAGCAGAACTGATACGTAACAATAGATACCTGAGAACGCGTTATGAGGCTTTAATACAATTAAGGTGTTCAGATGATACCACAAACCACAAAAGCAAGGCTTGAATAGTTTTAACTGTGATCAGAACCCTTGAAATTCAATTTTCCAGAAGGTAGCAACCATCAGTCCAAGTGATGAGATTCAGATGATGTCCCATTTTAGTCATTTTAGCAGGTTTACCCACTTACGCCCACTGACAAATATCTGTTTTTGCTTATAATTTGTTGGGATACTTAACGGTAAATAGTAATGAAAATGGAATCTGATCCTACAAGTGAGCAGGACCAAATAAATTAGGAGCACCACTGGTGCATGCAAGTTTAAAAGTCTTGGCTTTGAGTGGAATAAATAGAATGACAGAAAGGTTAAAGCATGGAAGGAGGCCATTTGGTCCATCAAGTCCACGCCGGCTCTATGCAAGAGCAATCCAGCTAGTCCCACTCCCTAGCCCTTTCCCCGTAGCAATTTTTTTCCTTTCAAGTACTTATCCAGTTCCCTTTTGAAGGCCATAATTGAATCTGCCTCCACCACTCGCTGTGTAAAAAAGTTTTTCCTCATGTCACATTTGGTTCTTTTGCCAATCACCTTAAATCTATGCCCTCTGGTTCTTGACCCTTGGGAACAGTTTCTCTCTATCTACTCTGTCTAGACCCTTCATGATTTTGAATACCTCTATCAAATCTCCTTGAAACCTTCTTTGTTCCAAGGAGAACAACCCCAGCTTCTCCAGTCTATCCACGTAACTGAAGTCCCTCATCCCTGGAATCATTCTAGTAAATCTCTTCTGCACCCTCTCTAAGGCCTTCACGTCTTTCCTGAAGTGCGGTGCCCAGATGGGACACAATGCTCCAGTTGTGGCCGAACCAGTGTTTTATAAAGGTTCATCATGACAGCCATACTTTTGGACTCTATGGCCCCGATATTACCAGGGAGGCGGGATGGCAGCGGAGGGGGCGACTGGGCGTGTGGGTAACCCGCCCAGTGAAAACAGTCTGTTCCCCACGTGATCGCAGGTAAATTGAAGCCACTTAACGTGGCTTCCGAGTTTCCTGTCGGAAACCTGCGCAGAGGGTGGACTGCGGACCCGCACCACAGGCTGTCAGCTGGAGGAGCTCTACTTAAAGGGGCAGTCCTCCAATGCTGCTCCTGCAGCAAAAAAACAAAATTATAGAATGGAGCAGCCCAGGGGAAAGGCTGCTCCCAGATTTACTGATGCCTCACTCCAGATCTTACTGGATGGGGTGAGGAGGAGGAGGGATATTTTCTACCCAGCGGACGGGAGGAAGTGGCCTGTCTCTGCCTCCAAGAAGGCCTGGCTCGAGGTGGCAGAGGAGGTCACCAGCAGCAGCAACGTCTCCCACTCATGGATCTAGTGCAGGAAGCGCTTCAATGACCTAACTAGGTCAGCCAAAGTGAGTACACTTACTCATTCTCCTACACTCCGTCTTCCACATCACTGCCCCCACCCGCCAATTCATTCTGTACATGCCAACACTACTCTATCACATCACTCCTCACACCCACTCAAAGCTCATCCTCAACTTACATGCACTTACTCACCTCGCCAGTACTCATCCCACCACTACCACTCAACCCAATCCTCATACAATCTCATGGCTCTCTCTCATACTCACCCTCTGATGCATCTCTTTCACGGTCAGCCTCACCCAAACCAATGCATTCAGCGGTTGGCCATGTCACCATCCCTCACCCACGCCTCTCTCCTTTCTCCCCTTATAGGAGAAGAGAGCCCAGAATGCACGGGAGAGGGCGAAGACTGGAAGGGGGCCGTAACTTCAGGTTGTCCTCACAGACGCAGAGCAGGAAGTTCTTGAACGTTCTTGAGCCACACCCTCGAGTGCCTGTCCGTCGGGGACACCGAGATTACCACCCGACAAATGGCTGGTGACAGAACTTTAATGTTCAGCACTCACAAAAGCAAATGATGTTAACATGCCTTGCCATCTTCAGCACCTCAACATCTGTCATCATGCTTAATATTGCCTTCTGTTCTCTTACTGGGCCTTCAGCGACCGCCGTGACGCGGAGGGTGATTCCTCAGAGGACCTGCCGGCCTCTGAGGGGGCACTGTCACATCTGAGCGAGCCATCCACCAGCGCAGATACTCACACCTCGGTGGGTCCCCGTCCTCACTTAGTTGGGGTCGCACATGGTGAGTCACCACACACGTGAGCACAAGCAGACACTGGTGGCAGGGGCAGCTGTGGAGAGTCCCCGTCGGTGGGAGCACTCTTCTCCAGGCTCTGCTCAGCTGGACACAGATGCTGAACCCTTGGGGCCATCCTTTAAAAGGAGAATGATCGAGGGGCAGCAGCACATTTGCAAGGTGCTGGAACAGGTGCCATGCGCACTCTCCACAATCGCGCAGAGGATGGAGGAGTCCAACTCCTGGAATGGTGGCACAGGTACAGGAGGGAATCTCTGAGATACTGTCACAGGGATGTGAGGGCATCTCTGAGATAGTGTCGCGGGTAAGTGCGAGAATGTCTGCGATGGAGGGAAGGCTAGCCTCCATCGAGCTTCAAGCACGGCTCACCAATGAGTCCAGCGAAGCCCTGACAACGGCCCTTCGGACTCAGGGTGAACAACTTTCTGCTGCCTTATACAGGCAGGCAGATACACTAGCGCTGGCCTTACAAGGCTTCACACATGTCCTCCAAACTGTCGTCCAGCAGGTTGGTAGGAGAGATGTGGGCCTGGCCCAGGAGAGGGATGATGACGAAAGTGGACATGGAAGTGAGGACGCCACTCAAAGCACTCCCACGTCTCACCCGTTGCCCCCGTCAACCAGTACCCGCAATGCTGCCTCCTCTCCAGGTGGTCGAGTCTGCCCCTACACAGGTGCAGGTGGAGCAGTCTTTGGAGGGACCCTCACGGGCACCGAAACCCAGAGGGCATAGGCCCAAAGCATCTAGTCGGTCAGGGCATGAACAAGAGCAACCTGCCATACCTCTGCTGCAGCCACAGGGGAAGCACAACGTAGGAGTAGTCGGAAGCGTAAGGCAAAGGTTTTGTGAGCACAAAGGGGATGCACAAGGATGTTTGACGGTTTGTCATGTTTTTTATTTATCTTTGATTTTTGTTAATGGCACATTAAATATTATTATTGTCACCACTACTGCCACGTCTTGGCCATTCTTGACTGGATTGTGTAATATGTCCTTTTCATGAGATTCACCATGAACACCCACACTTGATGCCACCCATTGGGTCACCCTGCAGTGGGTGTATGTGTAGCTGCAGGACTACTTTGTGCAAGTGCCTGTGGCGCAGCACTGTGTTGTGGAGCTCCACGTGGCGGAGGTGGACTGTGTAACTGGCGAGGCTGGTCATGTTGCTCGTCCTCGGATGAAGTGATGAATGCAGCTATGGCGCCCCCCCATCCTGACGGTGAGAGTTTGATGGGGTCCACAAAGTAGGTAAATGTGTTTGCACAGCAAAGTTTAGGGTATAAATTAATAATTTTGAGTGGAAAGACAAAGGTGTTGCAGCCAAAACTTTTTCTGAAGTGACACAGTGCCCTGCTGTAAAAAATGAGGTATTCCCCCCAGCTGTTAAATAATCCTTTGCATCTCCCACAGGCTGCTGATTGAAACACGTCTGCTCCAACAGGGAGTGTTTCCCACAGCACGGGAAACATGCTGAGGATCCTTCAAAATTGCCAAACCCCTGCCAAAATCTCCACTCAATGAGGTTTGTCAAGTACCTCAACTAGCCAAATAAGTATCTAAATTATCATCCCGCCGGCTTTAATTGCCAGTGGGAGTCCCGCATGCGGGAGCTGCACGCACACCCGAACGCGTCATTGGGGAACCTGGAAGTGAGCGGGTTGGAGCCGGGTTCTGAACCCACTCCGGGATTCCGACATTTTCGGCGCCCCCCCGCCCCCAACGCACCCGCTCGTTCATCCGAAAATCGGCCCCTATGCCTCTATTTATAAAGCCCAGGATCCCGTATGCTTTTTTAACTGCTTTCTCAACCTGCTCTGCCACCTTCAATGATTTGTGGCAATATACCCCCAGATCTCTGTGTTCTTACACCCCTTTTAAGAGTTATGCCCTCTAGTTTATATTGCCTCTCCTCGTTCTTCCTACTGAAATGTATCACTTCGCATTTTTCTGCATTAAATTTCATCTGCCACGTGTCCGCCCATGCCACCAGCCTGTCTATATCCCCTTGAAGTCTATCACTATCCTCCTCATTGTTCACTACCCTGCCAAGTTTTGCGTCATCTGCAAATTTTGAAATTGTGCCCTGTACACCCAAGTCCAAGTCATTAGTATATATCAAGAAGAGCAGTGGTCCCAGCACTGACCCCTGGGGAACACCACTGTACAGCTCCCTCCAGTCCGAAAAACAACTGCTCACCACTACTCTCTGTTTTCTGTCCCTTAGCCAATTGTATCCATGTTGCTACTGCCCCCTTTATTCCATTGGCCACAATCTTGATGATAAGCCTACCGTGAGGCACTTTATCAAATGCCTTTTGAAAGTCCGTATACACCACATCAACTGCATTGCCCTCATCTACCCACTCTGTTACCTCATCAAAAAACTCTATCAAGTTAGTTAAACATGATTTGCCTTTAACAAATCCATGCTGGCTTTCCCTAATCAATCCACACTCATCCAAAGTGACTATTAATTCTGTCCCGGATTATTGTTTCTAAAAGTTTCCCCACCACTGAGGTTAAACTGACTGGCCTATAGTTGCTCGGTTTATCCTTACACCCTTTTTTGAACAAGGGTGTAACATTTGCAATTTTCCAGTCCTCTGGCACCACCCCTGTATCTATGGATGTTTGGAAGATTATGGATTTCCACCCTTACTTCCCTCAGCAACCTAGGATGCATCCCAACCCAACCGGACTTTAAGTATAGCTAGCCTTTCAAGTACCTCTTCTTTATCAATTTTTAGCCCATCCGGTATTTCAACTATATCTTCCTTTACTGAGGCTCTGGCAGCATCTTTTTCCTTGGTAAAGACAGATGCAAAATACTCATTTAGTACCTGGGCCATCCGCTCTGCCTCCATGAGTAAATCTCCTTTATGGTCCCAAATCGGCCCCACCCCTCCTCTTACTACCTGTTTACTGTTTACATGCCTGTAGACTTTTGGATTCCCTTTTATGTTGGCCGCCAGTCTATTCTCATAATCTCTCTTTGCCCCTCTTATTTCCTTTTTCACTTCCCCTCTGAACTTCCTATATTCAGCCTGGTTCTCACTCGTGTTATCAACCTGACCTCTGTCATAGGCCCCTTTTTCCTGTTTCATCTTACTCACTATCTCTTTTGTCATCCAGAGAGTTCTAGCTTTAGTTGCCCTACCTTTCCCCCTCGTGGGAATGTACCTAGACTGTACCCGAACCATCTCCTCCTTAAAGGCTGCCCTCTGTTCAATTACAGTTTTGCCTGCCAATCTTTGATTCCAATTTACTCGGGCCAGATCTGTTCTCGTCCCATTGAAATTGGCCCTCCTCCAATTGAGTATTTTTACTTTAGAGTGGTCCGTGTCCTTTTCCATAGCTATTCTAAACCTAATGATACTATGATCGCTGCTCCCTAAATACTCCCCCACTGACACTTGCTCCGCTTGGCCCACCTCATTCCCTAGAACCAAGTCCAGCAATGCCTCCTTCCTCATTGGGCCAGAAACATCCTGGTTAAGAAAGTTATCCTGAACATATTTCAAAGATTTTTTTTGTAATCAACAGCTTGCCATCAAGTATTCTTGAATCCAGTATAAAACTAGATAATATAAACACATTTTAGATTGTTACTATATTAATTATAAATTATAAATTCAGACAATGCTTTCATATGTCCCTATTCTCCATGTAAAACAGTTTCATGCTTTTTAAATTAGATAAAATTAGTGAGCATTGGAGGGTTGCAGGAAATCCAGCTGCACTTCTGTGGAACTGAGCTAAAAGTAAATATTCCCAGCACTAATGTTCAGGTTGCTTACGTCCAGGTACTACTGGGAAGAGCCCACTCCACCATGCACACTCCAACTTTTGGCACACGAAAATTGCATCAGGATCCTTCATCCTGGTTTAGGACTCCGATTTAAATATTTAAATCAGGCTTGGTTTGGGCAGGAGCGTTGGCCGCCTATTTTGAGACCCGCTTGAAAATCAAGCCAGGCACGCCTTGGGCAGCCAGTGGTTAAGAGTTTCTTCTTAAATTTGCGTTTGCCGACCACCTCATTTTTCAGCATGAATGGGACAATAGGCACATGAAAATTTCCCTCTTAGTATAACAAGAAATGCAGCAGCATTGATTGGTAGTTGGTTGGCAGATAAGAAGCAAGATAAGGGTCAATGGGTCTTGCTCAGAATGGAGAAGAGTTGGAAATGGTGTACTCCAAGGGTCAGTGCAAGATCGACTTTTGTTCTCGAAAGAGAGATAAACATAATATTCATGACATCGAAATTTGCTGAGGACACAAAAGTAGGGATTTTGGCAAACAGTGAGGAGGACTGTGTAAGACTTAAGGAGGGCAGAGGTTGGCAGAATGGGCAGACAGGTGGCAAATGCAATTTAATGCTGAGAAATGTAACATGATGCATTGTGGGAGGAAAAACAAGGAATGTGAGTATATACACAATGTAAATATGCTGAAGGACGTGCAGAAGAGAGAGACCAAGGCATGCAAATAATTCCGAGAAAGTACTAGTGCAGGTAAATAAAGCCATAAAAAAGATCAATAGCATTTGGGCTTTATAACTAGGGGTATAGAGTACAACAGCAAAGTGGCAGTGGGTAGGCCCCTTGTTGAAGTACTGCCTGCAGTTTCAGTGCCCCATTATAGAAAAGACATTAAAGCAAACTAGGTTCATCAGGATGATGCCACGGATGAGAAACAATAGTTATGAGGAGAGACTTCAGACATTGGGATGAGTTCTATTTCAACAGAGAAGGCTAAGGGGAAATTTAAGAAGTTTTTAAAATAAAGGGTTTTGATAGAGTGAAGAAAAAATGACTATTTCTGGTTAGAAAGTCAGTGATGAGGGGGTCATCAACTTAAAATTATCATTAAGAGAGTGAGAAGAGGGGATAGGAAAAATTTCTTTATACAAGAGTTATTGGAGCATGGAACATCTTACCACAGGGAGTAGTTGAGGTAGAGATCACTGCACCTTTTAAGGGAAGTGTAGATAAATATTTGAAGCAGTGGAAGATACAGGGCTTTGTGGAAAGGGAATGGCAATGGGGTTACTTTTGGACTGCACTAGCAAAGATCTAGCACAGACTCAATGGGCCAAATAGCCTCCTTTTGTGCTGTTAAAATTCCAGGGCTTCTCCAATACATTTTGTCCATCATCTTGAAAATCCCATTACTGGGGATTAAATCTAGAAGCTATGGGCTGATATGATCCCAACAACAGTATATTTTAAGTTTGCCAGTTGAATTTAACCAAAATGGACAAAATTAAATCTCATCCTTCCAGAATAGTAACCTGAACGTTGGCCTATTATGGCATTTAGCAGTTTCTTAAATGAGTCCAACATCCTGGCTTCAATTAACCTTCCTTGCAACCCATTCCAGTTGTTAGTCACCCATTGTGTAAAGAAATACTTCCTGATGTCTGTCCTAAATTTTTCCTTCACATTCCTGAACCTGTACCCTCATTTCCTACTGCCTAGGCCTATCTGAAAGCATAGTTTCACTACCCATATGAGCATCTTATATATATGTATATGGCCACCTCTGAGAAGTCTCTTTTTGAGGTTGAAAATGCTGGATTATCAAATCATTCTTCATAACTATTTCTCATTACACCAGGGATTTGCCTTTTTGCTCTCTTCTGCATTGCCTCTAGTACGTGGCTAGCCCACTTATGTTGGGATAACCAGTACTCCACGTGTGGCCCAATCACGACAGCATGAATGCTGGTGATTTGAACTCAATTGATTTAGCAATATATCCCAACATTCTATTTGCTTTGTTATTGCTGCTCAACACTGTTTGGACATCCCCATGGGCAAGTTCTATCCCAACTATGGAGTATGTATGCTTTGTATTCTTACTTCCAGTATAAAGCAACTTGTATTTGTCCATTTTGAACTTCATTCGTCACTGATCAGCCTTGGTGCAAACGCAGCTGAGCTCTTTGTAAGGTCTCAGTGCCTCCTCTTTGGCCACAACCCTATCTGCTCCCAGTGAGGTGTCATGTGTGAATTTAACTACTTTGCATTGAAACTGCAATTCCAAGTCATTAATGTGTACCAGGTCAAGGAGAGAAGACCATGGAGTCAATACTATTTTATAATTCTGCCTCAAAGGAGTTTGAGAGGGGCTGTAAAATTAATAAAAAATTGCCTGTAGTAGTCAGAAAGAACAATTTAAATGGAATTTGACTTATTAGTAGAATTACGAAGATTAATGACCTAGGAGAAAGGGTGTATTCAATTAGCGGATTTTTTGACTTCAAGAATGCATTTGCTCACATTGGATACTATGGTGTAATTCTTTGGTTTTAAAAGCAATTTACTCATTTTTATATTTTATAAGATTAGAAGTTACAACTTCTGCTTTTTGCCTTGTTGGAAGCAGCAATGAGTTCACGAGAGGCCATGTGCCTCTTTGTAATGTCATTACTGCAAAATTATCAGGGAAATAATTGAGGTATATTAAGTACCAAAAATGTTTTCCTTGTTTGCTATTATAAAGTTCTATTTTCCTCAATTGAATTTGTTTCACTGATTAATTGGAAGTAAGGGTCAGATAATGGTATACAGGTACAACTTTCTTACATTACACAATACTGATTGCGTAGTATGATTTATAATAAAGCTAGGATAAAGGTGTGAATGTAGTACCAAATATTATGTATTTAAGTGAGGAAAATGCATCTTAGGTACAAAGGGGGACTGTTAAGGGTTTTCAGGTGTACTAATTTCAAAATTTTTAGATATCCTCATTTCTGTAAAAGGCTTAGCAACTCTTAGGGCCTTGAAATTATGAGATGTAAATATTAGCATAGGGACACTCAACGTGTAGAAGTGCAACTCCTATGTCTATTACTTTAACTGAGGCATTAATCTTATTTTAAATGGGTTTACTTGGACATAGGAACTGCCTACTAACATTCAGGCTTGGAATTTTACTCCAAACCGTGGGGCAGGGAGGATGTCCGGACGGGAACCCCGTACTACATTCACACCTTTATCTTAGCTTTATTATAAATCATACTACGCAATCAGTATTGTGTAATGTAAGAAAGTTGTACCTGTATACCATTATCTGACCCTTACTTCCAATTAATCAGTGAAACAAATTCAATTGAGGAAAATAGAACTTTATAATAGCAAACAAGGAAAACATTTTTGGTACTTAATATACCTCAATTATTTCCCTGATAATTTTGCAGTAATGACATTACAAAGAGGCACATGGATTTCCCAGACGTCGTGCCAATTTTCGGAGGTTTCCTGCGCGACAGCCAGCCAGATTGGCAGGCTGGCTGCCTGTCGGTCGGATGGGAAAGCTGCCGGGGAGTGGAGGGCAGCTAAGTCAGACATGGGTGGGTTTTGGTCTGGACATCGGGGTGGGGGGGGGGTGTTGGAGTACAATGGGGAGGGGTCAGAGTACATCGGGAAGGGGGTCAGAATACATTTAGTAGGGGGGGGTTCGGAATACATCGGGGGGTGTCAGAGAACATTGTTGTGGGGGGGGTCAGAATACATCTGGGGGGAGGTGTCAGAGAACATCGTTGTGAGGGTTGGAGACATCGGTGGCGGGGGGCGGGGTGGCGATCGCATGTGTTCGATCGCACAGGTAAGCTTGATGGGCCTGGAGGAAACACTCCTGCTCCTCCTGGCCCGCAAGCAGTGCAATAAAGGCACTTACCTGTTGATCTGGACCTTCTCGCCTCCTCTTATGTGTCGTGAATCAGAAGGTCCGGGAATCCCAGCTCCCAAGATTTAAAAATAAAGAAGTTATCAAAATGGAGGCACGCAGCCTCCTTAAAAGATTTAACTGACCGACCCACCTCCTGAGAGGGGGTTGGTCACCCCCCCCACCAACTGGCCTTCGTTGAAACTGGAAGTAGACAGGTTGGAGGCAAGTTAGGGTCAGGTTTTACATTCCCACTCAATCATCCTTGGGGGTTAAAATTACCCCTTATGTGTTCATAACCTAGCATTCATATAGCACAATTGCATGGACAGGAAGTCTTTTAAAAATAATGGCATTTTTAATGTCAGCAGCAACTCACTGGTGATTACCACTAGCGTTAAAATTACGTCAATCAGAAAAACTAGGCTGTTATAGGAACAGGAGTAGGATATTCAGCCCCTCGAACTTGTTCCGCCATTCAATTAGATCATGACTGATCAGCATCGTAATTCTATTTACCTGCCTTTGTTCCATATCCCAAACAAAAATCTGAGTTTTGAATTTTTCAATTGACCTAGCCTCAACAGCTTTTTGAGGGAGAGAGTTCCAGATTTCCACTAACCTTTGTATGAGGAAGTGCTTCCTGACATCAACCCTGAATGGCCTAGCTCTAATTTTAAAAGAGGTTATGCCCCCTTGTCCTGGACTCCCCCATCGGAGGAAATAGTTTCTCTCTATCTACCCTATAAAATCCTTTAATCATGACATTAAAGGAATGCCGATCAGAAATGTGGACTATTATTTGGTGTGATTTGTCACCAGAAAATTGTTGAAAGCTATATCTTAGCATGCTGTTGTAATAGCAGCCTGGACCTGAAGCATGAAGTCCTTGCTTTAAGTTCCAGAACTTCACGAATCATCAATTAGATCACCTCTTAATCTTCTATACTCTAGGGAATGCAAGCCTAGTCTATGCAACCTATCATCATCATTTAACCATTTTAGTCCTGGTAACATTCTGGTGAATCTGTGCTGCACCCCCTCCAAGGCCAACATATTCTTCCTGAGGTGTGGTATTGTGCCATGCAACCTACAGAATCCTCAGAAAACATGACTCAATTGATTTTTTTGTATGCAGCATTTAACTGCATTTTAATACAGTAGCAAACAAGTACCAAATTACTTGGATGGACATTTTATGGAAATTTTGCAAACATACCCATTTCGGTCTCCGAAGATATAGCTTCCAAAAAGTCTCCTAGACTGGCATCCTCTGTATATAAAGCCACCCACTAAAGGGCTGTGACTAGAAGATTTGAACTCAACTACTGGAGGTTCTGTTTCTGCAACAAAAAAATTCCGTAGCATTGATTTCTGACAGGAAATGTTGGCTAAAAGTAACAGATTAGGAATACATTTGTTTTACTTATTGCATTATAAGTGGAATGTTGGGGAGGGATCATACTGCTATGAATTGTTTGTAATTTAGTCACAATAACTCTTTATAACCTTTTAACAGTTTTCCTGAAAATGCATTTCATATTTATAAGTGCAGCTGTTCAAAACAAAAATGGAAGCACGAACAAGCATGCTTTAAGATTCACAATTACCATAATCTTTCCCCCTTGTTATCTTGATTATTCTTCCTGATGATTTATTCCAAGTATTTGACTCTGAACAAAGTATGGTCAGATTGCCATTAGAGTCTATGAGATGCTGATCCACTGCGCACCTACATAAAATCAAGATATCATTAAAGAGGGTCACTGAGGGAAAAAAAAATCATTACCTTAAAGATTGTTTAAGTGATAGCAATGCAAGCTATTAAAACACCATCAACACGCACTGGTGTAAACAATGGTGCATTTAATAATTCAATATTTCAGGACTATTCACCATTTTCTCCTCTTCTGATGTTGACATTTTACTTAAATGTCTTTAGACATTATCAGGCTTTTAGCTAATTGTACAATAACATGGGGGTAGATATCAGGCCTGCGATTCTACAAGCCTGCTTTGTTGCCAAAGCACGGTGATGTGGGACATCTGGCCGCTGGTCTTCTCCAGCCTGGCCCTGTCCCAAATCATGGGGGGGGGGGGGGGGAGGAAATAGGAACATTTGCATAAAGGGAGCAGCACCAGAAATTCCAGAGTAGCACTTTTTTGCCTTGTAGGGGGTCGAACTGGATGAAGATCTCAGGACTTACGAAGAGAAAGCTCTATTTTATGATTGAAGTTGGAAAACTGGCATTGTGAGCCCCAATTCCCCAGAGTGATATCCTGACAACGCAAGGCGTACTTTGCATTGGCGGCTGAGATGAAGAAACTGGCAGGATTTGGGGGAAATTACATCATTTTGATAGCCCCATCTCCTTTTCTGACATGGTATTAGAAATCTGTTGATATTGTTTTTGGCTCGGAAGAATGGTGAAAAATAAAAGCTCTCTCAATGTGAAGCAAAAAGATAAAAAAAAAATTCTGGCTTTCAACCAAATTCCCAAAAGTGCAAATGGATCCAATACATCAGTGTTTCCTTTCCTAATCCAGTCACTCTTTATTCCCTGTACTTTAGGGAATAAAAAAAATGCATTTCTCAAACTCTGTGGTAACATAATGCCATAATGCTTCAAAGTACCAAAGTACTATACCACAGTGCAGAAGGATGCAGGTTCTGGGCAATGATTCTGCAGCTGGTAAGTGGCCAAACTCCATCACTTGGTTGTTGGGAAGTGTGAGAGGCCAGGTGCTTCAGGGAGGGTGGAAAAATCAGATGGAAAGTCATCCCGGGGCAGTTAAACTACAATATTGGCAGAGGATGAGGAGCAGGTTGCAGGCCCACCAGCCTGGCTGGGACGTTGCCATAGTAAGACCAAGAGTAGGAAAGGGGATAAAACAATAAATACTTTTCAAATATGTACATATTTTTTCCTAATTTCAGTATAGTTAGTTTTGGTGCAAGATCAGAATACTTAAAAAGATGAGATCATTCCAAAATACGGAACAATCCTTTAACTAAATCTATGTTTAGGAGAAAAAAAAGCTGTCATTGGACCCACTGAGTTAACCAAGCTGCTGGGAGAAGGGTTCATTCATTTTAATCTCAATCTATGTTTATTAATTTGGAGAATCACAATCCAAAATAAAGAAAAAAACTGGCATCTTTCTCTTTCAATCCTTTATAAGGAAGGTGAAGAGGGGTGGAGAATTTTTTTTTAAATGAAAAAAATTTGGTTAGCTCTCAATACAAAGGAATGGACCTTTTGTTTCCAATCATTCATTTGTCTTCAATATCAATAAGTGTTGAAGCTTTTTTTGAAGTCTACACTTTTTTTTTCAAATAGCAAATCCAATTTTCTTCTCTCCTCCTCTAAAGGCACTATTACTTGTTGGAAGAAAGCTGGTGGCAGCCCTCCACACTTCACCCAAGTAGTCATTCTTCAGTTGTGGGCGTCAACCCCTTTATTGCCTCTAAGCTGTCAGACTGCTTGTCTGGATGAATCGCAATTTCCTCCAGTTAAACATTGGGAAGTCCGAAGCCATTGTCTTCAGCCCCCACAACAAACTCTGTACCATTGCCATCAGTTCCACCCCCTCTTCGGCCAGTGTCTTAGGTTGAATCAGACTGTTCATAACCTCAACGTCCGATTTGAACCCGGGCTGAATTCTGACCCCATATCCTCTCCATCACAAAGACTGCCTACTTCCACCTCCGAAACATCACCCACCTCTGCCCTTGCCTCAGTACATCTGCTGCTGAAACCCTCATCCATGCCTTTGTCATCTCCAGAGTCGACTATTCCAATGCTCTTATGGCCAATCTCCCATTCTCCACCCTCAGTAAACTTCACCTCATGCAAAACTCTGTTGCGTATATCCTATCACGTACCAAGTCCCACACACCCATCAACCCTGTGCTCATTGATCTACACTGGCTCCTGGTCCCCTAGCACCTCAAATTTAATATTCTCATCCTCATGTTTAAATCCCTTCAGGGCCTCACCCCTCCTTACCTCTGTAACCTTCTCCAGTCCTATAATCCCATGAGAACTCTGCATTCCTCCAACTCTGGTCTCTTGTGCATTCCCCATACTCTTTGTCCCACCAATGGTGACCATGCCTTTAGCCATCTGGGCCCTATGCTGTGGACTTCCCTGAAACTCTTCACCTTTCTTTCCTCCTTAAAGACCCTCCTTAAAACCCATCTTTATGACCAAGCTTTGGCTTGGTACCCGTTTTTGTCTGAATACACCTTTGTGAAGCAGTCTAGGATATTTTTCCCATTGCAAGTTGTTGTTGTTGACTAGCAGGTATTTGATTATGGAGGGCAGCACAAGTCCAATCCTGTCCTCACCCAAAGTCTGCAAACACGCAGTTGCCAGCAACAGGTTGATGTCCCCCTCCTAGGCCTAGGGATGCTCTGGTCAACTATACTGCTCCCACTAGTTTCCTCACTGAGATTAGCTTACTCTCTATAGACTGGAGAACCAAACCTGTTATCTTTCCGGACTATACAAATACTTTATATTTGATATGTGGAAGGGGCTCTCTCTTCTATTTATGTTTGTTTGTGTTGTCATTACTGAATAAAATCTTATTAAAATCAGACGATCAGCAACTCACAGGACCCATGAAAACATGAGCCACTGATACTATTGGGTCTCTGGAGATTCAGGTTTATGCTAGAGTGCCATTTATTGCAAGATTGCTTTATGGCTCAGTACCTCAGTGGGCAGTGCATTAAAAAAAAGGAGATGTAAAGGTGACTGGAATAGGCTCTATGACTCAGAGAAACCACATGCGCCCTGCAATAAAACTATAAAAAGGACTACCCCAGGACTGATTGCTATGCACCATTCCTTACAGCCACCTGAATTCAAAAAGGGTTTGAGGATTGCATGCCTTCCAGAAGTGTCCATAATATAGGCCCTGTTGCTTAAACCACCAAGAACTTTAATAACCTAAAAGGAAAATGTAGCAGAGAGCTCTTTCTTTCTTTTCCTCCTAGCTTTATCCTTGTATAAGGCCTAAATAGAACCAGACAACGACACACCAGAGGAAGCACAGTTTTGATCACAGCCAGAAAAGCAGCCACAAATGGGCTGGGGTCACAGCAAGGAAATTTCCCAGCAATGACCAAGCACAAGAGAGCTCAGGTACGACCACTCTCAATTTCAAAGATGATTTCATGCTCTCACAATTTGCTCGTATTGTACAAAATGTAGCATTTAAAGTAAGCTCCAGCCTGGGGCGAATAGTAAGAATTTGTAATTGGGTAGGTAGGTCAACGGAATTAATGTGGAATTAAAGTTAGATTACTGCATAGTTTATCAAGTGAACTGAAGGACATCTAGGTGGGAAGCAAAGCAATGTATTGTTACTAAATACACTGACTGTGTTTGCTACTGCTTCTTTAGATCCTTTCTATAATTTGGTCTTGATTTAGAATTTATACTGTTTAGTAGCCTGCCAGGCCACATGAACGTATATCTTTGGAAAGTAGCTTTTCTAAGGCTTTAATTGTAATCCTAAGAAAAAGTGTTGTATTCTATATTTTACATTTTTTTAAAAATAGGCCCTACAAATTGCACAGGAAATGGTGATTTAATTTAAATACATAATTTACTGCAGAGCAAATTAAATACTTAATAAGAAAAATTAACTCTGAGATTGCGTGGGGGGAGAAGCAGATCGCGTGGGGGGGGCAGGGAGGAGCAGATCGCGCCGGGGAGGAGGAGATCGCGCCGGGGGTGGTGGGGGGGGGGGTGGGGGGGAGGGAAGGGTCGGCAAGGAGGGAAGAGATTGGGTGGGTGGGGGGGGGGGGGGAAATCAGCATCGAATCACCGAGTGGGGAGCGGGGTCTGGAGATTCCGGGGAGTGGGTCTGGAGATCGCGAGACAGGGGTTGGCCGATTGTAGGGCGGGAGGCAAATCTTGACAGCTTAGCTTGAGGGTTCGGGGGGAAGCACTCCTGCTCCTCTGGCCCACAAGCAGTGCTAGAAAAGCACTCACCTGCTGGATCCGGCAATTCACACCTCCCTTTCGCGGCAGTCTCATTAACATATTTAAATTACTGACTCGCTCACCCCCACAACCTGCCCTGATTAAACCGGAAGTAGGCGTGTTCGTGGCTGTTTGGGGTCGGGTTTCACATTTTTAACAATACCCCACCTCCACCTGTCCTGTAGGTTAAAATTCACCCCTTTAACTCTGTTTCTCACTCCACAGATGCTGCCTGACCTGCTGAGCGTTTCCAGCATTTTCTGTTTTTATTTCAGATTTCCTGCATCCGCTGTATTTTGCTTTTGCTCTAATATTTAGGAATGAGTTATAAACTACTTGCTATAACTACTATAAGCTATAAGCTTGGCATTCAAATGACGATTGGAAATTGCTCTGGAAATTTATGATATGACCTGAATCCACTTAATTGGATTACAGTCTTGTAACTCACTCTCCAATATCTATTACTTTAAGGCTCTGATTTCCAGCTCCCCACCAATATATTATGACTATGTGAACACAACATTGGTGCTGGTTCTCAAAAACATGAACATAAAATTAAACACGTTAAGAACATGGCCACTTACCTGAGCAGAACCCTTCCTCCATACGGTGCAAGTAATCAACTGATTTGCAAACATTTGCATGGCGTTGTATTTTTAGATTTGAATTGAATCTTGTTTCCTCCATTTTTTTTTGTTGTGAATTTGTGCCAGTTGACACTTGACTTTGTAACACATGAAGCAAAAACTGAGGCCTTTATTTTAACAACTGTAATTTGAGTTTATCCACAGAATCTTTAAGCACACTTACCTGCCTGGGTTATGGAGTCCATGTGCAAATATTTCTGGTGGTTGATTGGTGCTATTAAAGTAGGGATTGCTTCTGGGTATAGCATAAGGTGCACTGCAGGAGTCAGTATCAACATCAATTCGAAGCACGGAGCCTGTAAAATCACTGGAAAGATTATATGGCAAATATTAGAAAAAATTAGAGGAAGCATAGACTTTTGTTAATAAACAAGGATGCAAATCCAAATACATCGTCAGTTCGGGTAGTTTGCCAAGCAGTAGAATTTGGGCCAAATGTGGAGACCTCTCATTTGGATGTACTTCTTCCTTTAACAAATAGGTTTGTGAAAATGCAGAGGAATAAAAGGTTGGTTTTCACCCACAATTCCTCACACTGTTTACGATTTTAGACAGGGTCCTATTAAGAGGCCTAATCCAGGTAAGATGTTTCTCCACAGGGTAAGAAGAAAATTGGAGGACTTGTTGATTTGGGCTGGTATGCACCTACTACCACTAGCTGAGAAAAATAATTGCACTAAATGAATATTGCATGGGAGGTTCTCCTCTCTAGTGGTGGTCTGCAGCAGATTTCTTGGGAAGTTATCTGGTACATCTCCTGAGGGAAAAGTGAAGAGGGTGTGTGCTTGGTGAGTGTTAATGATATAATTAATAAGTGTTAATTACTGTTAAATGTATGAGTCAACATCAGTTCCCATGCAGTCAAGTGATAATTATGCACACCCATATTCCCATGTGGTCTAGTTCAACGCGCTTGGTTTCAAACTCTCCTCCAGCCTGTGCTAACTGGTTTGTCTAAGAATAGTATTAAATCCTTCCAATGTTTCCAAATGCAACCTCGTTATTTTCAGCTAGCTGAAAAAGTTTTATACTCTCACCTGGGAGATACTGAAGAAAGACCTTGCATTTATATAGCACTTTATTGCATTCTCAGGATATCCCAAAGTGCTTCACAACCATAGAATTACCTTTATAATGGACTCACTGTTGTGTAGGCAAACATGTCAACCAAATTGTGCACAGCAAGACACCAAATAGCAAAGGAGATAAATGGCCAATTTGTAATGTTGGCTACAGTACCGGGAGAACTTCCTGAGCATCCTTGAATACTGCCATGGATGAGATTTTGACTGTGAGACGAGGCCTTCATTGAACATCACATCTAAAAGTGCTGTGACAATGCAGCACTCCTCAGTACTCTGATGAAGTGTCAGTCTAGAACATAAGAACCTAAGAAATAGGAGAAAGAGTAGGCTATACAGCCCCTCAAGACTACTCAGCTCCACTTTCCTGCCTGATCCCCATATTCCTTGATTCCCTTAGTGTCCAAAAATCTATCGATCTCAGTCTTGAATATACTCAATGACCAAGCATCCACAGCCCACTGGGATAGAGAATTCGAAATATTCACAACCCTTTGAGTGAAAATTTTTTTCCTCATCACGGTGCTAAATGTCCATCCCTTTATCTTGAGACTATGACCCCTAGTTTTAGACTCTCCAGCCAGGGAAAACAGCCTCTCAGCATCTACCCTGTGAAGCCCTCTAAGAATTTCAAACGTTTTAATAAGATAACGTCTCATTCTTCTAAACTTCAGAGAATATGGGCCCATTCTACTCGATCTCTCCACATATGACAACCCTCTCATCCCAGGATTCAATCTAGTGAACCTTCGTTGCACCCCCTCTAAGGGAAGTATATCCTTCCTTAGGTAAGGAGACCAAAACTGTACACAGTACTCCAGGTGTGGTCTCACCAAAGCCCTGTATAATTGCAGCAAGACTACTCTTATACTCACTCCCCCTTGCAATAATGGCCAACATACCATTCCCCTTCCTAATTGCTTGCTGTACCTGCATGTTAACTTTCTGTGATTCATATACGAGGATACCCAAACCCCTCTGAATACCAACAGTTCTTAGTCTCTCACCTTTTAAAAAATATTCTGCTTTCCTATGCTTACTACCAAAATGGATAATTTCACATTTCCCCATGTTATACTCTATCTGCCAGCTTCTCGCCCACTCACTTAACCTGTCTATATCCCTTTGCAGCCTCCTCACAGCTTGCTTTCCCACCTAGCTTTGTATCATCAGCAAACTTGGATACATTACACTCAGTTCCCTCATCTAAATCATTGATATATATATTGTAAATATATGTGGCCCAAGCACTGATCCTTGCAGCACCCCTCTACTTACAACCTGCCAACCCGAAAATGACCTATTTATTCCTGCTCTAGGGGCTTGTTGGGGTGGGGGGGGGGTGGGGAGGGGAAGGTGTGCAAGGCAAACCCGAATAGAAAAAACTTACCTTTCCTGATGTGATCACGATGTAATTGATGGCGATTAAAGTTGTTTCCAGCTTTCGCGGCCGGCAGCCAGCCTGACTGACAGGCCAGCTGCTGACAGGAGCTGCAACGTCGAGGGGGCAGGGGGGCGCAGAGAAAGAGGGAGAAAGGTCATCTGGCGCTGGAACAGAGAGGGAGGGCGCTGAAGATCGGGGAGGGGGAAGATCGGGGAGGGTTGGGAGAGGGGAAGATTGGGGCGGGGGAAGATCGGGGGGGAGGGAGGGAGAGAGGGAGATGTCGGGGGGGGGAGGGAGAGAGGGAGACGTCCGGGGGGTTGGAGGGAGAGAGGGAGACATCGGGGGGTTGGAGGGAGAGAGGGAGATATCGGCGGGGTGGAGGGAGAGAGGGAGACATCGGGGTTGAGGGGGGGAGGGAGAGAGGGAGACATCGGGGGGGGGAGGGAGAGAGGGAGACATTGGGGGGGAGAGGGACATCGGAGAGGGAAACAGCGGGGACTGAGGGGGGCACTGGAAAGGGAGACATTGGATATCAGAGCAGGGGGTTGCAGGTGACATCGGTGGAAAGGTGGGTTTATTTTGTTTTGTTTTTAAAACTTTGTGCAATGGTTTTTTATTTAATTTACTTACTTTATTTTTTGCCAGATCCAGCACTTCCGTTTCACCAGGTGTGAATCGGAAGCCATGGGAAAGCCACCCAGGTAAGTTTAAAATTGTTTTAACTATGTCAGAAATAAAGTACCTTAAGTACCTCAATGAGGTAAATTTGGTTCTTTAACTATCATCCTGCCGGCTTTAATTGCACTTCCACTTTCGGGAAGCATGCGCGCACACAGGTGCGTCTGTGGGAAACCCAGATGTCAGCAGGTTGGGGCCAGCTTTAGAACCCGCAAGGGATTTTCCTGACTTTCGCAGTCCCCCCCACCCCGAACGCACCCGCAATTTCATTTGAAAATCGGGGCCTCTGTTTTCTGTCTGTTAACCAATCCTCAATCCATGCTAATACATTACCCCAATCACATGAGTCCTAATCTTATGTAACAACCTCTTGTGTGGCACCTTATCAAATGCTTTTTGAAAATCTAAATATACTACATCCACTGGTTCCCTCTTATCTACCCTGCTAGTTAAACCCTCAAAAAACTAATAGATTTGTCAAACACTATTTCCCTTTCATAAAACCGTGCTGACTCTGCCTAATCATATAATGATTTTCTAAGTGCCCTGTTACTTCATCCTTAACAATAGATTCTAGCATTTTACCTACTACTGATGTCAGGCTAACTGGCCTATAGTTCCCTTAATTTTCTCTCTCCCTCCTTTCTTGAATAGCGGGGTTACATTTGCTACCTTCCAATCCACGTGGACCATTCTAGAATTTAGGGAATGCTGAAAGATCACAACCAATGCATCCACTATCTCTGCAGCCTCCTCTTTTAAAACCCCAGGATGTAGGCCATCAGGTCCAGGGGATTTGTCGGCTTTTAGTCCCTTTAATTTCTCCAGTACTTTCTCTTTATTAATATTAATTACTTTAAGTTCCTTACTCTCATTAGACCCTTGGTTCCCTACTATTCCCGGTATGTTTTTTTGTGTCTTCTACTGTGAAGACAGATATAAAATATTCGTTTAACGTCTCTGCCATTTCCTTATTTCGCATTATAATTTTTGCTGTCTCTGCCTCTAAGGGACCCACGTTTACTTTCGCTAATCTCTTCCTTTTTACATAGAAGCTCTTACAATCTGTTTTTACATTTCTTGATAGTTTACTCTCATATTCAATTTTCTCCCTCTTTATCAATTTTTTGGCCATCCTTTGCTGAATTCTAAAACCTTCCCTAGATTATGAGGTCCAGTCCTGAAGTGGGGTTTGAACTCTCAGCTATCTGATTTAGGCAACTTCTGCTAACTGAGCTGTGCTGACATTTACCAACTGAACTGCTACTAACTGCATTCCCTTCCCTCCCCCCGCACCCCCCCCCCACAAAGTCAGGTACAACAAAGTCTTAATGGTTAATTCTTTGCTGTAATGTTAACCATTTCTTCTTACAATATTTACAACTTTCTACAGCAATGAGGAGTTAAGATAGTAGGTAGCTACCTAGGGAATTCACTGATTTATGTAACTATCAGATATTTAACTTACCATCTCGTATTTTTTATAATATAACTGAAACAATCAAAAAGGTTAATGAGAATAAAAAAAAAAGAAAAAGAGTGCTTCTGAAAGTTATATTGTACTGATAACATTACCGAATGAGGCTAGTCATGTAACATCTTGGACAGTGAATATTAAGTTCTTTATCACCCTGGTACAAGGGTAAAGGACATCTTGGAGCAACTGGAGAGGAACTTGGAAAGGGAGGGAGAGGATCCAGTTGTCGTGGTCCATATTGGCACCAATAACATAAGTAAGAACAAGGAGGAGGTCCTGCTAAGGGAGTATCAGAAGCTAGGAACTAAATTAAAAAGCAGGACCTCATGGGTGGTAATCTCAGGATTACTACCCGTGCTAATTGGCATAGGGTTAGTCAGATCAGAAAGGTGAATGTGTGGCTGAAAGTGTGGTGTGGGAAGGAGAGTTCCATTTCATGGGACACTGGCACCAGTACTGGGACAGGAAGGAGCTGTTCCGCTGGGACGGGCTCCAACTGAACCGGAGTGGGACCAGATGGAAAGGATAAATAGGGTGGTCGATAAGGCTTTAAACTAGCAAGGTGGGGGGAAGGATCTGGTAGCAACAACAAAAGCCTAAAGATAAAAGAAATAGGAGGTGAGCGTGAAGGTCAAACCAGGGTAAGGAATAACGATAACATAAACGATCAAGGAATAAATAGAGTTATAAAACAGTAGTATAAAACAACTGTTAGAAATAAAGTAAAAGGAATAACTATTAAAGGGGAATTAAACTGCCCGTACAGCAATGTACACAGTTTCCAAAATAAAACGGGGGAAATGGAGGCAATAATCCATGAAAATGGAGGCAATAATCCATGGAGAGGAACCAGATGTAGGAGGAATAACTGAAACATGGCTACATAAAGAACAGGATGGGGAACTAAATATTGCAGGTTATAACATAATCAGAAAGGGTAGGGAAGGAAGGGGCTGGAGTAGCTTTACTAATTAGAGATAACATAATGGCAGTAGAAAAAAAGAGACATAATTAACAGAAGGATAGAAACAAAATCCATATGGATTGAAATAAAAGATAAGAAAGGATCAATCACATGAATAGGGGTATACTACAGACCACCAAATAGTGGAAAGCAGGTGGAGGAAGAAATATGTAAGCAAATGTGAAATGAGTAAAGGACATAGAATAACATGGTGGGCATGACATTAGAAAAAGAGATCAAAAAAGATGTAAAGACATTTAAGATAGAAATGGAGCAGATAATTGATAAACTAACCAAATGTAGAGAGGATAAAACCCCATGTCTCGATGGATTGCATCCAAGCACATTAAAAGAAGTTAGGGAAAAGATAGCAGAGGCACTATTACATATATATAAAAATTCATTAGAAAAGGGAATAGTGCCAGAGGACTGGTGGATGGCTAATGTGATTCCTATGTTTAAAAAGGGAGATAGAACAAGTCCAGGGAACAATAGATCAATTAGCTTAATGTTAGTGGTAGGAAAGATAATGGAATCCTTACTCAAAGATGTAATAGAAAAACATCTAGAAAATGAAAATACAATAAAGAATGGTGAGCACGGATTTCAAAAGGGAAAGTCATGCTTGACCAACGTTATTGAATTTTTTAAAGAAGTAACAGAAAGGGTGGACAAGGGCAATGTAATACATTTGGATTTTCAAGAAGGCTTTTGATAAGGTGCCACATAATAGAGTCATGCCTAAGGTCAGAGCATATGGAGTCAGGGGACAAGTAGCAGAATGGATAGCAGCCTGGCTACAAAACAGAAAACAGAGTGTAGGGGTTAAAGATAGTTACTCAGACTGGCAAAAGGTGGGAAATGGTGTTCCATAAGGATCGGTGCTGGGACCACTGTTGTTCACCAGTTACATGAACGATTTGGACTTGGGAATTGGAAGTACAATTTCAAAATTTGCAGATGACACCAAATTGGGGGTTATAGATAATACTGAGGAGGACTGCGACAAAATACAGGAAGACATTAATAAACTTGCAGAATGGGCATGTAATTGGCAAATTAATTTCAATATAGACAAGTGTGAGGTGTACATTTTGGTAGGAAGAATAAGGAGGCCACATATTCCTTGGAAAATAAGAGTCAAAATGGAGTAGAGGAGCAGAGGGATCTGGGGGTACAGATACACAAATTACTAAAAGTAGTGATACAAGTTAAGAAAGCCATAAAAAAAGCAAAGCACTGGGGTTCAGTTCCAGAGGGATAGAATTGAAAAGCAGTGAAGTTATGTTAAACTTATATAAAACCTTGGTTAAACCATGCTTGGGAGTACTGTGAACAGTTCCGGTCTCCATAGTATAAAAAGGATGTCCAGGCACTGGAGAAGGTGCAAAAATGATTTACTAGGATGATACCACAACTGAGAGGTTATACCTATCAGGAATGATTGAATAGGCTGCGGCTCTTTTCTCTAGAAAAGGGAAGACTGAGGGGGGACCTGATAGAGGCCTTCAAGATTATGAAACGGTTTGATAGGGTAGACGTAGAGAAGATGTTTCAACATGCGGGGGAGACCAGAATTAGGGGCCATAAATATAAGACAGTCATTAATAAATCCAATAGGGAATTCAGGAGAAACTTCTTTACCTGGAGAGCGGTTAAAATGTGGAACTTGCTACAAGGAGTAGTTGAGGCGAGTAGCATAGATGCATTTAAGGGGAAGCTAGATAAACACATGTGAGAGAAAGGAATAAAAGGATATATTGATAGGATTAGATGAAGAGGACTGGGAGGAGGCTCGTGTGGAGCATAAACACTGGCATGGACCTATTTTGTTTTTATTCATTCATAGGATGTGGGCGCCGCTGGCAAGGCCAGCATTTATTACCCATCCCTAATTGTCCTTCAGAAGGTGGTGGTGAGCCGCCTTCTTGAACCGCTGCAGTCCGTGTGGTGAAGGTTCACCCACAATGCTGTTGGGCAGGGAGTTCCAGGATTTTGACCCAGCGACGATGAAAGAACGGCGATATATTTCCAAGTCAGGATGGTGTATGACTTGGAGGGAATCGTGCAGTTGGTTGTGTTCCCATGCGCCTGCTGCCCTTGTCCTTCTAGGAGGTACAGGTCGTGGGCTTGGGCGGCGAGTTGCTGCAGTCCAACTTGTAGATGGTACACACCGCAGCCACGGTGCGCCGGTGGTGGAGGGAGTGAATGTTTAAGGTGGTGGATGGGGTGCCAATCAAGCGGGCTGCTTTGTCCTGGATGATATCGAGCTTCTTAAGTATTGTTGGAGCTGCACTCATCCAGGCAAGTGGAGGGTATTCCATTACACTCCTGATTGTGCCTTGTAGATGGTGGAAAGGCTTTAGAGAGTCAGGAGGTGAGTCACTCGCCACAGAATACCCAGCCTCTGACCTGCTCTTGTAGCCACAGTATTTACGTGGCTGGTCCAGTTAAGTTTCTGGTCAATGGTGACCCCCAGGATGTTGATGGTGGGGGATTCGGCGATGGTAATGCCGTTGAATGTAAAAGGGAGGTGGTTAGACTCTCTCTTGTTGGAGATGGTCATTACCTGACACTTGTGTGGCGTGAATGTTACTTGCCATTTATCAGCCCAGGCCTTCATGTTGTCCAGGTCTTGCTGCATGCGGGCACGGACTGTTTCATTATCTGAGGGATTGCGAATGGAACTGAACACTATGCAATCATCAGCAAACATCCCCACTTCTGACCTTATGATGGAGGGAAGGTCATTAATGAAGCGGCTGAAGATGACTGGGCCTAGGACACTACGTTGAGGAATGCCTTAAGCGATGTCCTGGGGCCGAGATGATTGGCCTCCAACAACCACTACCATCTTCCTTTGTGCTAGGTATGACTCCAGCCACTGGACAGTTTCCCCCCTGATTCCCATTGACTTCAATTTTACTGGGTTCCTTGATGCCACACTCGGTCAAATGCTGCCTTGATGTCAAGGGCAGTCACTCTCACCTCACCTCTGGAATTCAGCTCTTTTGTCCATGTTTGTAATGAGGTCTGGAGCCAAGTGCTCCTGGCGGATCCCAAACTGAGCATCGGTGAGCAGGTTATTGGTGAGTAAGTGCCGCTTGATAGCACTGTTGACAACATCTTCCATCACTTTGCTGATGATTGAGTGTAGACTGATGGGGCGGTAATTGGCTGGATTGGATTTGTCCTGTTTTTTGTGGACAGGACATACCTGGGCAATTTTCCACTTTGTCAGGTAGATGCCAGTGTTGTAGCTGTACTGGAGGAGCTTGGTTAGAGGTGCGGCTAGTTCTGGAGCACAATTCTTCAGCACTGCAACCGGGATGTTGTTGGGGCCCATAGCCTTTGCTGTATCCAGTGCACTCAGCCGTTTCTTGATCACGTGGAGTGAATCGAATTGGCAGAAGTCTGGCTTCTATGATGGTGGGGATCTCTGGAGGAGGCCTAGATGGATCATCCACTCGGCAATTTTGGCTGAAGATGGTTGCAAATGCTTCAGCCTTGTCTTTTGCACTCACGTGCTGGGCTCTGCCATCATTGAGGATGGGGATGTTCACGGAGCCTCCTCCTCCCGTTAGTTGTTTAATTGTCCACCACCAATCACGACTGGATGTTGCAGGACTGCAGAGCTTTGATCTGATCCATGGCTGTGGGTTTGCTTAGCTCTGTCTATAGCACGTTGCTTCAGCTGGATTGCATGCATGTAGTCCTTTGTTGTATCCTCACCAGGTTGGCACCTCATTTTTAGGTACGCCTGGTGCTGCTCCTGGCATGCTCTTCTACACTCCTCATTGAACCAGGGTTGATCCCCTGGTTTGTTGGTAATGGTAGAGTGAGGGATATGCCAGGCCATGAGGTTAAAGATTGTGCTGGAATACAATTCTGCTGCTGCTGATGGCCCACAGCACCTCATGGATGCCCAGTTTTGAGTTGTTAGATCTGTTCTGAATCTATCCCATTTAGCATGGTGGTAGTACCACACAGCACATTGGACGGTGTCCTCAGTGTGAAGACGGGATTTAATCTCCAGAAGGACTGTGCGGTGGTCACTCCTACCAATACTGTCAAGGACAAATGCATCTGCGACAGGTAGATTGGTGAGGACGAGGTCAAGTAGATTTTTCCCTCGTGATGTTTCTTTCACCACCTGTCGCAGGCCCAGCCTGACAGCTACGTCCTTCAGTGGTGCTACCAAGTCACTCTTGGTGATGGACATTGAAGTCCCCCACCCAGAGTACATTCTGTGCCCTTGCTACCCTCAGTGCTTCCTCCAAGTGGTGCTCAACATGGAGGACTACTGATTTATCAGCTGAGGTGGTAATCAGCAGGAGGTTTCCTTGTCCACGTTTGACCTGATGCCATGAGATTTCATGGGGTCCGAAGTCAATGTTGAGGACTCCAAGGGCCACTCCTCCTGACTGTATACCACAGTGCCGCCATCTCTGTTGGGTCTGTCCTGCCGGTGGGACAGGACATACCCAGGGGTGGAGGTGGAGGAATCTGGGATGTTGGCTGAAAGGTATGGTTCTGTGAGTATAACTATGACAGGCTGTTGCTTGACTTGTCTGTGGGACAGCTCTCCCAATTTTGGCACAAGTCCCCAGATGTTAGTGAGGAGGACTTTGCAGGGTCAACTGGGCTGGGCTTGGTTTGCCTTTGCCGTGTCTGGTGCCTAGTGGTCCAGTGCCAGGTGGTCTGTCCGGTTTTATTCTTATTATGACTTTTTGTAGCAGGATTGTACAACTAAGTGGCTTGCTAGGCTATTTCAGAGGGCAGTTAAGAATCAACCACATTGATCGTGAAGGAAACCTGCCATCCTTACCCACTACTAGTCCAGTAACATAACCACTACACTACCGTACCCAAATGGCCTGTTTCTGTGCTATAGATTTTATGTAATTCTATGTAATCACAATTGTTTTCACAGTACTTTCAGCATTACTCAAAGTGATGCGCATTTTACAGTTTTTGTTTTTATGACGTACTTACCTTAACCCATCCATCTCTTCCATATCATCAAGGGTAATCATTCCATCTCCAAGGAAGATATACAAGAAGCCATCGGGTCCAAACAAGAGCTGTCCACCCAAATGCTTTCTGTGTAACTCTGCTACTTCAATCAATACTTTTGCTGTTCTTGTATCCACTTGATTTGCATTTTTTCTGTATAATAAATTACAATTATGTTTATTAATGCAGTTATATTCCTTTGAAAAATGCATTAAAGAAAGAACTTGCATTTTTATAGTGACTTTCATGACCTCAGAATGCTCGAAAGCGCTTTATAGCCAATGAAGTATTTCTTTCTTTTTGAAATGTAGTCATTGTGGTCGAGAAACGTGACATCCAATGTGTACATAGCAAAATCCCACAAGCAGCAATGAGATTAATGTTCAGATAGTCTATTTTGGTGGTGTTATTTGAGAGATAAATATTTGCAAGGCACCAGGAGAACTCCCCTTCTCTTTTTTGAATAGTGCCATGCGATCTTTTATGTCCACCTGAGAGGGCAGATGGGGCCTTGGTTTAACATCTCATCCGAAAGACAGCACCTCCGACAGTGCAGCACTCCCTCAGTACTGCACTGTAATATCAGCCTAGATTATGTGCTCAAGTCTCTGGAGTGGGACTTGAACTCACAACCTTCTGACTCGGAAGGCAAGAATATTACCATTGAGTTAAGGCTGGAGCTTTCCTCATTACTTGAGGAAAAGGAAAGGCATCAATTTAGGCAGATAATGAAATGCCATCAAAATTTATTTCTCAGAATTAAGAATTCTAATTTTTATTTTAACATTCCTTTATTTTTTAAATCAACAGTGAGACAGAAACAAATCCTTTTATTAGAAAACTGCTGATTATATCAGGGGTACTGGCTTGAAGATTTACTGAGCCCCACAGTGTGAGCTAATCTGTCCAGTTGAGCAGCTAAAGCACCTTTAGTTAATGGCATGCTTTTACTGCTATTAAATCCAGTCCCTCACAGAGTCAGGCTTAGTAATTCTCCAAAAATATTCATAAAAATCAACTGAAAAGGTTAGAAATAAATCAAATAATGATAATGCTTTGTAACTGTTTGATTTTTAATTTAATCTTAATGGTGACTGTTTAAATATTCATCTGAACTATTTAAGTGGAGTTCTTAAAAATTTATAAAATGGGAACACATTTTCTTCATCTGACAACTTGCTTATACTTTATATAGCTAGCCACTATTAGCCACAATGGAAAGAAAGCACACATCATTAAAACACTTAATCAACTGTATTTTTAGAAAATGTGAAAAAAAAAAGTAATCGTGAAATGCAGAATTTAGGGAAATAATTCAATGTTAAAACTTGCTTGAAAGTGAAATAAATGAACCCCAGCCAAGTAAATGGGTTCTTGTTATTGGTTATCTTCACTAACAGATACAGTGTGTGGCATTTTGAAGAGTTTTTGAAGTTAAACAGCACAAACTTGTTAAACTTGTATAGACCTTGATTAGACCACACTTGGGAGTATTGTGAACAGTTCTGGCCTCCATAGTATAAAAGAATATAGAGGACTGAACAATAAACTATGTTACTGTTTTCGTGAACCACTAAATAGCATCACCCATCATATACATCATGGCATTTACAATCCATTTACAGCAACGCAAAGCCAATAAAGCTCTGTTCAATTGTGTTCGATAATTAATATTTGTAATACATATATTTGTAATACAAGGTACAAAAGTATCTCGTATTGTTAATTGCATTACCTGGATACAGTGTATTCGACTACTCTAAGAATGTGGTCGTGTGGTCCAATGGCCCATCGTTCTTGGTTGGTGGTATAAGACACATAAAGCTTTCCATTTTTCTTGTACTTGGGATGGAAAGCAAGGCTTAACAATCCTCTTTCATCTCCACCCTGTGGTTAAATAAAAAACACAAAGCATTATAACATTAAATATGTTCTCCATTTTGTTTCATCTGGAACCCAGTGGAGACGATCTTTTTCTGATGTGGATAATTTGTTTCTAAACTCTTTTTGTTTCTTTTTCCCATTGACTAACACACAAAGAGATTATAAAATATTTCACTTTAAGCTACTCTCTTAAGTTGGAACCAGGCATTTGTCAAAATTGACGAGCACTGCATTGCACATAAAAACCTCTTACTGCACCATTATAAAGTGATTTGTGTGTGTAATCTCTGGATCTCCATGAAGACAAGCCTAAATGCTAGGAAGAATTCTTTGTTCAGCTATTAACTTGCTTATACTCTAAGGAAGACAAATGAGTCCAACACTAGCAGTAGTTTTTCCTGCTGTTGATATTCTTAAAGTATCCAATACCACAGGGTGAGCTGTGAACTCCTTGTCTTGGCACTGCACTCCAAAAACAATTAAATTGATTGTCTAGTATATGAACTTTTCTTTACCCTGGAGGCAGCTACATCAATTGTCACATCTACGGTGGTCTGTTTCTTCTTTGCCTACAATAATGAAGTGTCATTTTTTCATTAGTAGCTGTGTATTGGACAATGGAGCTATGCAAGGAATGAAAATGATCCCTATGTTTTGAATATTGCATATGATATTAAATATTACTTGCATACTTTTTATTTAATACAGTTCATTACATGTGGGGTGAAGTTTTTTCTTCTCAGCTTATCCATTATTGACTGCAAACTGTAGAAAAAGGTCATATGATACAGTCGGTGATCTCAAAGATCTACCGTCAATAAATTAGAAGGTTTTCGGTACCATAGTTAGGACACTGACCGTCGCAAAATAGAATTGTTACCATTTTGCACTTATGGTAATGTTGAAATTAAAAGGACAGACTTTTTGCTAGTCCCTGCGGTTTACATATAAAGAAAACTGTTTTCAATTGTGGGACTTTGCTGTGTGTAAATTGGCTGCTGCATTTGCCTATATAACAATAATGACTACACTTTAAAAGTACTTCATTGGCTGTAAAGTGCTTTGGGACATCATGAGGACATGAAGGCTACCGTGTAATGCAAAGTCTTGCTTTGGTATAAAAGAAAGTGTACTGTTTCAGCGTCTGCATGAAAAAATCTCCAATTTAAAAGTGTGTGTGATAACAGTAAACCCGTCTTTTTAATTAGAATACATTTGTTTGTTAAGGCCTGTTTAATGGGTTTTCAAAGAAAGATGTGAGAGAATTACCCGCTTAGGAATTGAAACAAGCAGGGATTTGTTTGCTCATCTGCATCAACAGAATGAATGGTTAGGCACCCAGAATGAATCTAAAGTCCATTGTGCACAACGTCCTATGTTTGGCCGAAATGTCTTGATTACAGCACACAGAGAGAAGTGCTGCAATAAGCTGATGTATGCCCTTCTCACTACTTCAAAAAGACAGTGAAAAAAATGTAAAATCACTGTAGACTATACTAGTAGTAATAAATCTGAATGTTGTTGTGGATTCTACTTTGATGCATTTCTGAAACTTTGCCTTTTAGTAAATGGAGTGGGAACCTGGCATTCAATTGCTGTAAGAAAGTAGTCTATTTCTCTGCAAAGAGGAAAGCAAGGAATAAGGAGGGAAATGATCCACAAAGGAATTTTTGGTCAAATGGAGTATATTTAACAGATGAGTTCAAAAGAAACAGTTAAAAACCATGAGACTAAAATTGTGAAGCTGCAGGCAAATGGTGAACTAATCAAAATTTGAATATACAATTAAATAAAAAAGAAACAGCATAACACAGATCAAAACAAAGTAAAATAAAGTAACGGATATAAGATGATGGGGAAGAAGGAAATTAACAAAAAAAATTAAAACAATAATGGTGTGATATTTGGAGAGAGCAGTTACATGAAATGCCATTATGGTAAATGCTCCCCTGGAAGGAGGAACAGCATGGAGGGGTGGTCACAAAGTTCAGTAACAGGATGCATGGGAGGCAGTGGACAGAAGGGTCGGACATCTATTGCAGTCCTCATCCTAGAAAATATGGAATTTGACAAAGTGCTGTGCTCCTAGGAATTTAAACATAAATCCTTAATATATATGAATGAGTAGCAACAGAATGTTTGAACTTTCCATATATGGCTTCTGACCTTATTTTGATAGATTTGGCCGTTACAAGTAGACTGTCATTCATTTGTCTGGGTGGGACAAAATGAGCACTATTAAGGGACAGTTCTGATTGGCCAGGTACTTGAGAGTAATGAAATTTTATTAAGCAAATTCACCCAGTGGAAACAGAGTTTAGCAATATTTCATTGAGTTGTCATTAAAATAAAAAAATTAGGAGATTATGTCTCAGTTTCTAAAAGCAAAATAATAATTTCAATTTTTTTTTAAAAAATGTGTTCTTGATATTTTTGTCATATGATCAGAAAACAAAAATCATAATTGGACTTAATTAGAATTCTTCCCATACAATCCCCATTCACTCCCATCCCTGCGGCATTATGCTTGCACTTTCATCTGGGACCACCTCTGCTTCTCTGCCCAAAGCAGCTGATATCTTTCCTGAGGCTACAAATACCCACCCATCCTATTAAATTTTGGGTATGTCTATTAATTGTTCTTAAAACAATGTGTCAACCTTATTTTCTATGTTCCCCCCCCAGAGTTCATGCTAATAACAAGAATTTCAAAAAAGGTTCTAAAGCTTGGTTAAGAAAATAATCCACTAATCATGGGTTTTTCCAATAATTCTTAAGATAATCAAAATTCTTGCTTTGGGTTTGCTCAATCCAATAAGCACATTAGCTGTTTTTATTTTAATATAATGTTTCTAATCCCATCAGTACATAATAGAGATTTACTGTCAGCAGCAGTAGCCAAGACACAAACCCTCCCAAGGCATAAACTGAGCAGAGGTAACCTGCTGTTACAAGCATTGAGCATCATTGCCAATAAGTTGTAGTATTACTTGCAACAAGATTGCAACATATCCATATTTCTCGATGCCAAAAAAACCCAACAGGTATAAAAGACCCCCCCCACCACTAAACCATGCGGGAAATTATTTAACACCTTGTTGAACTGCTGGAAATATGCAGTATGTTTACAAGCCACTTGTTAATATTTGCATTTCTCTAAGATAGCCTTTGTCCGTAAAGTAGAACAAACCACAAAGGGCAAAAGCCTCTCTTGGTAGGAATTTTTTTTTTACTTGTTGATATTTTAAATGGTCTCTAGAAGGTTCAGCATTACATTCAGCAAAGGAAAACAGTCCTCGAGGGCTAGGAAGGGACGCATTGAGCTGCAAATGAGCATTCATTATTCTGCCTATTAAACAGAGACTGCAGCTGTGATGATATACAGCACATTCCAAATAAAATTATGTGCCATATTATTGATGAAAGGTCAATGGGTAAATATTACTAAATTCAGGGATCCTACAAGTGCAATATTTGATTTCATCCACCACCCCCACAATTCTGTAGTGAAATGTTATGACCTACCACATTTACAACTCACAGCTCAATTACATAAACTTACAAACAGAAAGCATGGTAACCACAATTTACAAACCATGCAATCAGAAAAGGAGCCAAACCAAGTTCAATGATTTTATCAGGATAATGAAGAGTCTGAATTGTATAACTAGCTATAGTTTTAATACCAACATATAACAAAGGCACAAGGCCTCCTTGCATTCAAATAAAAGCTTGCTATTTTTCAGCATAATTTAAATATTCAAATCAACGAATAACATGGCTTTCAGTGCTTTGCAACAAAAGGAACACAGGAACAGGAGTACGCCATTCAGTCCCTCGAGCCTTTTTTCGCCATTCAATTAGATCATGGCTGATCTGTATCTTAACTCCATTTACCTGACTTAGTTCCATGTCCCTTAATACCCTTGCCTACAAAAATCTATCAATCTCCGTTTTAAAATTTTTAATTGACCCAGCCTCAATAGTTTTTGGGGAAGAGAGTTCCAGACTTCCATGACCCGGACATGGAAGTGCTTCCTGACATCACCCCTGAATGGCCTAGCTCTAATTTTAAGGTTATGCCCCCTTGTTCTGGCCTCCCCCACCAGAGGAAATAGTTTCTCTCTATCTACCCTAATAATTTCTTTAATCATTTTAAACACCTCAATTAGATCACCCCTTAATCTACTATACTCAAGAGAATACAAGCCTAGTCTATGCAACTTGTCCTCATAATTTAATCCTTTTAGTCCCGGTGTCATCCTGGTGAATCTGCGCTGCACCCCCTCTAAGGCCAATATGTTCTTCATGAGGTGCGGTGCCCAGAACTGAACGCAGTACTCTAAATGGGATCTAACCAAAGCTTTATATAATTAAGGAAAAGGTCATGTGATTTAACACAAATAGAAATGTCCACCTGTAGTAACTAAGCACTGGGGATGAGGTGTGACAAATTCTCCACTAGTCTTTATCTTAAGCAATTAATGAATCTGTACTCTGCCTTGACTATTACATTAAAAATTTGTTCTCATTAGTTCCATGACGCAGAATCAATACTGATATTTATTTACAAACATATATACAAACGAAAACGGGCACGCAGGGGGCGAGGCAAGGCTGCATGCGTCTGTTCATGTGGGTTGCTGGGACCATGTGAAATTGGTGGCTGGCGGCTCATTATCATGTATAAGACATGTAGCCAGTGCTGCTTATTGGCTGCATCTGTTTGAGCGGGTGGGAAATTGGGCTTATCTGATGCCACTTAAAGAGAGCCAGCACCTCTTAAATGGGAGGTGCACTGTAGTTGCAGACAACAGGGAAACTTTGCAAGTTGAAAAATGGCTGCAAGAGGTCCAGAAAGGGCGTCCCGGTTCACAGATGCAGTGTTGGAAGTCCTGGTCCAGACAGGAGGAGAGAGATCATGGGCCTGATATTACCAGGGCGGCGGGGGGGGGGGGGGGGGAGGGGCGATTGGGCACGTGGGTAACTGCCCCGAACGCAATCGCAGGCTGATTGGATCCACTTACCTCTTGTTCCGGGTTCCCCGCTGCTAAGCTGAGTGGCAGGCGGACTGCGCATGCGCAGAAAGGTCTGTCAGCTGGAGGAGCTCTATTTAAAGGGGCAGTCCTCCACTGACTGATGCTGCAAGAAATAGGAAAAATTACAGCATGGAGCAGCCCAGGGGGAAGGCTGCTCCCAGGTTTAATGATACCTCACTCCAGGTATCATTGGATGGGGTGAGGAGGCGGGGGAGGACAGAGGTCTTCCCCCGGCGGGAGGGAGGAAGCGGCCTGCCTCTGCCACCAAGAAGGCCTGGCTCGAGGTGGCAGAGGAGGTCACCTGCACCACCAACATATCGCGCACCTGCACACAGTGCAGGAGGCGCTGCAATGACCTAAGTAGGTCAGCCAAAGTGAGTACACTTACTTATTTCCCTACACTCCGTCTACCATATCACTGCCCCCACCCCACATCTCTTTCTGCACTGCCAACACTACTCTGTCACATCACCCCTCACACCCACTCAAACCTCATCCTCATCTTATCTGCACTTACTCACCTCGCCAGTACTCATCCCGCCACTACCACTCAACCCAATCCTCATACAATCTCATGGCTCTATCTCATACTCACCCTCTCATGCATCTCGTTCACGGTCAGCCTCACTCAACCTGCCACTACCTGTGCTGCAGCCACAGGGCATGCATCACATATGTGCAGTAGGCAGCGTATTGCAAACGTGTCGTGAGCATGAAGGGGATGCACAAGGGTGTTTGAGGGTTTGTCATGGTTTTTACTTATATTGAATTTCGGACCAACTCGCATTACTTATTATATTGGCACCACTACTGCCACGTCTTTGTGAATCCTGTCTGGTTTGTGCAATAATGCCCTTTCCTGAGGATCACTATGAAGACCCACAACTAATGCCACCCATTGTGTCACTGCAGAGTGGGTGTAGGTATATTTGTAGGGCTCTTTTGTGCAGACGACTGAGAGACATCGGCGATGTCCCCGGTGGCACCCTGTAAGGATGCGGAGGAGAAGTCGTTGAGGGTAGTGGTGACTTTGACAGCGACAGGTAAGAAGATGGTGCTCGGGCCAGTCGGGAGCAGCTCGGCATGAAGGAGGCTGCAGATGTCCACGACTACATGTCGAGTGACTCTGAGCCTCCGTGTGCACTGCTGCTCAGAGAGTTCCAGGAAGCTGAGCCTCGGTCTGTGAACCCTGTGGCGAGGGTAATGCCCTCTGCGACGCATCTCTCTCTGCAGTTGCCCTCCCTCCTGCTGTGCAGGTGGATGTGTCGCAGCACTGTGTTGTGGAGCTCCACGTGTCAGAGGTGGACGGCGTGGCCGGCGAGGCTGGTGATGCTGTTCGCCCTCCGAGGAGGTCATGACTGCAGCTACGGCGGCCCCCATCCGGAAGATGTACATCTGAGGGGGTCCGCAAGGTAGGTAAATGTGTCTGGACACCGGGGTAAGTGTGCAAGTTGGTGAATTTTATTGTTAGGAGGAGGGTGGTGGAGGCCAAACTTTGTCCAAAGTGACAGAGTGGCCTCCTGCAATGAGTAAGGGTCTCCCCCCCCACACCTGTCAAATGGACCTTTGCAGCTGCCACAGGCTGATGGCTGCAACACATCCATTTGAACTGGGAGTGTTTCCCCCAGTATGGGAAACAGTCCCAGTTGTTTGTAAAATCCCAACTCTCCTAAAATATCTCGTTAATCAGGTCTGTAAATGACCTGAATTACAAAAATAAATACCTTAAGTGGCACCCCGCCGGCTTTAATTGCCAGGAACACACCCGATCGCGGGTGCTAAAAGCGACCCCCATGTTCTCCACAAGTGGCAGAAAGTCCTCCAGGCAACACTTCCACCATCAGTGGGAAGAGGTCGCTGAGGAGGTCAATGCCAGGAGCTTAACTCCAAGCCCATGGCTTCAACATCAGAAAAAAGTTTAATGACCTCACACCGGCAGTCTCAATACTCCCCTCCCCTGCTTCCCCTCACTCTCCTACAATCACTGCATCACACTTCGCTCCACCTCATTCTCCTCCTATCCACATTCTCTACACCTCCTACTCCCATCACTATTGCAATCCTCACTTCCCCACACATCACATCGTGCACCACAACATTTGCACTATTCCACCATGACAGCCACATTTTCAAAACAGCTCACAAGGTTGTCACTAACACACTTCTTTCTTGCAGGAGATGGTCGCGCACAATATGAGACAGGAGGCAGCAATTGGAGGAGGACGAGCCCTTTTCTCACTGGAGGAAGATGTACTGGGCGTCAAAGGCAGGGGGCGAGCCATGGCCATGTTGAGTGGCAACACTGGAGGAGACGTGCGCAGGGTTTCTTCACACCTTATCCTCTTTTTCCTTTCTTACTTCTATCTCACCCTACACACTCTGTATGACAAACTGCAGCTGCTTTTAGCAGCCACTCATCTCTCTCTGCTCTTCCTTCACACTGAAGGCTCCCTCACTTCAGATGCTGAAAATGTCAAGGCCCCTGTGCCACTTCAGGAAGGAGGACAGCCTTCTTGAAGATGTAGCACCACTCGATCTGACCATTGCAAGCATCAGCTCAGATACCAGCACCACACACACTTTAGAGGATAGGTTAGAGACAGGGTTGTCACATGGTTAATTGCCAGACACAACTAGGAGGTAGGGCAGGGAGATATAACACCACAGTTGCCAGCTCGCCGGAGGGTGAGATCACATACTAGTGCCGCTGCAGAGTACTCGGATATAGACTTGAAGTACCTAGACTACCAAAGAAGGCTGATGAGCATACACCTGGAAATGCTCGGCGCACTGGGCAGCTCACCAGGGATCTTGCACACAATGGCTCAGAGCATGTGTTGGGGCTTCGCGCAGAGCCCAAAGACCATTCTATCCAACATGGAGTGACTGGTCAGATCCATGAACACGACAGTGGTGTCCACCACAATGAAGCCTCTACTGACAACTTCCATGGCAGCGAACGCTGCTCCCTTGGAATCTCAGACTGCTGCCATCTCTGGGGGCTAGCGGTGACAGGGGCTTCCAGAGCTTCACATCACTCCTACACTCTATTCTCGCGCAGAGGCATAGGAGTGCTGAGGCGCAGTCCCAGGAGAGTGGCCTTGGCTCCATTGGAGAGGCACCTACTGTCCTCTCTCAGGACAACAGGATACCTACTCCCCCACCATCCACTCCAGCAATGCCCTTGTTTGTGCCATACAGCCAGCTGGACCACACCGCACTGGCCCACGCCGAGATGATGCAGCCTGCGGCTAGGCCCTCAAGACACAGAGCTCTCGAGGTCGCCCATCACAGCCATCTGAAGTGTCCTCAATGGAAGCTCAGCAGCCTTCCACTTCCCAAGCTGTAGCCACTGGGGAAATACTTCATAGGAGCATCTAGGATAGGTAATCGAGCACACTAGGCCAGTGCTCGAGGGTTTAACATGGGTGATTCTTCATTATTCCTGTTAAATGTTATACACATATGGAAGAGTTGTTGGAGTAAATTTTTCGTTCTGGGTTTGGCATTGTGTTAATATTTGTAGTCAAGTCCATCCATAAGGCTGGACTGAAGGAAGGAGTAAGAATGGTGGTGATAAGGACTGTGGGAGTATTGATGTCAGTAATCCCACTCCAGGGACTTGAGCACATAATCTCGGCTGGCACTTCAGTGCAGTTTTGAGGGCGTGCTGAACTGTTGGAGGTGCCGTCTTTCGGATGAGATTTTAAACCGAGGCTACATCTGCCCTCTCAGATGGACATTAAAGATCCCGTGGCACTATTCGAAAAAGAGCAGGTGAGTTCTCCTGGTGTTCTGGCCAAAATTTATCCCTCAAACCAACACCAAAACAGATGATCTGGTCATTTATTTCATTTGTTTGTGGGATCTGGCTGTGTGCAATTTAGCTGCTGCATTTCCTACATTACAACACTTCAAAATATTTCACTGGCTGTGAAGCGTTTTGGGATATCCTGAGGTCAGGAAAGGCACTATATTAATGTAAGTCTTTCTTTGTTTCTTTCCTCCTTCTCCACTGCTTGCTGACCAGATGGTGGCAAGGGCTGGTCCCTCAGTATAGAAAAGTTATGCAGCACATGACCACAAATATAGAAACACAGTCATGGGTGTACTGTAGAATTACTCCCATATGATCCAGGCTTAAGCACGCTGATTGTCTGCTCAATGATATTTCTGGTGGTGGCATGACTCTTGTTGTAGACATCTGTGCCCGGGTTCTTGACAGGAGTCATGAGACATGTCTAGAGGGGATATCCTTTGTCGCCAAGTAGCCAGCCTGTGATCTGACAACCTGATTGGAATAAAGGTGGCACAGAATGAATGAATCATGACTGAAACCGGGCACAGACCTATATGATGTGCAGCCTGTGATTGCAAACAAGCTGGACATTCATAGAGTGGTATCCTTTTCTATTGATATTGCTGATGTCACATCCTGCAGCCTGGAATGACCCTATGGGAAAAAAGGTTAAGGGCGACGGTGACCTTGACAGTCCATGCTTTGGTTTGACGCTCGAGTTGTGGCTGCAGGTGACATAACTCGGCCTCAGTCTCCTTGGTGGCTTATGTAATTACAGGGTGACAAATTTACATAAGTGAAACCTATTATAAATGTGGACATAGGAATTTATAATGGTAAAAGGTTGATATAAAAATCTATAAAAGACAGACAACAAAGTTACTTTGAAGTGCTATGACCGTTCTTATGTAAGTAAGCACAGCAGAGGTTCTGCACAGCAAAAGCGCATAAACAGCAGTGATTTATTTTGGTGGCTTTGGTTGAGGGAGGAATGCGGAACAGGAAACCAGAAGAACTTCTATCAAGTAGCACTGAGGGATCTTTAACTTCCAGTAGTACAGGAAAATGAGGCTGTGCTTTAACATCTTATCCAAATGACAGCATTTCTTAATGCAGCATTTCCTCAATACTGCACTGGAGAGTCAGGCTACATTATAAGCTCAAACTCCTTGTACAATAAGGGGTTCAACCCACAACCTTGTGATTCAGAGAGAAGATTGCTACTGAGTCCAGCTGAATCACAAACAGATCTTTATTTTCTGTAGCAGAAAATAAAAATCTGATTTCAAAACTCAAACAACAAAGAAAAATAAAACAAAATAAAATTTATTGTATAACAGAATACTACGGGATAGATTTTCATCTTCACCGCTTGCGCGTTGATCTGGTGGGAAAAATTGCTCGCAGATGCGTTCTATAAAGGACGGTTGATCTGTCCCCATGCTGAAGATGAAAATCTACACCTTCGTGTTGATGTGTGTTATTTAATCTTATTCTGCTTTATCGACAAAATTTGTCTCTATCTGTCCAGTCCAGGTGGCTTTAGTTGTGAAAAGTCAGGCAAAATGCTCAGTCACTTCATATACTCTTGGTTAACACTATATCAGGTAACTTCCATAACCTGATAAAGGCAAAGGGTTAATCCAGAAGCATAGTCACTTAAATTCAGCTGTGATGAAGTTCAGTCACGAAAAGGTTCTGTTTCCAAAGGCTTGTTAACCATACTGTGTTTTAATTGTAGGAGGATAGCTGATGGGTACTAATGTCATAGGATTATCTCATAGCTCGCAAAGCTCACTGAATAACTTCTACTTTTTTCAATGCTAACTTTGTTTTTGAAAGTAGGGTAGGTATTCAATTCTACTGAGGCCAGATAGTAAATGACACAGCCTAGCAACATTGTCCAACGTGAATCGTTACTATGGTGGGTTCCCAAGTTTGCAGTAGTCCATGAAATGCGGTATCACACTGGTCATTGAGCTACTTTCATTGTAAATACTACAGCTGTTTACAATTTTTTTTATTAACGTATTAAAGTACAACAACTACCTTGTCTGAATCTTTCAGTCTGTGGAAATCGCTGAATACAATGATGGACTTTTGTCTAAATTAATGGAGGTGTTCTTGGAAGCCTTGGATTTCCTTAAAAAAGCACACGCATAATGCATGCAGAAAATTTTCAGATCAATATTTCCAAAAAAGTTTAATTAAAAAAAAAAAATTCTTATCCCTTGTTGGTTTACCAAACTGCATACTGTGGGCAAGACAGTCAACAGTAGCCACCTCGAAAATCTCCAATAAATCTACTCTGTGGCAACCAGGTAGGGTGTAAGGAGGCATAAATAAGTAAACAACATTTGAAACTCCTGCCAATGAATAATGGTACCTCTATGTCTTCCCCAAAGCTGCAGCTCATTAAGGCAGTGAGTAGATGAGCCATACAGACCAGGAAGGTTCAGGTTTGTTCACTGGTCTGTGCTGAGTTAGTTGATCTCAACTGGAACCGCAGTAGGGGTTGCTGTAATTGGCTTCAGTTACTAAAGGGAAAATGAAGGAGGCAAGTGATAAAATGAAAGTCAGTAATACAGGAGAAAAACAAGGGGAATTGCCAAAGGTATAGCAACAAAGCAAAAAGGGAGATTAGAAGTGCTGAGAAAGGGTATTAAAAAAAAGACTACTGATGAACATAAAGGGTTTTTGAGTGTCAATGGTCTAGAATTAGCAGAAGTAATGGATAGTCAAGGAAGGATGAGACCATGAAGAAATGAACAAGGCTATCTTGTAGTAGAGAATGAAAAAATGAAAGAGATCCTCAACATGTACACCTTGTGAAGTTTAAGGCCAACGGTATTAAAGGTAAAGTGGTAGCATGGGTAGAGAGGTGTGAAGGATCAAAAGTAGAATAGGAATAAGTTGATGTTTCTCAGATTGGCAAAACGTAGCTACTGGTGTGCTCAAGGGATGTGTGTTGGGACTTCTCATTTTCTATATACATAAATGATTTGGGCATATGTATAAAAAGAACATAAAAATATTGGTGATAGTACCAAATTAGGGGGAAAGGCAAGTGTAAGAAAGAATGCAGGAGACTCCAGGAGGCCATAGACAAGTTACGACAGTGGACAGATCTGTAACATATGCAATTCAATATAGATAAATGTGGAGCAGTACATTTTGGAAAAAAAGATTCACACTCAACAAATTGCCACTTGGACAAGCACCCCGGCCCTATGGAATAATACTCCAGCAGAGAGGCATCAGCAGAGGAGTAGAAAGGAAATTGTTAGAAAGGGGTCAGTGTTGGGTCCCTTGCTGTTTGTGGTATATATTAATGATTTGGACTTGAATGTAGGGGGCATGATTGGCAAATTTGCAGACGACATAAAAATTGGCCATGTAGTTGATAGTGAAGAGGATAGCTGTAGACTTCAAGAAGATATCAATGGGTTGGTGGAGTGGGCGGAAAAGTGGCAAATGGAGTTCAACCCGGAGAAATGTGAGGTAATGCACTTAGGGAGAGCAAACAGCAAAAGGGAATACGCAGTAAATGGGAATATATTGAGAGGGGTAGAGGAAGTGAGAGACCTTGGAGTGCATGTGCACAGGTCCCTGAAGGTGGCAGTACAGGTAGATGAGGTTGTGAAGAAGGCATACGGAATGCTCTCCGTTATTAGCCGAGGTATAGAATACAAAAGCAGGGATGTAATGATGGAACTGTATAAAACGCTGGTAAGGCCACAGCTGGAGTATTGTGCGCAGTTCTGGTCACCACATTACAGGAAGGACGTAGTTGTTCAAGAGACAGTGCAGAGCAGATTTACAAGAATGTTGCCAGGGCTTGAAAATTGCAGCTACGAGGAGAGATTGGATAGGCTGGGGTTGTTTTCCTTGGAGCAGAGAAGCCTGAGGGGTGACTTGATTGAGGTGTAAAAAATTATGAGGGGCCCAGATAGAGTAGACAGGAAGTATCTGTTGCCCCTAGCGGAGAGTTCAAGAACTAGAGGACATAGATTTAAGCTGATTGGCGGAAGGATTAGAGGGGACATGAGGAAAAACTTTTTACCCAGAGGGTGGTGGGTGTATGGAACTCGCTGCCCGAATTGGTGGTAGAGGCAGGGAAAGCTGCAGGGCTACGGACCGGGTGCTGGAAGGTGGGATTAGAATGGGCACCTGGTTGTTCTTCGAGCCAGCGCGGACACGGTGGGCCGAATGGGCCCCTTCTGTGATGTATCTTTTCTATGGTTCTATGGGAGGAAAATAAAGCCTTACTTCTGTTTGACACTTGATAATCTGGCTCAGATTCGCAGCTCGCCTCGATTAGCACCTGAGAGAAGCTCAAGTGTGACCATCAGCTGAGGTTGCAATTTGAACCCGAGTCTCTCAGTCTATGGTATAGCACTGCAACATATTAGTTCTCTGAGCAACTCAACATATTATACTCAAACTGCAAGCAATACTTTGAAGATACTTTCATTTGCTCACTTTTAATCTCTGTGCATGTGATGGAAGGAGTGCAGTACAATATCAATTTCTAAATCCATATGTGCTGATGCACACTAAAAACTTGTTTTCAGAAAACTGGAAAACACCGCTTCATCATTGAGGGATGCGTGGTATGGAATGTCATGGAACACCCACACTGAACATAATTTGTAAACAGAGCATTATTTTGGAACAAGTTTGGCTAATTGGCACCTTGGGACTCTATTGAGGGAAACATGGTACATTAACATCTAAGCATGTGCATATAACATGATAAAACAGAATCCTCTGACTCCTGGAACCTAGATTAATCACCCATAACTTAGCGACAAGATAATATTTTGTTGATGCAAAGGTTTTGGAATTAACATCCGGCTTTTCTTTCACTGACATAAGATTTTGCACAATTTCAATCCATAGTATGTATGAACAATCTCCAACAAAGACAGTGCTTTACAACACAGAGTTTTGAGCTACTTGTAACTGCTATCATGATTACTTCAACCACAAACAATCTGACTAACTGATGAAGAGATTGCTCTGAGGCCTCCCCAGTGGAGCAGTCTGCATGTTCTTGCAACAGATCAGCAAATGGTGCTAAACTTCACTACAAAACAGTGAAAGAATACAACTAATAACTAACTTGATGATTGAAAAAACCTCTGAGAAATGAAAGATATTTAACAAAACATTTTTGATTACTTTTTTTCCCTGAAATCATGTCCCTTCAGTAAAAAGTATTAAAACACTGGGCTCAATTTTAACTCACTGGCGGGAATGTGGCAAAGCAAGCGGCCAGTCGGTCTGAGAGCCGTAAAAGGGGGGCTTGGACAATTTTAATGGCTGAGCCTCATTAACATGCGGTTTGCCAACTTCCTGACCAAAACTGACAAGATTTCGGTGCGAAGAGGCTGCTCTGCCATTAAAATCGGGTGACAGGGAGGCCACCGCCAGAAACTTAAAGGAACAGTCCCCTGCCCAAGAAAAATGCTCCCAGTGATGGGAGAGGGGGTGGGATTTCCTTGTGAGGCTTGGAAGTACACTTCTGCTTCTCCTGACTCACAAGGAATCAAAAAAAAATTAACAAACTAGGCCCTCTTCTGTGCTGGCTCCTGTTCCCAGCAGGTTTGGCCTGCCGGGGAAGCCATCACATCTGTACCCTGCTCAGGCCTCAGGTTAATATAACAGATCGGGTCCTGAAGATGATATCGGAACTGGATCTGCATATTTAAAGAGGACCCCACTGGCTTGGGGTGGGTTTACTAGCCGCCTGCAATTTAAAATTGCAGTTGACCAGATCCGGTAAGCTTCCCACTCAATTTTAACGGCTCTCTCTGCCTGGTTTGCACCAGACTGCAGGAGTTAAAATTGACCCCCACGAAGTGGGAAAAATGGGAAAATGCATGGATACATGAAAGTCTATCTACAGCATTGGTTTTCAAACTGGTCCTGTTCCAGATTCTGGGGGATCGACTAGGCCTTTGGATTTCTGCCTGTCTATTTTGCATATTCTTTAAATTTGTTGACGCTTTATTATACATTAACATAAATAAGATCCTAATAAAAATGTTTTCTGCAATGACAGTACTTGTTTTCCTTTGGGTAATTGATACTGTCTTTTGAACGTTAGAATTCAGATCCCTAGGAGCATGTCAATATTCGCGGAGACGTCCTCACATAGAAAAGTTTGAAAAACACTGATCTACAGTAAATAAAATGGTACATTCTAACCCCAATGTATTTTTAGGTATGATACAGAAATAGTAGTGCAGGCTTCAAGGTTGAGAACTGTGCTTATAAATCAATTGCCATTCCTGTGGAGTTGCAATAGGTCAGCACCTGCCCTTTCACCTCTGGGAACTGGATTTAAAGCTAGACCAAGTGGGATAAATGTCTTCCACTCTAATCTGTTGGCGAGAAAAGGTCCCCAAATAACATGCCTGAACCCAGTTCCCAGTGGGGCAAACTCAAAGCACAAAATTGCCTATAATTAAGCACTAATTAAACCCAGTTGAAAGCTGGGAGGCTTTCTATGATTGGAAAAAAACCACTTAAACCCATGTCCTTATTGAAATTTTGTACTTATATGTTAAAATAGTTCTGTAATGTATTCAACTTTCCTACAGAAGCCTATTAACTTGCATCTAAAATATACTTTACTTTTTAAATTGTAGCTTAAAAATGCACTTATTTCTAAACTCTGCATTTGCTATTTATGTTTGATTTTTAAAAATGAATCAGCAAGCTAATTTCCTGAAACCCATTTTCGAGTAGGAGCAATCCTCAGAGCAACACTAAACAGAGATGAATAGTTAGTCACTATTTTCTGTCAGTATTGCATCACTGTTTATGCATGTCTAATTTTTTTGCAAAAATAGTGAACAGGGGAAAGTATAGCTCAAAGGGATTATAATCATAACGCACTCATTATAGGCATCATGCCTGTGCTGATCCCATTTATTCTAATCCCATTTTGTCGTTCTTTCTCCCTCTTAAAATATCATGATTTGATTTCAATAGCCAAAGGCATTCCATATCCTAATAATTCAGACTGTGAATAATAACATATACTTATAAAGCATCTTTAATAAAGTGAAACATTCCAAGCCGCATCCTAAAATTGTGGTTCAGACATCAATGAGGAATAGGGAACAGATCAAGGGACTTGACCAAAGAAGTGGTTGAAGGACAAATTTTGAGAAGACTTTTAACGGTGGGGAGAGTTGCAGCAAGGCAGAGGGGTTTGTTAGAAGAATTTTCAAAGTAGGGTCATGATGGCTGCCGGCTCAGCCATACGAACATACGAATTAAGAGCAGGGGTAGGCCATTTGGCCCCTCGATCCTGCTCTGCCATTTGATAAGATCATGGGTGATCTGATTGTGACCTCAATCCTACTTTCCCATCTACCTACTATAACCTTTGACTCCCTTGTTAATCAGGAATCTATCTAACTCGGCCTTAAAAATATCCAATGACCCTGCCTCCACCGCTCTCTGGGGAAGGGAGTTCCACAGACTCACGGACCTCATCTCCGTCTTAAATGGGAGACCACTTATTTTTAAACTGTGTCACCTAGTTCTAGTCTCTCCCACAAGGGGAAACATCCTCTCAGAATCAACCCCTTCAAGTCCTCTCAGGATCTTATATGCTTCACCATGCGGACTGCAGCGGTTCAAGAAGGCAGCTCACCACCACCTTCTCAAGGGCAATTAGGAATGGGCAATAAATGCTGGCCTCGCCAACGACGCCCACATCCCATGAACGAATAAAAAAAAAATCAACTCTCATTCTTCTAAACTCCAATGTTTTACAGGTCCAACTTGTTCAACCTTTTCTCATTAGATAGCCCCCTCATCCCAGGAATCAGTCGAGTGAACCTTCTCTGAACCGCCTCGAAAGCAATTATGTCCTTCCTTAAATAAGGAGACCAAAATTGCACACAGTATTCTAGATGTGGTCTCACCAATGCCCTGTACAACTGTAGCAAAACATCTCTACTTTTATATTCCAATCCCCTTGCAATTAATGACAACATTCCATTTGCCTTCCTAATCACTTGCTGTACCTGCATACTAACTTTTTGTGATTCATATACTAGGACACCCAGATCCCTTTGTACCTCAGAGTTCTGCAATCTCTCCATTTAAATAATATACTGCTTTTCTATTCCTCCTGCCAAAGTGGACAAGTTCACATTTTCCCACATTATACTCCATTGGCCAAATTTTTGCCCACTCACTTAATCTATCTATAAACTGATGCAGACTCCTTGGGGTCGATTTTGCAATGGTGGTGGGTTGGCAGCTGGGGTGGGGGGGGGGTTGAAGGTGCACGTGGCAAACCCGCATGAACAAAACTCAGCGTTTCCGATGCGGTCGCATGTTGATTGATGGTAATTAACGTCCTCTCCAGGTTTCGCGCCCGGCAGCCGGCCTGATTGAGAGGGTGGCTGCGGTCAGGAGCTGCAACGTGAGGGGGGAAGCGAGAAAGAGAGAGCAAGACGTCATCTGGCGATGGACTGGAAGACTGGAGGGGTGGGGGGTGGGAAAGAGTGGCAGATCCGGCGCTGGACTGGAAGAAGGGGTGGGGGGGAGAAGGGAAGATCGGGTGGGGGAGGGGGTGGGGAGAGACGGGAAGATCAGGGAGGAGGAGAGATCCATCTTCAGCCAGAAGTGCCGAGTGGATGATCCATCTTGGCCTCTTCCCGATATCCCCACCATCACAGAAGCCAGTCTGCAGCCAATTCGATTCACTCCATGTGATATCAAGAAACGGCTGAGTGCACTGGATACAGCAAAGGCTATCGGCCCCGACAACATCCCGGCTGTAGTGCTGAAGACTTGTGCTCCAGAACTAGCTGCGCCTCTAGCCAAGCTGTTCCAGTACAGCTACAACACTGGCATCTACCCGACAATGTGGAAAATTGCCCAGGTATGTCCTGTCCACAAAAAGCAGGACAAATCCAATCCGGCCAATTACCGCCCCATCAGTTTACTCTCAATCATCAGCAAAGTGACGGAAGGTGTCGTCAACAGTGCTATCAAGCGGCACTTACTCACCAATAACCTGCTCACTGATGCTCAGTTTGGGTTCCGCCAGGACCGCTCGGCTCCAGACCTCATTACAGCCTTGGTCCAAACATGGACAAAAGAGCTGAATTCCAGAGGTGAGGTGAGAGTGACTGCCCTTGACAGCAAGGCAGCATTTGACCGAGTGTGGCACCAAGGAGTCCTAGTAAAATTGAAGTCAATGGGAATCAGGGGGAAAACTCTCCAGTGGCTGGAGTCATACCTAGCACAAAGGAAGATGGTAGTGATTGTTGGAGGCCAATCATCTTAGCCCCAGGGCATTGCTGCAGGAGTTCCTCAGGGCAGTGTCCTAGGCCCAACCATCTTCAGCTGCTTCATCAATGACCTTCCCTCCATCATAAGGTCAGAAATGGGGATGTTCGCTGATGATTGCGAAGTGTTCAGTTCCATTCGCAACCCCTCAAATAACAAAGCAGTCCGAGCCCGCATGCAGCAAGACCTGGACAACATTCAGGCTTGGGCTCATAAGTGGCAAGTAACATTCGCGCTAGACAAGTGCCAGGCAATAACCATCTCCAACAAGAGAGGATCTAACCACCACCCCTTGACATTCAACGGCATTACCATCACTGAATCCCCCACCATCAACATCCTGGGGGCCACCATGGACCAGAAACTGAACTGGACCAGCCATATAAATACTGTGGCTACAAGAGCAGGTCAGAGGCTGGGTATTCTGTGGCGAGTGACTCACCTCCTGACTCCCCAAAGCTTTTCCACCACCTACAAGGCACAAGTCAGGAGTGTGATGGAATACTCTCCACTTGCTTGGATGAGTGCAGCTCTAACAACACTCAAGAAGCTCGACACAATCCAAGACAAAGCAGCCCGCTTGATTGGCACCCCATCCACCACCCTAAACATTCACTCCCTTCACCACCGGCGCACTGTGGCTGCAGTGTGTACCGTCCACAGGATGCACTGCAGCAACTCGCCAAGGCTTCTTCGACAGCACCTCCCAAACCCGCGACCTCTACCACCTAGAAGGACAAGAGCAGCAGGCACATGGGAACAACACCACCTGCACGTTCCCCTCCAAGTCACACACCATCCCGACTTGGAAATATATCGCCGTTCCTTCATCGTCACTGGGTCAAAATACTGGAACTCCCTTCCTAACAGCACTGTGGGAGAACCGTCACCACACGGACTGCAGCGGTTCAAGAAGGCGGCTCACCACCACCTTCTCGAGGGCAATTAGGGATGGGCAATAAATGCTGGCCTCGCCAGCGACGCCCATAACCCGTGAACGAATAAAAAAAAAGGTACATGGGAACAACACCACCTGCATGTTCCCCTCCAAGTCACACCCCATCCCAACTTGGAAATATATCGCTGTTCCTTCATCGTCGCTGGGTCAAAATCCTGGAACTCCCTTCCTAACAGCACTGTGGGAGAACCTTCACCACATGGACTGCAGCAGTTCAAGAAGGCGGCTCACCACCACCTTCTCAAGGGCAATTAGGGATGGGCAATAAATGCCGGCCTCGCCAGCAACACCCACATCCCATGAACGAATAAAAAAAAATCGGGGGGGGGGGGGGGGGGGGGGTGCGGGGCGAGGCGAAGATCAGGGGAAGATCAAGAGGTGAAGAGGGCGACATTGGGGGGACGAAGAGGGGGAGATCGGAGAGGGAGACATCGGACATCGGAGCCAGGTGCAAAGATGGGTTTGTTTTGTGTTTTCTCTTCTGTCTATGGGTTTTTATTTAATTTACTTAGTTTCTTGTTCCCTGATCCGGCCCTTCACGCCTGGTTTCATCAGGTGTGATTCAGAGGCGGTGGGCAAGCCGCCCAGGTAAGTTAAAAATCGTTCTAATGACTTATTCTGTCACAGGTAAAGTACCTTCAGTGTCTCAAGTAGGTACATTTGGCTCTTTGTCATCCCGCCGGCTGGTTGGTGCCGGCTTCCGAACCCGAACGGGATTTCCGCGATTTTCGGAGCCCCCCCGCCCCCAATGTAGCTGCAATTGCCTCCTAAAATCACCCCCCTTATGTCATCTTCACAACTTACTTTCCTACCTACCTTTGTGTCTTCAGCAAATTTAGCAACCATACATTCGGTCCCTTCATCCAAGTCATTGATATAGATTGTAAATAGTTGAGGCCCCAGCACTGATCCCTGTGGCACTCCACTCGTTACATCTTGCCAACCTGAAAATGCCTATTCTCTGTTTCCTGTTAGCTAACCAATCCTTCATCCATGCGAATATGTTACCCCCTACACCATGAGCTCTTATTTTGTGTAGTAGCCTTTGATGTGGCACCTTGTCAAATGCCTTCTGGAAATCCAAGTACACCACATCCACAGGATCCCCTTCATCCACGTTGCTTGTTACTTCCTCAAAGAACTCTAATAAATTAGTCGAACACGATTTCCCTTTCACAAAGCCGTGCTGACTCTGCCTGATTGCATTGAGATTTTCTAAGTGCCCTACTATAACCTCCTTAATAATAGATTCTAGCATTTTCCCTATGACAGATGTTAAGCTAACTGCTTTCTGTCTCCCTCCTTTCTTGAATAGAGTTACATTCGCTATTTTCTAATCTGATGGGACCCTTCCAAAATCTAGGGAATTTTAGAAAATGAATACCAATGCATCTAGTATCTCTGCAGCCACTTCTTTTAAGACCCTAGGATGAAGTCAGTCAGGACCTCAGGACTTGTCAGCTTTTAGTTCTAATCATTTTTTCAGACTCCTTTCCCTGGTGATTGTAAATGTTTTAAGTTCCTCCTTCCCTTTCACCTCTTGATTTACAATTATTTCTGGCATGTTATTTGTATCTTCTGCAATGAAGACGGAAGCAAAATATCTGTTCAATTCATCCACCATTTCCTTGTTCTCCATTATTAATTCCCCTGACTCACTCTCTGGAGGACCAACGCTCACTTTACTTACTCTTTTCCTTTTTAAATACCTGTAGAAACTCTTACTATCTGTTTTTATATTTCTAGCTAGCTTTCTCTCGTACTCTAATTTCTCCCTTCTTATTATTCTTTTAGTCATTCTTTGCTGTTTTTAATATTCTGACCAATCTTCTGACCTACCACTAATCTTCGCGGAATTGTATGCTTCTTTCAATTTTTTTAAATTTTTTTTATTCGTTCACGGGATGTGGGTGTCGCTGGCGAGGCCAGCATTTATTGCCCATCCCTAATTGCCCTTGAGAAGGGGTGGTGAGTCGTCTTCTTGAACCGCTGCAGTCCGTGTGGTGAAGGTTCTCCCACAGTGCTGTTTGGAAGGGAGTTCCAGGATTTTGACCCAGCGATGATGAAGGAACGGCGATATATTTCCAAGTTGGGATGGTGTGTGACTTGGAGGGGAACGTGCAGGTGGTGTTGTTCCCATGTGCCTGCTGCTCTTGTCCTTCCAGGTGGTAGAGGTCGCGGGTTTGGGAGGTGCTGTCGAAGAAGCCTTGGCGAGTTCCTGCAGTGCATCCTGTGGATGGTGCACACTGCAGCCACAGTGCGCCGGTGGTGAAGGGAGTGAATGTTTAGGGTGGTGGATGGGGTGCCAATCAAGCGGGCTGCTTTATCTTGGATGGTGTCGAGCTTCTTGAGTGTTGTTGGAGCTGCACTCATCCAGGCAAGTGGAGAGTATTCCATCACACTCCTGACTTGTGCCTTGTAGATGGTGGAAAGGCTTTGGGGAGTCAGGAGGTGAGTCACTCACCACAGAATACCCAGCCTCTGACCTGCTCTTGTACCCACAGTATTTATATGGCTGGTCCAGTTAAGTTTCTGGTCAATGGTGACCCCCAGGATGTTGATGGTGGGGGATTCGGCGATGGTATTGCCATTGAATGTCAAGGGGAGGTGGTTAGACTCTCTCTTGTTGGAGATGGTCATTGCCTGGCACTTGTCTGGCGCCAATGTTACTTGCCACTTATGAGCCCAAGCCTGGATGTTGTCCAGGTCTTGCTGCATGCGGGCTCGGACTGCTTCATTATTTGAGGGGTTGCGAATGGAACTGAACACTGTGCAGTCATCAGCGAACATCCCCATTTCTGACCTTATGATGGAGGGAAGGTCATTGATGAAGCAGCTGAAGATGGTTGGGCCTCGGACACTGCCCTGAGGAACTCCTGCAGCAATGTCCTGGGGCTGAGATGATTGGCCTCCAACAACCACTACCATCTTCCTTTGTGCTAGGTATGACTCCAGCCACTGGAGAGTTTTCCCCCTGATTCCTATTGACTTCAATTTTACTAGGGCTCCTTGGTGCCACACTCGGTCAAATGCTGCCTTGATGTCAAGGGCAGTCACTCTCACCTCACCTCTGGAATTCAGCTCTTTTGTCCATGTTTGGACCAAGGCTGTAATGAGGTCTGGAGCTGAGTGGTCCTGGCGGAACCCAAACTGAGCATCGGTGAGCAGGTTATTGGTGAGTAAGTGCCGCTTGATAGCACTGTCGACGACACCTTCCATCACTTTGCTGATGATTGAGAGTAGGCTGATGGGGCGGTAATTGGCCGGATTGGATTTGTCCTGCTTTTTGTGGACAGGACATACCTGGACAATTTTCCACATTGTCGGGTAGATTTGATACCATCATTAACTTCCTTAGCTAGCCACGGATGGTATGTCCTTCGCCTGGAGTCTTTCTTTCTCACTGGAATGTATCTTTGCTGAGTGTTATGAAATATCTCATTAAATGTCTGCCACTGCATCTCTACTGACCTACCCCTTAGCCTAATTTCCCAGTTCACTTTAGCCAGCTCTGTCTTCATGCCCTCATAATTGCCCTGATTTAAGTTTAAAACACTAGTCTTAGATCTACTCTTCTCTCCCTCAAACTGAATGTGAAATTCAAATATATTGTGATCACTGCTACCTACAGGCTCCTTTACAATGAGGTTACCAATTAATCCTGTCTCATTACACATTACCAGATCTAGAATAGCCTGCTCTCTGGTTGGCTCTAGAATGTGCTGCTCTAAGAAACTGTCCTGAAAGCACTCTATGAACTCATCTTCCAGGCTACCTTTGCCAATCAGATTCTTTCAATCTATATGTAGATTAAAATCACTCATGATTATCGCTGTTCCTTTCTCACAAGCTCCCATTATTTCTTCCTGTACACCCTATCCTACAGTATGGTTTCTGTTAGGGGGCCTATAAATTACTCCCACAAGTGACTTCTTGCCTTTTCTATTTCTTATCTCTACCCAAACTGATTCTACATCTTGCTCTTTGGAACTAAGGTCATTTCTCTCTATTATATTCATGTCATTCTCAATTAACAGAGCTACCCCTCCACCTTTTCCTAGCTTCCTGTCCTTCCAAAATGTCAAGTACCCTTGAATATTCAGGTTCTAGCCTTTGTCATCTTGCAGCCATGTCACTGTTGGTGGAGAGTGGGAGGCGAAAGCACTGTAGTCCAGATTGGGAAGAACAGCGGATGCAAGTTATGCTTTATGAGAAGGTTGCACAGCTGTAGAATGGAATGAGACTAGGGAGGGATTTGTAAACGAGGACGTGGGTTTTTAAGTTAATGTGCTGGGGAACAGACAGCCAATGGCGAAAACTAAGGTGATGGATGAGTGGAGCTTGTGCAGGATAGGATGTGGGTGAGAGAGTTTTGAATGAGTTGGACTTTAAATAGGGTGGAGCTTCCACATGTAGAGTGGAGCTTCCACATGTAGGGATGTTCAAAAAGTCAACCTGGTGGTAACAATGGTGTGGGAGAGGTTTCAAAAATGGAGATAACCAGTCTTGGTTATGGACTATATTTGGGGTTTGACGCTCAGCTCAGGGTCAAGCAGGACATTAATGGTCTATTGATTCACCAAGTTGAAACAATATTTTACTATTTACACTTTTCATAATTTCTGACACTTCTGTTAGATCCCCCTTAATCTTAGCGAATAAAGCTGTTTTTAAAAAAAAATAATCAGAATTATATCCACTCATCCATGGATCATCCTAGCGAATCTACGCTGGAACTTTTCCATGGCTCTAGTATATCAGTATATCTAGTTTGAGAAGCCAAATGTCTGGTCAATGATGTTCCTGTTGGGCTTCATTGTAAGCTCTTTGCTGGGGAAAGAGAGAGTAGAGAAGCTTAACAGTGCCACAACGCACATTTTGAGATGGTCTCAGAGGAGCCAACTATTCAACTGATCACCCTAGAATAAGGGGGAAACCCACAAGTCCCTTAAGATATGGGCATCACGGGCAATTCCTGGAAGCTATGCATGAATAATTCTTTTGTGATAGTAACAGAATTATTTGGATGTTCATAGAGTGGCATCATTTTCCTGCTGATGAATGTCTTGGGATTTTATACAGTTGCTTAAATGGACATGTGGGTGCTCTTGATAGTAACCTGTACTGAGGGAATGCCACATCTTTCACAAATCCATGTCAACCTCTCCCAGTGCTGTTGAATCCTAGTGCTAAATTTAATATATTCGGAAGCATAGTGAGCATCTGTGATTTAAGTAACATAGCAGCGGACCACAAACTAGCTGATCCATACCCAGTCTAAAAGGACCCTGTGGCAAAAAGTTGTGTCATGATTACTTTTACTACTACTGGCAGTATAATGCCAATCTTGCATTTGGTCCCAGGAGAAGGCACAAATTAATCAATGGCTTCCTTCGTGAGATACAGTCTCCTCACGTATTGCTCCTCAATAAGGTCAAGGTAGAGCTGTCGCCTACAGTTACATCGCGTTACATCAAAACTATAGCACAGAAACAGGCCGTTTGGCCCAACTGGTCTGTGCCGGCATTTATGCTTCACATGAGCCTCCTCTCTTCCCACTTCATCTAACCTTATCACGATACCCTTCTATTCCTTTCTCCCTCACGTACTTATCTGGCTTCCCCTTAAATACATCAATGCCATTTGACTCAACTACTCCTAATGGTAGTGATTTCCACATTCTTACCACTCTTTGGATAAAGAAATTTCTCCTGAATTCCCTATTAGATTTATAAATGACTATTTTATATTCATGGCCTCTAGTTTTAGACTCCCCCACAGGCTGAGATATGGGTTGACATGTTGCCCTTAGGTAGTATGGGGGCTGGTGGCTCTCCTGCTACCTCACTGGACCTCCTCTCATGCTGCCCTTCTTCACTATCGCGACACACCGAAACTTGTTCATACTATCATTTCTGAACCGCCTAGCTCTAATTTTAAGTTTGTGCCCCTTTGTTCTGGACTCCCCTGCCAGAGGATATAGTTTCTCTGTATCCACCCTATCAAATCCTTTTATCATTTTACACATTTCAATCAGATCACCCCTCAACCTTCTAAACTCAAGGGAATACAAGCCAAGTTTATGCAACCAGTCCTCAGAATTTAATCCTTTAAGCCCCCATGCCATTTTGGTAAGAAACTTGTTGTGATCCCAGGATGCTGATTTGTTTTGAAACACTACAGAGCCCCATAGTGAGTAAATGTACCATTTGCCTTGTATGGAGCTGCCTAGATGAAGTAGTTATAAAACTTGTAAATGGTTCTCTAGAACTGATCTCAGCTAGGATAGGACTTGGGTGCTACAATTGGCCTCAGCACATCCTCGTTATGGGGACAGGGAGAAGTTGAGCATGAATCCCACTCCTAATCACAGTCCAGAAACTCCTGCTGGAAAATGCATGTGGGTAGGCGCTTGGTGAAGACAGCATCGGTCTTGGTGCTGCACGGTGCTATCCGGGTTCACAAGGGAAGAACAGCCGCCAGGGCAAGTGACCAGTGCCTGACGCATCAGATCCCAGAGTTGGGAAACAATGGCCGCCCTCCTGTAGTTCCCTAAGGCAGCCATTCTTCATCTATGAGCCCAGCAAACGAGTGTCCAGTTATTCAAACACGGAGGGCCATTGCAGCCGAGCCTGATCCAGCCAACGCCCGATGGCCACACAAGCCCGCTGACTTTTTTTTCTCTCCCTGGCCCAGGACACTGGGAGCAATCATAGTGCCTCAACTAACTTAACACAGATCGGGGATCAAACGCAAAACATTCTGGGTCTGTACTGCTCGTTGCCACACCGGGCAACTGAGTTGCTTCCTATAACGTCCCTGCACAGTTACACTCTGTGCTGGACCTCTGCCAATTCTACTGTTTAATGATACCTTTATAGTTGTTGCTATTAACATGGCATGGAAGACAAGTCAACAGCAAGTTTGCCTGTTGTTTTAAGTGGTGTTTCACAAGCCAAAAGAAATGAATGTGGGTCTGTGCTTTAACATGCATTAAACTGGTTTGATCCTGGGAGGAAACTTAGGAACGTGGACAAAAATGAATAAATGCCAATGCACACACTTACTACATCAACTCACATTCAGTGCATATATTAGCTTTAACACACAGCAGAATTTTACCCTGTGGTGCTCATGGAGTGTGTTATCCTGTTTTTGGTGAGTTCTGTTTGACAGCAGACAGCAAATGACGGTAGTCTCCTGCAATCAAATACATCATTTGAAATGAAGTACTGTTACGTTTCAGTTTACTTCATATTGCAGGGGAACAAATCCTTTCATATATAGAGCTTTAATTCAAGTAAGTGACTGTAATAACTTGATCAAACAAGCTCATACAAATGTTATCAAAATGATCAAGATTGAAATTCATCTCCCCATTTACTTATTATTTTTTAGAATGTATACTTTAAACATTTTTAAATAAAAGGTTCCTTAAAAAGTTTGAAAATGACAGCCAAGTAGCTATAAAAATAATAGACAGAGGAATGCCATATGACTGCAAAGCTTTTATATACTCATATTACAAGCAGTAATTTCTAGATTTGTAACCAATATAGTATAAATAAGTATAGTCTGGGCAAGGGTGCATTCTGAGTATTTGCATTGGATCTCACCACTCACAGTTTGCATTTCACAGCTACCTTTAAGAGGTGTTAAGTTTTAAAAAAAATTTTGATAATTCAAATAGGACACTTTCCATTTCAGGCACCCATTTCAGTGCTAACAAACAGTCATGGGTCAAATATAACACAAATTGATGCTGAGATCAGCACCTTGCCTATGTAATGTGCCTCAGCCTAACCCCAGAACCCCACTACTCCAGTGTAACATTTTTTCCAATTCCCCCACCAGCCATTCTGTGGTATCTCAGAGTGAAATTGCCCATCAGTACTGAATTAGGGACTCGAGCCCACTACGATCTGGATGGAGACTGCCCAAACTCTTATTATGTAGGATCCTTACCATGGTCACATTCCAAAGGCTACATTGGCAACAGTGTTTAAGCATGGGTGGTAAGTTTTTTTTTGTCAGGCCTTGGGGAAAAGGTGCCTCTTCCCCAGTCTGGGCTTGCAAAATCAGTAAGCATGTTTTTCCTGTCTCCACCCTGTAAAAGCAAGCCAAAGCCCTTTTCTCTGGAATGGATCAGTTAGTCAGACTTCTGATCTGTCTGCACCCAATTTCCTTAATTGAAGAAGTCCCTTCCAAACTTCTCTGCTTTATAGTGCATACTTGGGAAACCATTTACCACACTAACCCTGCTGGAAAAGGGTGTTTTTAGTGAAGCTGAAAACTAAAAAATATATGACAAAGGCCTGAACTAAACAAAGGCCTAGAAATTTGGCCATGCAGCATCCGTTTTGCTGCTTAAAGTGTGCTGCCCACCATATTGATAAAGGTCAAAAAAATTGGTGTGCAGTGCCTATGCCTAAAACAGACGTTAGGCTCCTTATTTACATCGGAAAAGGGCCTAACGCCTTTTTGAGGCCCCCACTGCAAGACGGATTTGCCCTGAGGCAGCCAATGCCTGCTGCACTCAAGAAAACCAGGTCTACATGCAGCCTCGCAGACGGTCCTTAAAGGGATCGTTGCAGGCTGTAACCAACAAGGTAAATGTTTAAAATATACTTACCTTAATGTGGAGGTGAGAGGGGGAAGAGTGCTCCACCCAAATCCACGTTCAAAGGATGTAGGTCACTGCTTCCTTCTCCACAATCATCACCGTTACCTCCCCCACCCCTGGCCACCGCTAGCTCCTGACCAAACCCCCCACCCCGCAAAACCCCATTCCCGACCCAATTGACTCTCTTCCCGACCTGGTCACCCTCCCCCTTCATCACTTACCTGAGGGCCGCTGCTGGCATCACAGCAGCCCGATCTTCAATCCCTCTTTGCCGGCGAGCTGCCTCTTACTGTCTGCTGCTCACCAGCTCAATGGTAACGAGGCCCGAGGCCCATTACCGCATCCGCCTCGGCCCTCACCATTCAGGCGCAGGGATTGATGCCTGCACATCCCGCGCGTACCAAATTTCTAGGCCAAAGAATATTCCGAATTACTTTTTATTTTACGTACACAGGCAAAATTTTTGTTTTAAATGGGGATCCATCAACAAAAGTAAATCCTACATTTGAAAATAATTGACAGTCAAGCTAGGTTGGAAAAGCAAATTAAATAAGAAGTTGATTAAGCCAGTTAAAGAGAAGTGTTCAAGAAAAAAAGAATTGAAGAAGCAGTCTCAACACTGTGACTGGAAGCCTGTGGCCAGTGGGGTACCACAGGGATCGGTGCTGGGTCCCTTGCTGTTTGTGGTCTACATTAACGACTTGGATATGAATGTAAAAGGTATGATCAGTAAGTTCGCTGATGATACAAAAATTGGTAGGGTGGTAAATAGCGAGGAGGATAGCCTCAGTCTGCAGGACGATATAGATGGGTTGGTCAGATGGGCGGAACAGTGGCAAATGGAATTTAACCCGGAAAAGTGCGAGGTGATGCACTTTGGAGGGACTAACAAGGCAAGGGAATACACAATGAATGGGAGGATCCTAGTCAAGACAGAGGGTCAGAGGGATCTTGGTGTGCAAGTTCACAGATCCCTGAAGGCGGCGGAACAGGTAGATAAGGTGGTAAAGAAGGCATATGGGATACTTGCCTTTATTAGCCGAGGCATAGAATATAACAGCAAGGAGGTTATGATGGAGCTGTATAAAACACTGGTTAGGCCACATCTGGAGTACTGTGTGCAGTTCTGGTCGCCACACTACAGGAAGGATGTGATCGCTTTGGAGAGGGTGCAGAGGAGATTCACCAGGATGTTACCAGGGCTGGAGCGCTTCAGCTATGATGAGAGACTGGGAAGATTGGGTTTGTTTTCCTTGGAGCAGAGGAGGCTGAGGGGGGACATGATTGAGGTGTACAAAATTATGAGGGGCGCAGATAAGATGGATACTAAGGCGCTTTTTCCCTTCATTGAGGGTTCTATAACAAGGGGGCATAGATTCAAGGTAAAAGGCGGGAGGTTTAGAGGGGATTTGAGAAAGAACTTTTTCACCCAGAGGGTGGTTGGAGTCTGGAACTCACTGCCTGAAAGGGTTGTGGAGGCAGGAACCCTCACAACATTCAAGAAGCATTTGGATGAGCACTTGAAATGCCATAGCATACAAGGCTACGGACCAAATGCTGGAATATGGGATTAGATTAGACAGGGCTTGATGGCTGGCGCGGACACGATGGGCCGAAGGGCCTCTATCCGTGCTGTATAACTCTATGACTCTATAACACCTGGATCCCCTTTAAAAATCAAACAGATGCAATGGGTTATGATTAAAACTAACATCCTTTTGTTTGGTTTAAAATCAATCCTTGGTTCCATGAGTTGTATAGAAAAGGAGTTGCCTTCTCTGGTTCTTTCTAAGGGGAAAGAACAATTACGGCGAATGTCTTTATGGTTGGAATCCTCTATCCCTATTATAACCAAGAAATCATTGGATTTCTAATTTGTAAACAACTTTGAGAAGATACCTTGCCAGTTACATAGAAACATAGGAAATAGGAGCAGGAGTAGGCCATTCGGCCCTTCGAGCCTGCTCCACCATTCAATATGATCATGGCTGATCCTCTATTTCAATACCATATTCCCGCTCTCTCTCCATGTCCCTTGATGCCTTTTGTGTCTAGAAATCTATCTAGCTCCTTCTTAAATATATTCAGTGACTTGGCCTCCACAGCCTACTGTGGTAGAGAATTCCACAGGTTCACCATCCTCTGAGGGAAGAAATTTCTCCACATCTCAGTCCTAAATGTCCTACCCTGTATCCTGAGACTGTGACCCCTCGTTCTGGACCCTCCAGCCAGGGGAAGCATCCTCCCTGCATCCAGGCTGTCTAGCCCTGTCAGAATTTTATATGTTTCAGTGAGATCCCCTCTCATTCTTCTAAACTCGAGTGAATACAGGTCGAGTCAACCCAATCTCTCCTCATATGACAGTCCTGCCATCCCAGGAATCAGTCTGGTGAACCTTCGCTGCACTCCCTCTATGGCAAGTATATCCTTTCTTAGGTAAGGAAACTAAAACTGCACACAACACTCCAGGTGTGGTCTCACCAAGGCCCTGTGGAACTGCAGTAAGACATCCCTGCTGCTGTACTCAAATCTTCTTGCAATGAAGTCCAACATACCATTTGCCTTCCTAACTGTTTGCTGCACCTGCATGTTTGCTTTCAGTGACTGGTGTACAAGGATACCCAGGTCCCTTTGTACATCAACATATCCCAATCTATCACCATTTAAATAATACCCTGCCTTTCTGTTTTTCCTTTCAAAGTGGATAACTTCACATTTCTCCACGTTATACTGCATCTGCCATGTATTTGCCCACTCACTCAACTTGTCTAAATCGCCTTGAAGCCTCTTTGCATCCTCCTCACAACTCACGATCCCACCTAATTTTGTGTCGTCAGCAAACTTGGAAATATTACATTTGGTTCCCTCATCCAAATCATTGATATATACTGTGAATAGGAGGGGCCCAAGCACTGATCCCTCCGGTACCCCACTAGTCACCGCCTGCCACCCCGAAAAAGACCCATTTATTCCTACTCTGTTTCCTGTCTGTTAACCAATTTTCAATCCATGCCAGTATATTACCCCCAATCCCATGTGCTTTAATTTTGCACACTATCCTCTTATCTGGGACTTTATCAAAGGCCTTCTGAAAATCCAAATAAACCACATCCACTGCTTCTCCCTTATGTAGTCTACCTCAAAAAACTCCAGTAGGTTTGTCAAACACGATTTCCCTTTCATAAATCCATGTTGACTTTGTCTAATTTTCTAAGTGTCCTGTTATCAGATCCTTTATAATAGACTCTAGCATTTTTCCTACTACTGATGTTAGGCTAACCGGTCTGTAGTTCCCTGTTTTCTCTCTCCCTCCTTTTTTTAAATAGTGGGGTTACATTTGCCACCCTCCAATCTGAAGGAACTGTTCCATAATCTATAGAATTTTGGAAGATGACAACTAATGCATCCACTATTTCCATGGCTACCTATTTTAGTACTCTGGGATGCAGATTATCAGGCCCTGGGGATTTATCGGCTTTCAATCCCATTCATTTCTCCAGCATTATTTTTTTAGTGATACTAATTTCCTTTAAATCCTCCTTCTCACTAGTCCCTTGGTTACAGAGCATTTCTGAGAAGTTATTTGTGTCCTCTTCTGTGAAGACAGAACCAAAGTATTAATTGCTCTGCCATTTCCTTGTTCCCCATTATAAATTCTCCCGTTTTTGACTGTAAGGGACCTACATTTGTCTTCACTAATCTTTTTCTTTTTACATACTTGTAGAAGCTTTTACAGTCCACTTTAATGTTCCTTGCAAGTTTACTCTCACTCTGTTTTTCCCCTCTTAATAAATCTCTTGGTCCTTTTTTGCTGAATTCTAAACTGCTCCCAATCCTCAGGCTTGCTACTTTTTCTGACAACTTTATATGACTCCTCTTTGGATCTAATACTAACATTAATTTCTTTTGTTAGGCATGGTTGGGCTGCTTTTCCTTTTGTGTTTGTGCGCCAGTAAGGAATATATAACTGTTGCAATTCATGCATTTGTTCCTTAAATGTTAGCCATTGCCTGTCTACCGTCATGCCTTTTAATGAAGCTCCCAATCTATCAAAACCAACTCACTCCTCATACCTTCGTAGTTTCCTTTGTTTAGATTTAGGACCCTAGTTTCGGATTGGACTACTTCACTTTCCATCTTAATGAAGAATTCGATCATGTTACGGTCACTCTTCCCTAAAGGACCCTGCACAACAAGATTATTAATTAACCCCTTCTCATTGCACAATACCCAATCTAGGATAGCCTGTTCCCTGTTGACTCCTCAACGTACTGGTCTAAAAACCATCTCATACACACTCCAGGAATTCATCCTCCACAGTATTATTGCCAATTTGGTTTGGCCAGTCTATATGTAGATTAAAGTCACTCATGATTACTGTAGTACCCTTGTTACATGCATCTCCAATTTCCTGTTTGATCCTATCCCCTACATTACCACTACTGTTTGGAGGCCTATAGACAACTCCCACCAGTGTTTTCTGCCCCTTGTTGCTTCTTAACTCCACCCTGGTTGGGTCTAAACTGCTGTTGGGTAGCATCTATTGCTGACTTCTCTCACCTTATAGAGCACCAAAGAAGGCAACTCCTTTTCTGCACAACTCACAGGATCAATGAAAGCTTAGGCAACGAGGATATGTTGTTCTTACTAATTGTACGTCAAGTAAAAGACCCATTTCAGGAATATTTTGCACATTTGGACAAGGATGGATTTTAAAAGCTGGGTAGAAAAATGTGAGTTGCGTGAGACAGTGTAGAAGAAGCCGGGAATTAAAAACTACATAAAGATGATCTTTGTTATTTTGGTCTTGCCTTCAGTAGTGTCAGATATCTGTCCTCTCCCGTGTTTTCACTTTCTTTTTAGTGAAGACTTAACTTGCCATTTTCTTTTGGGTAGTGACCAAAAGTGGGTTGTCTGGACCCTCAAGTAGTTTCAACCAGCTTTTTAAAAAATATTATAGGCAGCTTTAACTAATGCCCTCATTTGACATCATTTTCACTTCAGTCCGCAGTCAGCGTCACTCCATTTGAACACAGCTACCTTGGAAATTGTGTGCATGTGCTACATAATCTTTTTTCCTATTTTTGATAATTTTCTCCACAAGAAACTGCACTTCTGCATCTGTAAACATTTGTTTCCTGACCTTTTTCTTTTTTCTTCTTTTTCACTTTGATGATTCAGCCATGTGTTCTATCCATTGACTGTTTATCAGTTACACGCACTTCAAACTGAATTTAGATGCCTGATGGAATTGTACAGTGCTCCACCATTGTGGGGCACTGTACAATTCCATGCCACTGTACAAAACCATGCCAGTCTCCATGTTAGAAAATAATATTTTTGCCCTACGCTACTCTGTCACAAAAGAAAACTTACTGCAATGTAAACTGCAAATATGCCAGGAAAATGGGATCAGACATCATTATAAAGTAAATAGATGAGTTTTCAAAACTCCCCATATTAGCATTAATTCACCTTAGTGCTTTTGCACAAAATACCTCCAGTATTTTATATCTATGGTATGGAATAATGCCAAGTATCCACACATTTTTGGCTTGGCTTAAATTTAGTGCATTGGTAATTAGTAAACATGCACAAAAATGTTCCCACATGCTGATATTTTTTAAAAACAAAAATCACTGACTGACAAGACAAAGTCACTTATAGATTTGGTTAAAAAGGAATTAAATCATAGAATCATAGAAGTTTACAACATGGAAACAGGCCCTTCGGCCCAACATGTCCATGTCGCCCAGTTTATACCACTAAGCTAGTCCCAATTGCCTGCACTTGGCCCATATCCCTCTATACCCATCTTACCCATGTAACTGTCCAAATGCTTTTTAAAAGACAAAATTGTACCCGCCTCTACTACTGCCTCTGGCAGCTCGTTCCAGACACTCACCACCCTTTGAGTGAAAAAATTGCCCCTCTGGACCCTTAAATCCCTAACTGACTGCAGTGATAAGTCATGGTTTATGAATACAATGATTTCCACTTCATCTAAAAGAAAGGGAATAGAAGCCCAAGTGAGAAAGGGCTTCATCAAATTTGATGAAAAACGAACAAATTGTTTTTAAGTGATTGCGATGACTTAATATGTTCAACATTTCTGCTCCAAATGGAACACTATAATGCAGGGAAATGACTTGTCAAAGTTGGCAAAGAATTCAAACGGTTTTAAATTATTGAGCTACAAATCAGTGCTCAGATGTCTCTTTCATACTACAAGAGTGAAGAAGTGACTCCATTTGCAACATCAATTCAAGTAGTGAGCCATGTTTATCCAAGTCATCCACATTGCTAGGGATTTCGAAAAGGCATGAAAGGAGTTTTGCTCACTGGCTAGTGGCAGTTTTACTGATTGAAAAAAGATGACTATCCTGTCAACTCTTTTCAATCATTAAAATGTGAGCAACGGTACAACTGGCCAGCAGAGTTTGTTTTTCCAACCGTCAAAACTAACCTGTTTTGGTAAGCTTCACAACAGTAGCTTTTATACAGCAGCTGATGCGTATTGTTACCACTGCAAGATCAACTCTTCCAGGTGATCTTGCCAATCATGCAAATCTCAGATCCACTTTGGTCAGTTTTATACAGCACTTCGGGTGTCAGGTTGGTGTTTGGATATGGCACCTATGCCAAAACTGTAGTGTAAAACTGAACAGTTCTGGTGTCCAGATTATAAAAAGGATATAGAAGCACTGGAGAAGGTGCAAAAAAGATTTACTAGGATGGGGGGATACCAGAACTGAGAGGTTATACCTGTCAGGAAAGATTGGCTGGGAAGACTAAGTATTGACCTGATAGAGGTCTTTAAGATTATGAAAGGCTTTGATAGGGTAGACATAGAGAAGATGTTTCCACTTGCAGGGGAGACCAGAACCAGGTGTCATAAATATAAGATAGTCATGAATAAATCCAATAGGGAATTCAGGAGAAACTTCTTTACCCAGAGAGTGGTTAGAATATGGAACTCGCTACCGCAAGGTGTAGTTGAGGTGACCAGCATAGATGCATTTAAGCGGAAGCTAGATAAACACATGAGGGAGAAAGGAATAGAAGGATATGCCGATAGGGTAAGATGAAGTAGGGAGGGAGGAGGCTCGTGCGGAGCATAAACACCGGCATGGACCTGTTGGGCTGAATGGCCTGTTTCTGTGCTGTACATTCTATGTAATCTTATGTAAAAGCGCTTAGAAATGTAAGACCATAATAAGACCATAAGAGATAGGAGCAGGAGTAGGCCATTCGGCCCCTCGAGCCTGCTCCGCCATTCAGTGAGATCATGGCTGATCTTATTTTTATCTCAATTCCACTTTCCTGCCCTTTCCCCATATCCTTTGACTCCCTTGTGATCAAAAATTTGTCTAACTCAGCCTTGAATGTACTCAATGACTCAGCCTCCACAGCTTTTTGGGGTAAAGAATTCCAAAGATTAACGACCCTCTGGGAGAAGAAATTCCTCCTCATTTCCATCTTAAATGGGCGACCCCTTATTCTGAGACTATGCCCCCTAGTTTTAGATTCCCCCATGAGGGCTAACATCCTCTCAGCATCTACCCTATCGAGTCCCCTCAGAATCTTGTATGTTTCAATAAGGTCTCCTCTCATTCTTCTAAACTCCAATGAATATAGACCCAACCTGTTCAATCTTTCCTCATAAGACAACCCTTCCATACCCGGAATCAACCTAGTGAACCTTCTCTGAACTGCCTCCAATGCAAGTATGTCCTTCCTTAAATAAGGGCACCAGAACTGTACGCAGTACTCCAGGTGTGGTCTCACCAGCACCCTGCACAGTTGTAGCTAGACTTCCCTGCTTTTAAACTCCATCCCTCGAGAAATAAAGGCCAATATTCCATTTGCCTTCTGGATTACCTGCTGCACCTGTATGTTGACTTTTTGTGTTTCATGCACAAGGACACCCAGATCCCTCTGTACCGCAGCATTTTGTAGTATTTCTCCATTCAAATAATATTTTGCTATTTTATTTTTCCTCCCAAAGTGGACGACTTCACATTTTCCTACAATATATTCCATCTGCCAAATTTTTGCCCATTCACTGAACCTGTCAATATCCCTTTGCATACACTTTGGGCCTGATATTACCATGGCAGCGGGTTCGCGGCGGGGGGTCGATTGGGTGCGTGGGTAACATGCCCGGTGAAATCAGTCTGCCCCATGCGCAATCGCAGGCTGATTGGATCCACTTACCTCTTGTTCAGGGTTCCCCGCTGCTGAGCTGCGCGGCGGGCGGGCTGCGCATGCGCAGTAAGGTCTGTCAGCTGGAGGAGCTCTATTTAAAGGGGCAGTCCTCCACTGACTGATGCTGCAAGAAATAGGAAAAATTACAGCATGGAGCAGCCCAGGGGGAAGGCTGCTCCCAGGTTTAATGATGCCTCACTCCAGGTATCATTGGATGGGGTGAGGAGGAGGGGGAGGACAGAGATCTTCCCCCCGGTGGCGGGAGGAAGAGGCCTGCCTCTGCCACCAAGAAGGCCTGGCTCGAGGTGGCAGAGGAGGTCACCTGCACCACCAACATATCGCCCACCTGTACACAGTGCAGGAGGCGCTGCAATGACCTAAGTAGGTCAGCCAAAGTGAGTACACTTACTCATTCCCCTACACTCCATCTGCCACATCACCGCCCCCCCCACCACATCTCCTTCTGCACTGCCAACACTACTCTGTCACATCACCCCTCACACCCACTCAAACCTCATCCTCATCTTACCTGCACTTACTCACCTCGCCAGTACTCATCCCACAACTACCACTCAACCCAATCCTCATACAATCTCATGGCTCTATCTCATACTCACCCTCTCGTGCATCTCTTTCACAGTCAGCCTCACTCAACCTGCCATTACCTGTGGTGCAGCCACAGGGCATGCATCACATATGTGCAGTAGGCAGCATAAGGCAAACATGTCGTGAGCATGAAGGGGATGCACAAGGGTGTTTGAGGGTTTGTAATGGTTTTTACTTATATTGAATTTCTGACCAACTCACATTACTTATTATATTGGCACCACTACGGTCATGTCTTTGCGAATCTTGTCTGGTTTGTGCAATAATGCCTTTTCTTGAGGATCACAATGAAGACCCACACCTGATGCCACCCATTGTGTCACTGCAGAGTGGGTGTAGGTGTATTTGCAGGGCTCTTTTGTGCAGACGACTGAGAGAAGTCGGTGATGTCCCCGGTGGCACCCTGGAAGGATGCAGAGGAGAAGTTGTTGAGGGCAGTGGTGACTTTGACAGCGACAGGTAAGAAGATGGTGCTCGGGCCAGCCGGGAGCAGCTCAGCATGAAGGAGGCTGCAGATGTCCACGACTACATGTCGAGTGACTCTGAGCCTCCATGTGCACTGCTGCTCAGAGAGGTCCAGGAAGCTGAGCCTCGGTCTGTGGACCCTGCGGCGAGGGTTGTGTCTTCTGCGACGCATCTCTCTCTGCGGTTGCCCTCCCTCCTGCTGTACAGGTGGATGTGTCACAGCACTGTGTTGTGGAGCTCCACGTGTCAGAGGTAGACGGCGTGGCCGGTGAGCCTGGTGATGCTGTTCGCCCTCCGAGGAGGTAATGACTGCAGCTACGGCGGCCCCCATCCGGAAGATGTACATCTGAGGGGGTCCGCAAGGTAGGTACATGTGTCTGGACACCGGGGTAAGTGTGCAAGTTGGTGAATTTTGTTGTTAGGAGGAGGGTGGTGGAGGCCAAACTTTGTCCAAAGTGACAGAGCGGCCTCCTGCAATGAGTGAGGGTCTCCCCCCGCCACATGTCAAATGGACCTTTGCAGCTGCCACAGGCTGATGGCTGCCACAGGCTGATGGCTGCCACACGTCGATTTGAACTGGGAGTGTTTCCCCCAGTACGGGAAACAGCCCCAGTTGTTTGTAAAATCCCAACCCTCCTAAAATATCACGTTAATCAGGTCTGTAAGCGACCTGAAATACCAAAATAAATACCTTAAGTGGCACCCCGCAGGCTTTAATTGCCGGCAGGAGTCCCACATGCGGGGGCTGCGTGCGCATGTCAGCGCGTCAGTGGGGAACCCGGAAATGGGACGGGTTGGAGCCGGGCTCCCGCCCCGCCCCGGGAATCCCCGATTTTCGTAGCCCCCCCGCCAGGAACGCACCCGATCGCGGGTGCTAAAATAGAGCCCTTTGTGTCCTCATTGCAACTTGCTTTTCCACCTATCTTTGTATCATCAGCAAATTTGGCCACAAGACACTTTGTTCCTTCATCCAAGTCATTGATATATATTGGAAATAGCTGAAGCCCCAGCACTGAGCCCTGCGGCACCCCACTAGTTACAGATTACCATTTTGAAAGTTACCCTTTTATCCCGACTCTTTTTTTTCTGTTAGTTAGCCAATTCTCTATCCATGCCAATATATTACCCCCAACACCACGAGCTCTTATCTTGTGCAGTAATCTTTTATGTGGCACATTATCGAATGCCTTTTGGAAATCCAAATATACCGCATCCACTGGATCCCCTTTATCCACCCTGCCCATTACTTCCTCAAAGAACTCTAATAAATTTGTCAGACACGATTTCCCCTTCATAAAACCATGTTGACTCTCCTTCATTGTATTATGAGTCTCCAAATGTCCTGGTACTACTTCCTTAAGAATGGATTCGAGCATTTTCCCAATGACAGATGTTAGGCTAACTGGTCTATAGTTACCTGCTTTCTGTCTCACTCCCTTCTTGAATAGAGGTGTTACGTTTGCGGTTTTCCAATCCGCTGGGACCTTTCCAGAATCTAGGGAATTCTGGAAGATTACAACCAATGCATCCACTATCTCTGTAGCCACTTCCTTTTAGACCCTCAGATGCAAGCTATCAGGTCCAGGGGACTTGTCAGCCTTTAGACCCATAAGTTTACCTAGTACTTCTTCCTCTAGTGATAGTGATTGTTTTTAGCTCCTCCCTCCCCTTTGCCCCTTGCCCCTTGATTTTCTACTATTATTGGTATATTATTAGTGTCTTCCACTGTGAAGACAGATACAAAATATCTGTTCAATTCCTCTGCAATTTCCTCGTTTTCCATTATTATTTCCCCAGTCTCATCCTCTAAGGGACCAATGTTTACTTTAGCTACCCTCTTCCTTTTTATTTACTTGGAGAAGCTTTTACTATCAGTTTTTATATTTCTTGCTAGTTTACTCTCATAATTTATTTTCTTCCTCTTTATTATTCTTTTAGTCATCCTTTGCTGGTTTTTAAAGTTTTCCCAATCTTCAGGCTTACCAGTAATCTTTGCCATGTTGTATGCTTTTTCTTTTAACCTGATACCATCCTTGACTTCCTTAGTTAGCCATGGTTGGTTCACCCTTTTTGTGGAGTCTTTCCGCCTAACAGGGATATATTTTTGTTGCGAGTCATAAAATATCTTTTTACATGTTTGCCACTGCTTATCCACCATCATACCATTGAATCTGTTTACCCAGTCCACTTTAGCCAATTCTGCCCTCATTCCTTTATAATTGCCCTTATTTAAGTTTAATACAGTAGTTTCAGACCCAAGATCCTCGCTCTGAAGCTGGATGTGAAATTCTATCATGTTATGATCACTGCTTCCCAAGGGATCCTTTACTTTGAGATCATTAATTAATCCTGTTTTGTTACCCATTACCAGATCCAAAATGGCCTGTTCCCTGGTTGGTTCCCCAACATATTGGTCTAAGAAACAATCCATAATACACTCTATGAACTCCTCCTCAGGGCTATTTATGCCAATTTGATTTGTCCAATCTATGCGAAAGTTAAATCGCCTATGATTATTGCATTACCTTTTTTACAAGCCCCCCTTATTTCCTGATTAATATTTTGCTCTACAGTGTAGCTACTGTTAGGAGGCCTATAAACTATTCCCACCAGTGATTTCTTTCCCTTGCTATTTCTTACCTCCACCCAAATTGATTCGACATCCTGATCTTCTGAGCCAAGATCATTTCTCACTATTATACCAATTTCATCCTTTATTAACAGATCTACCCCACCACCTCTATCCTTCCGAAATGTTAAATAACCCTGAATATTTAGCTCCCAACCTTGGTCACCTTGCAACCACGTCTCTGTAATGGCCACGAGATCATACCCATTTGTTTCTACTTGTGCCGTCAATTCATCCATCTTATTACGAATGGTGCGCGCACTCAGATAAAGAACCTTTAATTTTGTCTTTTTACCATTCATTCCTATCTCGGCCCCATTTGCTATTGCACTCTTATGTTTGGACGCTCTGTCCCTTCCGACATACTCTGTTTACCATTACCCCACCACTTTCCTGTACGACTTCCTTGTCTTTTCTCTTTATCAATCTAAACTTCACCCACCTGAGCACTCCCCCCCTCTTTTTGGTTTAAAGCCTTCTCTACAGCCCTAGTTATTCAGTTTGCCAGAACACTGGTGGCAGCATGTTTCAGGTGAAGCCCGTCCCATCGGAACAGCTCCCTCTTTCCCCAGTACTGTTGCCAGTGCCCCATGAATTGAAACCCACTTCTCCCACACCAATCTTTGAGCCACGCATTCATCTCTCTGATCTGATTTACCCTGTACCAATTTGCTCCATGTGTCAATGGGAGACACAATGCAGCGTGTGTGAACATTTTGAAAAGGGATCCAGCAAGTGATGAGGTAAGAGCATTTATGAAATTTAGTTAAAAGATGAAGTATTTGAAAATTATTACAGTGACGTATCAATTCCTATGGATAGGCGTAAACATTTAGATAGATTGAACATTGTCAATAATTTATGACAAAGGAACTATAGAACAGCTGTGGGCATACACTTAGAATCCATAATTCAAGATAATATTATTAAGCATTTAGTCGTGATGTATTTGTTAAAAGCAAGTTTTTTTGATAAATTCATAGATTTTTGAAATGACTGATTAGATAGATAAAGGGAATGTGGTAGAAGTACTATACATGGATTTTCAGAAGGCATTCACTAGGGTATCTCAGGAGGCTTGTTAGAGAACTTTAGGCACATGGTACAATAGGAAATGTAGCAGTTTGGATAGAAAGCTGTTTTTTTCATTCGTTCATGGGATGTGGGCGTCGCTGGCAAGGCCAGCATTTATTGCCCATCCGTAATTGCCCTCGAGAAGGTGGTGGTGAGCCGCCTTCTTGAACCGCTGCAGTCCGTGTGGTGAAGGTTCTCCCACAGTGCTGTTAGGTAGGGAGTTCTAGGATTTTGACCCAGCGAAGATGAAGGAACAGCGATATATTTCCAAGTCGGGAAGGTGTGTGACTTGGAGGGGAACGTGCAGGTGGTGTTGTTCCCATGTGCCTGCTGCTCTTGTCCTTCTAGGTGGTAGAGGTCGCGGGTTTGGGAGGTGCTGTCGAAGAAGCCTTGGCGAGTTGCTGCAGTGCATCCTGTGGATGGTACACACTGCAGCCAGGGTGCGCCGGTGGTGGATGGGGTGCCAATCAAGCGGGCTGCTTTGTCCTGGATTGTGTCGAGCTTCTTGAGTGTTGTTGGAGCTGCACTCATCCAGGCAAGTGGAGAGTATTCCATCACATTCCTGACTTGTGCCTTGTAGATGGTGGAAAGGCTTTGGGGAGTCAGGAGGTGAGTCACTTGCCGCGAATACCCAGCCTCTGACCTGCTCTTGTAGCCACAGTATTTATGCGGCTGGTCCAGGTCTGGTCAATGGTAACCCCCAGGATGTTGATGATGGGGAATTCGGTGATGGTAATGCCGTTGAATGTCAAGGAAAGGTGGTCAGATTCTCTCTTGTTGGAGATGGTCATTGCCTGGCACTTGTCTGGTGTGAATGTTACTTGCCACTTATGAGCCCAAGCCTGAATGTTGTCCAGGTCTTGCTGCATGCGGGCACAGACTGCTTTATTATCTGAGGGGTTGTGGATGGAACTGAACATTGTGTAATCGTCAGCTAACATCCCCATTTCTGACCTTATGATGAAGCAACTGAAGATGATTGGGCCTAGGACACTGCCCTGAGGAACTCCTGCAGCAATGTCCTGGGGCTGAGATGATTGGCCTCCAACAACCTCTACCATCTTCCTTTGTGTTAAGTATGACTCAAGCCACTGGAGAGTTTTCCCCCTGATTCCCACTGACTTGAATATTACTAGGGTTCCTTGGTGCTCCACTTAGTCAAATGCTGCCTTGGTGTCAAGGGCAGTCACTCTCACCTCACCTCTGGAATTCAGCTCTTTTGTCCATGTTTGAACCAACGATGTAATGAAGTCTGGAGCCGAGTGGTCCTAGCGGAACCCAAACTGAGCATCGGTGAGCAGGTTATTGGTGAGTAAGTGCTGCTTGATGGAATATGTCATCGACAGTGCTATCACTTTGCTGATGATTGAGAGTAGACTGATGGGGCGGTAATTGGCTGGATTGGATTTGTCCTGCTTTTTGTGGACAGGACATACCTGGGCAATTTTCCACATTGTCGGGTAGATGCCAGTGTTGTAGCTGTACTAGAACAGCTTGGCTAGAGGTGTGGCTAGTTCTGGAGCACAAGTCTTCAGCACTACAGCCGGGATGTTGTCGGGGCCCATTGCCTTTTTGTATCCAGTGCACTCAGCCGTTTCTTGATATCACGTGGAGTGAATCGAATTGGCTGAAGACTGGCTTCTGTGATGGTGGGGATATCTGGAGGAGGCCGAGATGGATCATCTACTCGGCACTTCTGGCTGAAGATGGTTGCAAACGCTTCAGCCTTGTCTTTTGCACTCACGTGCTGGACTCTGCTGTCATTGAGGATGGGGATGTTTGCAGAACCTCCTCCTCCCATTAGTTGTTTAATTGTCCACCACCATTCCCTTGATCTGATACGTTGGTTGTGGAATCGCTTAGCTCTGTCTATAGCATATTGCTTCCGCTGTTTAGCATGCACGTAGTCCTGTGTTGTGGCTTTAGCAGGTTGGCACCTCATTTTTAGGTACGCCTGGTGCTGCTCCTGGCATGCTCTTCTATACTCCTCATTGAACCAAGGTTGATCCCCTGGCTTGTTGGTAATGGTAGAGTGAGGAATATGCTGGGCCATAAGGTTACAGATTGTGCTGGGATACAAATCTGCCGCTGCTGATAGCCCACAGCGCCTCATGGATGCCCAGTTTTGAGCTGCTAGATCTGTTCTGAATCTATTCCATTTAGCACGGTGGTAGTGCCACACAACACGTTGGATGGTGTCCTCAGTGTGAAGATGGGACTTCGTCTCCACAAGGACTGTGTGGTGATCACTCCTACCAATACTGTCATGGACAGACGCATCTGCGACAGGTCGATTGGTGAGAGCGAGGTCAAGTAAGGTTTTCCGTTGTGTTTGTTCGCTCACCACCTGCCGCAGGCCCAGTCTGGCAGCTATGTCCTTCAGGATCCAGCCAGCTCGGTCAGTAGTAGTGCTACCGAACCACTCTTGGTGATAGACATTGAAGTCCCCCACCTAGAGTACATTCTGTGCCCTTGCTACCCTCAGTGCTTCCTGCAAGTGGTGTTCAACATGGAGGAGAACTGATTCATCAGTTGAGGGGTGGCCTGATGGTGTTTGACCTGATGTCATGAGATTTCATGGGGTCCGGAGTCAATGTTGAGGACTCCTAGGGCCACTCCCTCCTGACTGTACTTCGCTGTACCGCTAACTCTGGTCGGTCTGTCCTGCCGGTGGGACTGGACATACCCAGGGATGGTGATGGAAGAGTCTGGGACGTTGGCTGAAAGCTATGATTCTGTGAGTCTGGCTATGGCAGGCTGTTGCTTGACTAGTCTGTGGGACAGCTCTCCCAATTTTGGCACAGATCCCCAGATATTAGTGAAGAGGACTTTGCAGGATCGACTGGGCTTGGTTTGCCTCTGTCATGTCTGGTGCCTAGTGGTCTGTCCGGTTTTATTCTTATTATGACTTTTTGTAGCGAGATTGTACAACTGAGTGGCTTGCTAGGCCATTTCAGAGGGTGATTAAGAACCTACCACATTGCTGTGGGTCTGGAGTCATATTTAGGCCAGACTGGGTAAGGACTGCAGGTTTCCTTCCCTAAAGGACAAGAGTGAACCAGTTTTTTTTAATTCCAGATTTTATTTAATTAATTAAATTTAAATTCCCCAGCTGCCGTGGTGGATTTGAACTCATGACTCCAGATTATTAGTCCAGGAACATAACCACTATGCTACTGTGCTCATATCTGGTTGATGGGCAGGAAACAAAGAGGGGCAAATGGCTGTTGCTCGGATTGGAAATGGTGTACTCCCAAGGATCAGTGCTGGAGTATGTTCTCGGAGTATGTAGATAAATTGGACTTAGTTGTGGGGAACACAATCTTGAAATTTGCTCTTGACACAAAAGGTTTGGTAAACAGTGAGAAGGATTGTAAAAAATCTTTAGGAAAAAAGCCAATAGAATTCTGGCTCTTATAAATAGGGGGATAGAGTACAAGAGAAAGGAAGTAATGAAAAATTTGCACAAAACTTTCGTTAGGCCACAGTTTGAGTACTGTGTACAGTTTAGGGCATCCCATTATAGAAAGGACATTAAAACCATAGAGACCATGCAGCTTAGATTCACCAAGATGATGCCAGAGATGGGAAACTATACTTATAAGGAGAGACTTCAGATACTGTGACTATTTCCATGGCAGCAGAGAAGGTTGAGGACATTTAATAGAGGTTTTTATAAATTATGAAAAGTTTTGATAGCAAATAAGAAAAGACTATTGGGGAATCAATGACGAGGGATTCATCAACTTAAAGTTATCACTAAGAGAGTGAGGAGAGAAGTTAGGAGAAATTGATTTATACAGTGCGTTGTTGGAACATAGAATGCTTTGTCACAGGGAGTGATTGAGGCAGAAACCATTGGACCTTTTAAGGGAAAATTGGATAAACATGTGAAGCAGAGGAAGATACAAAGCTACAAGGAGAGAGAAGGGCAGTGGGATTAGTTTTGTATTTCTCTAGCAAAGAACAGACACAGACGTGATAAGCCAAATGGCCTCCTTCTGTGCTGTAAACACCTATGGTTCTATGGAAGGATTTGTAATTTAATTTTACTTTTTTTCCCCCCAATTTTCTCCTCTCTATCTTTGAAGGCACTGACTTGTGCTGCGGTAGATTTCAGGTACCTCAATCAAGTGGCTATTATTCATGTGTTAGCCTAGAAAGCGAGTATTAGCAGACTATTTGACCATGGTGCTCTTCACAATTGACCACGTGCATCCTGTCATCACCCAACACCCACTCACACTTTCCAGTGGAGATCACTGGATAGCAATCGGAGTCAGAACCCTGGGTAATTTTTCCCCTTCCTAGTCCAGGAGCACCGAGGCCTAACTGTAGCTCCTAACTGCTGCCCCAATTGAGATCATCTACCTCAGCATTGAACAAGAGGTGAACCTTCAGGATTGCATGGCTTAGTGCTATACCAGTTGATTCCCTTACTCATTGAGCATTCAGAAGTGATTTTAGCTTTGCATGCTGAATTTAAAAAAATGAATTAAGTTATTTTTTCATTTTGATCTTCCTAGAGAATTCCCAAGACAACACGGCAATCATGTGACCTGCTTTAGACTCCATTAATATTGTATTGTAACTTGTTGCTTCAAATTGCACAAGAGTGATTCTCCCTCATTCTCCATCTATTGTTGTGAGGAAGCACCTAGCTTCTTTTCAGTAGTTCTCTCTCTAACAGTAGATAATGGGATGATGAATCTGCTAAGCAAAGAATCATGAAGATGTCTTATCCCACAGCACAGTGCATTGGTGCACCATTGTACTACGTTAACTGGTTGTCATCTTGGGAAATTAACTTCTATGTTCTGGAAAACCAAAGCACACTTTCAGCACCAATGCAAATATGCTAAGACACAGATTCAGTTCCCCTTGTGTACTAATTTCCAAATAATGCATCACTGTGGATACTCTGCTTATTACTTTCCCATAGCTGGGAGAGAAAATTTGAGGAAAAGTATCTTGTGAACCCCCTAGAAGCTGACTTCAGGGATATATTGATGTAGGTTGCTAGGCTGTCTTGTTGGTTGTCGGAGCTCATGGGCACTGTGAGACCAGAGCAAGAAGAAAAAGGGAGAAAAACAGGAATTTCATAATCTCAAAAAAAAACAGCTGGTGAAACACTTTTAAGCTCTTGAGGGCACATATCTCAACAGAACACATGCTTAAGTAGCTGTTATTCACTTGTGAGCCATGAAACTGAACAGCAGCATGCCATTCTACCACAGGGAGCATCATTGCCAAGCCCAACCCTGTCCTCAACTGACATTCACACAAACAGCGCACTTCCAACAGGAATTATTCAACAGCCTAATTTCCTCTCTCCACCACAAGAGTGCAAAGAGCAATTGCAGTTTCTGTACCACTGCTCCAGCTGGATGAGCTAACTCAGCACAGAAAGGGGAAGAAAATTGAACCTTCTAGGTCTGTATGGCTCAGCTATTCACCGGTTAAACGCATTGAGCATCGGGTCCCTTGACCACACTCATTTTTGAAAATATTTCCGCATCTAACGAGGGGAGAAACTTAACAAGGTTTGGCCAAATCTGGCAAAGCTCTATTGAGTTATTAAAGTGACAAGCTACCATTCACAGACAGTCAAACATAGATAATGGCAACGAAGCCAGACATTTTTTCTAGAAAGGACCATTTTTCACTTCTGTATCTAACTTATCATAACGGATAAATTATCATGGATGAACACAATTTCTAGAGAAAATGCCAACCTTTATTCCACTCTGGACCAGCTTGTGTATGTCGAAGAATGATTCCTTCAGTAATTCTCCATCAGCAGTGTAAATCTTCACAAAACCTTCCTTTTCCAAGATGAAGAGTCTTTGCGATCCATCCCCACAATGCGCTAGTCCAGTAGGCTGCCGAAGTCCACTGATCACTTCATGAAGGCAGTAACAATTTTTTTTATGTTTTCTAAACAAATAATAAAATATTTCATTATCCCTGATGATGGCTGGATTTATTTTATCCAGAAAACAATTTGGCTATCTTGGTTACTTAAAAAAAACACAAGAATACTACAAAAGAAAATATATCAAGTACTCAAACAAATTTTCAAAGTTCAACAATAGACTGTAAAGCTTTTATTTTTCTTTAATACTTTTTTATAGACATTCAAAATTCACTGTGTGCGTGTGTTTCTATTTTGTTTATAATATAAAAGCTACCTTCAGCTTTGAAATGAGCCTAGCCTGTTTGGACAAAAGTCTCACCTCTCTATGGGTTATAAGGTTCCCAAGTGGAATAAGTTTAACTAGTTTCAATCCCTGAAATTTCTGATGCAACTCCACCCACAAAATTGTCCATAACTTATCAGTAGTTAGCCCTATTACACCACCATTTCTATAGTGAAATTATGCTCATAGTGGTATAAATTCAGTACAAAATGCATTGTATAAAAGTACTAACACCCAAACTGTAGAAGCTCAGTGAGATACTGAGATCAACCTAAGGTGGTGGTCTGACACTGCAGTAGTGCTATGTTGATTCCAGCACAGCAGTTGGACCTGGTGCAATGGGCTAGAATCCAACGAAAATCATGTTACAATGTTGTGGCCTGTACCAAAGCCATCCTCTGCTTACTTGCTTGAGTAAATCCGCCCCTTGGGTCGGTAGACAATGCGTTGCTTCCTCTGAAGCAAGGAATACCATTGCACATGCACAAGTATTCCATATATATTCATTTGGTCTTTCAAGAGATGTTCATTTGTACGGAACTGGTATAATCAAGTTGGTGTGAGTGAGGCAACATTGCCAGTGTTTCTCACTCTCACTGCTACTGTTGTTATAATAAATGGATAAATCTTACAGATATGGAAAATTGAAAAATCACAGTGGTTCAGTAGGAGATGCTATTGTAAGGTCTAACCAATGCTCCACCTGACTTGAGTGCATTTTGTTTCTGGCGATTGGTGCAAAAATAACTCCTTTTCTCCTTACCATAATGAATATATATTAAAAAAAAATCACACTTTTTACAACATCTAGACTGCTATAATTATTCATAGAACTTATATAGTATTTGTTACATTTTTTTCCATACAGCTGAACTATGCATAAACAAAATGTAAGAAGTAGGGTTGAGTTTTCAGGATTTTGGTTTCCGATGGCTAAAGCCAAATACTTCAGGTTTCTGATGATTCAATCTCCGGCTTCAGAGAGCTATACCAATTGAGTAAATCCAAAGTTTGGATCAGAATTTGGCCTTGGACCATCAGAATTCGATTGGAAACCAAATGCAGAAACCAAAGCCATATTTCAGACATGTCATCTCAGTGAGAAGTCATTTCATTAGAATTTCAATGTTGAAGTGGTCTGCAATATAGCAACTTGAACTCACTGAGACCCACAGGACATCACATATTCTTATCGATCTTTCAAGGGTGTGAAAGGTTGATAAGCCATGTAGGCTGTAAGCATGTGTTGTAAAAAAATTTCTTAAGAGTGTGATAGTCTAACTATTCAATGAATAATGTCGGATATTGTATTAACATGTCTAAGTTCCATGTTTGCAAAAATCAGAGGTTTATATTTTAAGGATATGATCAAAACTCCATTGGATGTTAAAGAAAGAACTCAGACAAAACTTTGTTCTACAGACATTGTCGGTATTTTTAAGATTCCATACCATTGGATAGCAAATGAATATTTTCAGTGTTTCTTACACGTGATATTCTAATTATTCTACTTGTCTTTACTATCGTTTGGAATGCACAAAACAAATAGACCATCAAGAAACATTTTACATATGTTTAAATAAAAAGGAAAAAATCCTGCAACTGCTTGAAAGCTGAAACAAGAATAGAAAGTGCTGAAAATAAACTGCAAATCAGTCAACATCTATAAAAGGAAAAGACAGGTTAACATTACAGGTGCACAGTGACAAAGGGTTACACCCAAAACGTTAACTTGCCTTTTCTTTTTACAGATGATAACTAATTTGCTGCGTATTTCCAGCATTTTCTGTTTTAGTTTAACATATGTTGAATACTGTGTTAATTTATACTGGTTAAATATTATGTTTCAGAACTGCATAAAAATTAGCTTGAAGAACTAAGGTGGCTATTTGCTCAAAACCTTCCAGAATTATTTGAAATGTTGTATCTTGTGTCCCTGCCCTTTTTGATTTCTAACCACTCAATTCATAATCACGTTCTTGGTGGTGGTCCTTTCTGACCACCCATAAGGAGAATTCCTAAAATCAGAAGGTATTTATTTGCACCCTGTGATTAGAGAAAAATTAATCTATAACACTGAGTTAGCATAATTTGGATAAGCATTTGTACTTTTCAGGGTTTGACTTTACAGCCCCCTAAGTTAATTTAATTAATTATTAAAAACAAAAAATATCAATCCTTGACTGTGGGGAATAACAGATACAGTAAATAAGGATGATGAGTTATGACATAATCTGGACTAATTAGAAACTGTACAAAACTGAACTTTGGTACAAAGCATCAATCTTCTGTTAAAACTTATATTCTACCACCTTTACATTCCTGACATAGACTTTTACCCCTTATTATCCCACTGCTGCTTCTCAGCACCATAAGAATAACAAAGACTAAGGCTCAAACTTTACCACAGCATCTATTATCACTGGTGTATGACTTTGTTACTGTTGTGTGCAAAATTGGTCTTGCTCCAGTGCTGCACTGTGCTCCCTCTGCACATTCTTTCCACTCTCCTACCTACCCCAGCTGACTTGGGGAACTCATCCATGGGAATTAGATGTACAACAAGACCGATCAATCTATCATTCTGTACCACAACCCATGAGTACCATCACATTTGTGCAGTGTGCCACACTACCCAAAGTAGCAACCTTTTAAAACTCTCAAAGAGTGATGTTTGAAACAGGTCTCCATCAGAGTTGTAGCTTTTGTGTCATATGTTTCACTACACCATCTATCCACAGCAAATACAATGCTGGTAAGATAATTCGACAACACCGAATACAGAACTGCATGATTAACTTTAATAGGGCTGCAATATAATTTTAGCAGAATTTTTTTTAGAAAGGTGTTCAGAGAATAATATACTGTGAATTAAGAAATAAATGATCCACAGTTCCAATTAAAGTATTATTTTAATCATATAGTAACAAGCGTTACAAAATTACTGATTCTTTTACATGCGATATGATTTTCTATCCTTGCAACTTTTTAAAATCCCTTACTTTCTGCCTTTTTCTTTAATTCTTCCTGGGACAAATAACTGGTTCTGGCTGACTCCCCTCTCTCCCTGGTTCTGCCTGACTCCCCTCTCTCCCTGGTCCTGGCTGACTCCCCTCTCTCCCTGGTCCTGGCTGACTCCCCTCTCTCCCTGGTCCTGGCTGACTCCCCTCTCTCCCTGGTCCTGGCTGACTCCCCTCTCTCCCTGGTCCTGGCTGACTCCCCTCTCTCCCTGGTCCTGGCTGACTCCCCTCTCTCCCTGGTCCTGGCTGACTCCCCCCTCTCCCTGGTTCTGGCTGAATTCCGTCTCTCCCTGGTCCTGGCTGAATTCCGTCTCTCCCTGGTCCTGGCTGACTCCCCCCTCTCCCTGGTTCTGGCTGACTCCCCTCTCTCCCTGGTTCTGGCTGACTCCCCTCTCTCCCTGGTTCTGGCTGACTCCCCTCTCTCCCTGGTTCTGGCTGACTCCCCTCTCTCCCTGGTTCTGGCTGACTCCCCTCTCTCCCTGGTTCTGGCTGACTCCCCTCTCTCCCTGGTCCTGGCTGACTCCCCTCTCTCCCTGGTCCTGGCTGACTCCCCTCTCTCCCTGGTCCTGGCTGACTCCCCTCTCTCCCTGGTCCTGGCTGACTCCCCTCTCTCCCTGGTCCTGGCTGACTCCCCTCTCTCCCTGGTTCTGGCTGACTCCCCCCTCTCCCTGGTTCTGGCTGACTCCTCCCTCTCCCTGGTCCTGGCTGACTCCCCTCTCTCCCTGGTCCTGGCTGACTCCCCTCTCTCCCTGGTCCTGGCTGACTCCCCTCTCTCCCTGGTCCTGGCTGACTCCCCTCTCTCCCTGGTCCTGGCTGACTCCCCTCTCTCCCTGGTTCTGGCTGACTCCCCTCTCTCCCTGGTTCGGGCTGACTCCCCTCTCTCCCTGGTTCTGGCTGACTCCTCCCTCTCCCTGGTTCTGGCTGACTCCCCCCTCTCCCTGGTTCTGGCTGACTCCCCTCTCTCCCTGGTTCTGGCTGACTCCCCTCTCTCCCTGGTCCTGGCTGACTCCCCTCTCTCCATGGTTCTGGCTGACTCCCCTCTCTCCCTGGTTCTGGCTGACTCCCCCCTCTCCCTGGTTCTGGCTGACTCCCCTCTCTCCCTGGTTCTGGCTGACTCCCTCTCTCCCTGGTTCTGGCTGACTCCCCCCTCTCCCTGGTTCTGGCTGAATTCCATCTCTCCCTGGTTCTGGCTGAATTCCTTCTCCCCCTGCAGGGACCTTACTTTGCACCTTCTTCAACATCAACAACAACCAACATTAGGAACTGACTGTCTGAGGAATTGTGTGTGGGAAAGCCACATCCTACCAACACACTGTACCATTATACTTAATTGTAAAACTACAATAGGGGATCCTGCGGTTAAAGGGGTCAACTATTAGTTTATTATCCCTCCTAGTAATTTTAAAAAAATTTGAACAAAAGTGTTCAGCCAGAAAAAAAGTAAATGTAGCATGCACATACATGTGGAACTGCAATAGAAAGGAATTCACTTCAGGGAGAACATTACTTATGCTGGTAATAAACTTCAACAATGTTTTAAATTTTGTTAAAGTTCTATGACAAAGCAAACCATCTGGCAGCACAATAGTGCAGCGTAAGCTGACATGTAGCTGGTTCAGCGTCATGACTACAAAGACTATACAGTTTTTCTAAATCAAACAGCAGTTATCTTATTGAACCTGTTGATCTGTTTCATTTCATGGTAATCATCCATCTGGTTTAAATAGTTGGAATCTGGTCCTTGCACTTGTTTTCTGGGAGAGTCTGGAAAGCACATCCCACTGTCCTTTGCTGCATAAAGGTTGCAGAACTCATCTGAAGTGGTTTGGAATAGTCCTGGAAAACAGATGTTAAACAAATTATTGGAGTTTACACTATTAAAATGCTCGCATGTGCAACAAGAATAGTTGAAGTCAAGCTTTTACTTTAAAGAATCAAAGAAGAAACAGTATATTGCTTTGTTTTGAAAGATAATACATTTTAAAATAATTCTCATTGGCATTATCTTGATATATACAGTGGACAATTGGTAATATTTTTTGTGGTGAATAACTACCTAAAGTATAACAAGTTATTTTATTTTTCAAAGTTAAAAGAAAATCAAAGTGTTTTTTTTTAAAACACACATTTGAAAGAATTCTACTCTTTTTCAGTGCATCAGTGTCTGTGCCAATGCATGTCCTGTCATATACTGAAGCCTTTAAAGTGTTATTTCATTTGGTGGTAGCATGCATAGTTTCTTTAAATATAAAAGTAATTTTTTATGAGGTTCCCACATTACTTTGTCAACAAATTGCCATTATGGCCAGGATTGTCTCATATAGAACGAGTATACCATGGAAGTTTCATCCATAGTTTGAAAGAGGAGTGAACAGGAAACAGTAACAGAGTTAGGGGCATGCCAGAATTTTTTTCTTTTTCTGATAACAAGACTCAACCCGGTCTTTAAACTGAATTAAAATAATAGCATTATCATTGGTTCCAGCTCCTCAGCATTCATATGGAGGGCGATATAAAACGTGACAAATCATTTATGCACCCCACACATTGACAAATGCATAAAATTCAACTCCTCCTCAATCTATTTTGACTGTTGTGGGTTGTGATTATCCTGATGAGGCAAAATAGACAGACCAATTCTCATGAGTTTTATGTGTTATGAAACACTGACTCATCATAAATAGGGGATGTACAATAGGAATGGTGCCAGATTTATCTTTCAAGAAAGGAGAATCTCATAACTTTTAAGTAACAAAGTCATGAGTGAGTTATAAAGGTCTTTGGCATGATTGAAACAATGTTTACATTTCGCCTTGCCGTTTGTCCCTTTGATTTAAAATTTAGACACAAACCATTTATTTTCCCAGAATGTATATCACTTCACAGCTGAAGTGGTAGGTAGGCAACCTGCTCTCCGGCCTCTTTCTCTGCCCCTATTTCCTTATTCCTTGTGGCTTTTTTCTTACTGGGTTCCCTGGTGCCAAGAACAGTTTCATGCTGTGTGGAGAATCACAGACACAAACCCTCTTCCTGCTCTGCATGGGACAGCACATGGGAGTACCAGCAAGCTTGTCATTCCACCAATCTTCAATGTAGACAGTTTTAAATTCAATGCAAAGGGTTTTTCTTCAGTGTATTGAAAGTCAAAAAGGTATATTTTCCTCTTCACTATTTTTAGCAAAAAAGTGGATGCAAGTATAAAGCAGTGTTCCACACCTCATACTCATCTCTACTTTTTCTATAAAAGCAGCAAGGGGAAATATACCTCCTAAGTATGATATCAGAAATAATGTATGGGACAAACTTTGTCACTGTCTTTCTACAGTGTAGATAATATTAATGTATCCCAGATTGTTAACACTGATTTGTATAATTTTTAATATTTTATTTTACCTGCTCCCTTTTTAATTCTTTTGCCTGCTTCGATTCCAATGCCCCCTCTCTGCTGTGCAATACATGATTACTTAGCAGACTGGATAGGACAAGCAATTCCTGAATCCAGGAAGTTAACAATAGCAACACACACAGGCTCACCCACCAATTGCCTATCCCTCTCCAGACAGCCTATCTGAGCCTGGGAATTTATCACATGAAGAAACACCATTGAGTACTCTTTGTGTGAGGCATAACAATAGACAAATCATATCCTACCACTTTGTGGCCAAATACATCACTGCACTAATATAGTGAACCACCAGGCCACCCACCACTGTAGCATCTTAATTACATATTATAAACCTGAAGATTCAGATTTTGTTAATTGGCTGTGTGTTGTAAACAACACCTGACTGTGATGTGTAAATGTATGATAAACTGTAATTATTTTCATCAATGATTTCAACACTATCATAATTATGATGAAAAAATATTTCAAATGAGTAGCAAAACTTCTACAAAAAAGATCCTCAGAGTAATGCACTGTATACTTTTAACACATTATAAAGTGTTATGCAATTACCTATTCGTTGATATGAAGTCAAACGACTTCTTTGAAATTAAAGATTGTGCAGCCAGAAGTATTAATAATACTGAAAAGAAACTTTTTAAGCTTAAAAGAACAAAAGAAATCCTCAATTTTTTGACAATTTTCTTTGATTCATTAGCTCCTGTTGCATATTTCTCTGGAAACTTAATTCTAATTGGATACTTTAAACAAATACAATTAGGGTGCTTGTCAATGATCACTCTGTCAACAAAATTTGTTTTCTATCGTTGGTATCAAAACAACAGCTTTCAATTAGCACCGACCTCTGCAATAGCAAGCGGTGCCACATGCTGATTATAAGCATCTGTCTAACATAGGAAAATCGTCTAGCTCGGCTGAAAAACAGGCTGCTAGTTCGCTTATGCACACCCCTGAGCCCCATCCATGTCCCAGTGCTAAAGTTATGCTTTCATCTGGTTATCTTCCAAGACAACCTGGGTGGTCACCCAAAGCACTTGACATCTTGATGCACTTCAGCAGTTTTACATATACACAAACTTTGTAGAAAAATAAATTTGTCATTCGTCACCACATATGTTGATCTGGGGAGAAAGGTTCCTGTGGCACCAGCTCCTGTGCTGCTCAAGACTCTCCAATTAACTCTTTTGCTCAGTTCAACTGCAATTTTAAAAAAGTTAAGTAGCAAGTCACAAAAAAAAATGCGGATGAGGTCACAGGGTCAGGGATTAGTTAATTTTTTGAGTGGGAAAAGCGTACAAAAATTCCCCAATGCTTTATTGTTTGTGCATAATATCCACCAAAATCTAATCTGTTATGACTGCCTAGCAAGCAGACTTGGAAAATGTGACCCCCACGCCCCCCCCCCCCCCCACTCCCTTTCAGTCTGCAGGGAATGTGATAAAGAGTAAGAACCAGCTGTATGCAGGGAGCTGTGGAAAAAAAAAATCAGTAGTTTGTGGATAAAATAATAATATTTTCATTTTCCAGGAAACTTTGGAAAATCTGTGAAACCACACCAAAGGAAATGAAGAGCTCTGCTTAAGAAGCTTTTCCTTTTTTTAAAAAAACAAAAGTCCTGCACTGAATTTAAATGCAAGATATCATTAAAAATACAAGCCTTGCTGCAAAAGGACTCGTCTCTATCACAGAATGAGACGCAGAGTGAAATACCATGCATCTGGTATCTTGTATTTATTAGAGCAGAATGAAAAGGAATTACTTCAGCTATTACAGCAGCAACAGTACTGTATTATTAAAGCTGCTTTTAATTGTGAAAAGGGACACGGTGGGGTGGCAGCAGCCTTTTCTGAATGTTACTACAGCTCCAAGCAGGATGGCAGCAGCATCTGCCAGCAGTACTGAAGTAATGACTTTTCAGTCAGCATTCGTTTTGCTTAATGGTGCCCATGACCACCCCCTTTCACAGTAATAAGCACACCAGAGGACCATGGCTCTGCTATGGATACCCCCCACATTGATTCATCACGTATCAAAAAAAGGATGAGATTTATATGATTTCAGGGGTTCATTGTCCTGTTGCCTTTATTACCTGCTATATGACTTCTGCAGGCAAAGTAGAGCTGTTTGCAATAATCTCTGCACAACATGGGAAGAACTAGCTCATTGCCTGATGCTCCTTCCCGGTCAGGTAAGTGAAATAAATTCTGTGCATGTGGTGAACATTGGGCACACTTGATTTCCTCCAGCAGCTTTGCACATTCTGTGTTGTTTGTAACAGAAAATATCTGAAAATCAAACAGCAGAAAGAAGTAAGCAAAAGCAAACTGAATAAAAAAAATACAATAACACTCAGGCTTAGAGAGAATATCTGTTTTACATAGGATCTTTACTGTACCTTCTTGCCTTTTAATACAGGTGAAAGAATTTTTCCCTTATTTTAAATCTAGTGAATCAACTAATAGTAAACGTTTTCTAAATTCCGGAATTTATTTGCTGTTTCTTTTCTCCCGTAAACTGGAGTATGAATTGAATAAAAGTTTTAAAGGAAAAACTAGGGAGCGTCAATATCAAAAATTCCAAATGTCACAGCACATTAGAAAAGCTTTACTCAGGCCACAACAATATGTATGTTTTCCATTATGTTACGATCCTACCCCAAAACCCCCCACTGTAGGAATTCTCGGTGGGAGTTCTGCTGATGCCCTCTTGATCTGCAATGTTCTGAAGTGCGATTATAAAACTTAAAAGAAATAATAATGCTCATAAAATACATCATTCAGCTCCATATGATTACAAATTTCCTCAAGTAACTTTCAACAGAAAAATATTTACTACAGCTAAATTAAATTACTGTGGGAGTGTTGGCAGATTACATGTTTTTGTTTATAAATATACTGAAATTGCTAAAACCACTTAATAACATTCTTTTCTTGGATGCCTAATTTTCCATCTCTGTAAAGTAATTTACATTGTTTTCTCCTTTACTTTGTTGTACATGTTACCAATTTACAGTTAGCACAGTTGGACTAAACTGAGTACAAGCATACTATCTGTAAAATAATTTAATGCTTACACCATTTATTATGAACTGAGCAGCAGTGGGCAGTCTATGAAAAGGAATTTCATCTCCGCATGCACATAATTTCAGCTTGTTTTGTATAGGTATAAGAAAAAAAGTCACCTTTTTACATATCTGAAGCAGTACAATTTTAATCCAAACTTGTCATAATTAACGTTCCATTTGGAAGAAAATCCAGTGTTACAACCACCATAGAGACTAAACTGCAGCCAAATGCCTTGCACATTATTCTTCATAAGATTATCCAAAAGAAAGTGCTGCTTCTTGAAAAATAACAGCTTATTTCAATCATTCCCTAAATTTCTGAAGCTAAAATTACAATTCAGATATTTCTTTTTTATATATTTTTTTAAAAAGGCATAGTGACTTACATGCACTGAAAAAAAACAAAATAATTCAAATTTTGCTTGCCAGCTGTCAACTAACATGCTCCTCTGCTGGCCATTACAGACCCTAAATTCACTATAAAAGGTATTTCTTACAGAGACATACACTGCTACAGATTCTAATCATTGCAATCACTTTTACTATTTCTGGAATGTGTTTTTGGTCACATATAAACCAAACAATAGATTAGGCAAAAGGATTATATAAATTATCTGAAATGAAATACAGTATTTTCTCTATTTTTATTTCATGCTGTTTCCACACAGTGGGACTGTAGCATTTTGCTCTGTGTGAGGTCTGCAGGGTATATACCCATGAAGAGATAGATAGAGCCATCATTATAACACACCCCCGATGTTCTCTCCCACTGGAAACAATGGGAGTGCACACAGGGCAATACAAGCAAGCAATGACTGGCCCTGTGCATCTGTTGCATGCGTAGTAGAACTAGCTACCATTGTCTTCAATGAGAGAAAGTACAGATAGATCATGTGAAGTACAATAAAGGATGCATCTCAAACTTTATTTAAAAAATGCATGAAGCTAAAGTTTAATTTTTTTGCGCCAGTTGTCCGAAGACATTAAAGGTAGACCATGAAAAAAAGGCATGGATCAGGAGAATCTCTCTCCTGAAAAACTTCATTGGTGCTACTCACTTCACTTGCCCTTGGGTCCACAAAACAGTCTCAGTCCTGAAACTCCATACCATGTATTTCGACCTCCTGTTCCCCCTCACTCACAGTAGTTTACTCATAAGGCAATAATAGCATGCTACCAGTGTGTTTTTCTATTGAAGGGGGTGCAGCTTTGACATGATTACTTTTATTTAATTAGTTGATCTCTTGTAGAGCTGTTTACAGATTTATAGGTAAATTCACTGATCCCAAGCTCTCAGTGGGCAGTTACACGCAAAAGGAGCATGGATCAGAGAATCAGCTCCACAGCAATGTTACCCTATCTCGGACCCACATTCCCTTCTAATGCAGCTACCCACAGGGAGTATAGTATTGGTGAATTTGCCCTTGTATAAGTTGGGCTGTATCTCCTCACTGCTGCTATGGGAGGTGCTCAACATAGTGTAATTGGAAGTTCTGCAATCTGATTGGTTGAACTGGCCCTACAACACATTAGAACTACTGCACACGCTTGCAATTATTTTAGTAATATAGATAGATTTTATCTTTTCTTTTCTTTCACAGGCCATGTACTTTCCATTTCAGCAGCCACACCATGATCAACACAGGAATCATTCTTGTGGAGTGCCAATTGGCAATGCCAATCAGCTTCTCCTCCTAGCAAGCAGTAACAGTGTCAGGTAGATTCTGGCAAAAGGTCTGAAACCTGCATCTTGGTGGTTGGGAAATCAATGGTGCAATTGCTAAACTACAGACCAAAAGAAACTATGTTTAATTTATATAAAATTTTCCAAAATTTTGAGTGGGATATTATCTTCATCCTTTATGTATTCCTCTACACAAAATGATCAGCTTGGCAGGAAGCTCAAACCCATGTTCATCTGGTTAGGATACCAATGCTACAGACACAAGGCTAGAGGGCTGTAAAGAAAACCTAGTCTTAAACTGTAGAAAATTTTCAGTGGGACTCTAACTTTTTTATTCTTCTTTAAGATAATATACTTCCTTTTGCCGTTGAAAATTATGAAAGACAAGGTTGTATTGAAGCACTTGATTTATTGTACTGCGTATGCCCTTCTTTTCAATGGGGGATGTAAGCATGTGGCAGTCAATAAATGAATGGCAATAATAAAACAAACATCCGGCAACTAAGTTAGCTAAACTCAACTTTAAAAGCTGCAATTAAAAATAATACATCAGTTTTAACATTTTACATGGAATGTTCCTTAATTGTAGGTGAGTTTTCAAAGGACACACAGCATCAGGGCAATTCAAGTTTTAGTATTCCTTTTGTGTAGTCTCTGATTAAAAAAAAACAGAATACAGAAACGTTGCCATCGGCGTCCCTGAACATAACAACAGCAGTGCCCAAGTCTTGGGCTAGTTGTCACCCTTTGTGCACAATCATCACTTTCGTTATACTGATTTTTTTTCGAATGAAGCTCAAATTTGAATGTAGGCTTAGAACTCTGAATTTAGCTGAGTTGCCCATTCGTACTGCATATTATGTTGGGGAGGGAAGAGATTGATGCCATGGCCCTCCGATGCATACCATTATTTCGACGCACGAAATCATCAGTTGCTAAGTGATATTTCAGATTCTGAGAGAAGGGCAGTTTTTTATGGCAGGCAATCTCAGATTGAGATGCTTAGTTCTCTAATGACGAAACAATAAAGATCTGTCCAGTCAAGTTTTCCGCTAATTATTTAACAAGCAGTGTTTTACGTTGCTATCCCTTATTATTAATGTAGTTTCTCTGCTAAACTTACCACTCCCCACAGATGGATATTTTCTTGCAAGACAAAAATGAATCTTCTTCTAAATCCCTTGCAGAGATAGACAGAAACACTGTTATCTGTATCCTTAAAAACTGCATTGTGCAGCTTGCCATCTACATTGAGGAAAACCAACCTTGGCACACAGTGACATCCTGGTCCTGTCGACACTATGCAGGTTGAAAGGAGCAAAATTATTAGACAAGTTAAATCAGGAAGTGGTAACTACTTGACACAAAGCTTGGCTTTTAAAAGCCTGATGATTGTAGCCGGAAGGAGGCAAGGAGTTTCACAGTTTTAAGGTCCTAGGAAAGAATGAGTAGTGCAGGACCATACCAGCTAAATGACTCCAGGCACAAAACCTACACCAAAAGCAGAGTTTTTTTTAATGTCAGGGGCAATTTGGATTGTAGATTCTGTACAGTTTACTTGTGGACAAAAGATGACAGGTGCAAATTCAGAACCCATTCAAGTCTCCAACTGCCAAAAAACTGATCACGTGCTGCTGTTTGGTTAATGGTTTGCACTCTTCTTTCTGTTAACAATGACAAATTATGCAAAGTACAGTGATTTGAATCTTACATTAGCAGAACAAAAAAGTGCAATTCATTGAACATATTTATTCTATGTCCTTTTAGTTTCAAGTAAGTAACATATCACAATTTCAGATTGCTGTCAAATGACAAAATGAATCTGTACTACATAGGTTCCACTGTCAACCTTTGACTTGTTCAATGTATGAGCTTGTACACTGCGAACTATTAACCTGATGCTGCTTTAGCACTTATGCCCAGCATAAAGTTATGGAGTTGTATAAAGCTTTAGCACTGAGGATATTCAACAATCTCTAAAGCTACCAGAGGCCAATAACATTTGCATACCGCAGTCTGTTTTATACAGCATAGACTAGTATCAGTTTTAAGTCTGTTTAATTCTTTGTGTTCTCCACTGTATATTTAAGAGTACTGAGTTGCCACAGAACAGGTGGGTTATAATTTATAAACAAAAGTATTGCGTGGCTGGTGCATGGGTGGTCCAGATAACTAGAGGGATAGGACTGAGCTTACTTATTGCCAGTGGATGTGATTTGATGATATCACAGGGGAAACCACGACTGGGGCTCGTATTTAATGTAAGGCTATTTCGATGTGCTGTCGATGTGAACAAATCCGATTCCCCAAGACTGTTGTTTGAATCATGAAGGAAAGGAAGGTCAGCACTGGGTAATGGAGAAGCAGATCCGATTAGTGATAAGGTCGTAGCTGGAAACATTTTTAGGGTGAGAGAAGGAAACTGAAGAGTTGCAGAGCTTCCAATTGTACAGAATTAAGTAACGGAGGTTTTCTCCCACAGAGGATGTGTTTGGAGCATGAGCACCACAGATGGGAGCAGAAGTGCATTTGGGTATGGCAGAATCAATTACATGTTAGCATTATGTGCCTAGGTAGTACAAAATCATAGCATTTGCTTGATTGAATGGGAGGACACAATTCAAGTAGAAGGTATATTCTGTATATTTTCCGCTTGCATATTTTCTTCATGAAATGCAGTAACATGAGATTCCAGATTAGGAGCCTCAAGTTTGCCTGCGACTCAAATTCTGCACCTCATTTCAGTAAGGTTTGCCAATACTTGGGCAAGCCATTAGATGGAGCACCACGTAGATGCCGTTGTGGAAAAACTGAAATTCTCTGGCTCTTTTCCATACACTCCCTCAACCCCCACCGCCAACCGCCAACCCCCCCCCCCCCGCAATACCATCACTCAAGCTTGGAAACCACAGAATTTTGTCAATGTGGTCACAGGGAAGTCTGCTGCCCCAAGACTATCCCACCCACCTGGCTGTGAGATGGTTCACAGTTGAGAATATCCTGTGGAAAAAAATAAATTGACAAAAAATATTTTTTTTAGACTAGGAAAAGGAATGACAGTGGATCCAATAAATTTAATGTTCAGACAAGCAGAGCAATCTACTAATTTTATTATTTTGAGTGTGTTTTTTTTCTATATGCAGTTTTCTTGAGAACATTAAGTGTAAGCATCAGCATTCTGAAATGTTAACCAGATATGCTAATAAATGTTATCAACAGCTTACAGTTTTTGCAGTAGGATTGTACAGTCCAAGAATTTTGCCTAATGCAGTGTATGAAATGTTTTTGAGTTCTCAAAGGCATTCTACCTATATTTAATAACCTGTTATTCTTGCACTCATATCAACAAACTAAAAATCTGACAAAGCCTATTCAACATAAATCTGTCTGATTCCTTGAAGCATCCTACTTGTTCAGTAGACCGGATGGCCCTCCCTTTTTTTGGTTGCTAAATAAATGGTGGCAAAGTTTAAATCTAAAAAATCTTGTTTTCTCCAGTAATACATCTCATTTCCTCTTTTCGTTACTAAGTGTAACAGATAAAACCATCGAGCTGCATGTGATTAAGCATAACACATTGAAAGCTACCAAAAATTCAAACATTATCGTAACATGCTTAGGGATGATTAGTGTTACTATTGACTAATGTAAAACATGTGTGCAGTCCTTCTTTCATCTCAAAATCACTCAAAATACAAGTAAGACTTAATAATTTGGACCTTTATTGTGCCAGGTTTAACACTGGATGAGTTTGTTGCTCAGTCACATTTGTATAACAAAGGCAGTTGTTAGTGAAATAGCAAGAGCAAACAGATTAGAGTGAGGGGAACACACTTGAAAACAATCCCTTGGACAAACTTGGCTCTGAAATCATCCAAGGTAGAACAGACACAAAGTTGCAACTCAGCCAGGCTGAATTCTGTAATAAGCTCTTCCTTGAACTGCCATGTGTTCAGGCAACAAACTATCCAAAACACTTGAAAGGTATTTGGGATAAAAGGTTGCAGAGAACTACATCAAGAGGCATCATTATGCATGGTATAACCACCAGCTGGTTGCCAGAAACAGTCAAACAACATTTTTGTATTATTTTTGTACATATAAATAAAATATATCTGGGAAAAGTTTAGCTATAGCGTCAGCTCTGTTTACTCATTTACACCTACACTCCTAACCCTGATCATTCCCATCGGAAAGACCAAATCTTTTGCCCTATCAAATATTGCTGCATATGGTAGAAATAAAATGGAAATCTACAGCTGAAAACCTGCAGTAAGGCGTTCTCACTCATTTGGGAATAGAAATAGTAGGACAAATGCTCACTCAAAAGGCACGAACATTTGGACAGAGCTTGGACTGAAGGAGAATGATGTTCTCCAGTTTCACCCATTAGTGAACCAACTAACAAACACAATGGTGTTGTTGTTATTCTTTTGCCATAAGCAACAGGACTCTGTGTGTGGGCAGCAGTTTAGTGGGGAGGAGGATAAGTCGACCCCTTTTTGTCCTATTGATTTTTTCTATTTGCATGACTTGAGCAAATTAAATGATGCAATATGGCTTTTTGTTACAAAACAAAGTGAAAGATACCACCCAGACACATATGTTGATTCGTAGAAGCTGTTTACATGAGAATAGAGTGAAATCTACCGTGAACCTAGCATAAAAATTCGCTTCAGTCTGGGTATTTCTTATTATGCTGGGGCCAACAACACTGAAACACGAGTTTCGAAGCGTCCCTCATCAGACCTTGACAACTACAGTGCTGCAACTGTGGAGCTTTTAAAGCAAGAACAACACCTGAATGTTACATATACATTTTCTAACTTTAGTCCGTCAACACGATTATGATTGGAGCCTCCTCCTCATGCCCAAGAAAAGTAAACAAAAGTTTTCCTTCCCCCCACACAAAATAAATCTGATACATACAGTACTATAAGGTGATTGATGACTATGGTAACTGAAGTTGCTGGTCTGCGCTCAATACGACGAACGTATCATTTGCAGCCTCACGTAATGCATTTTATTCAACCCTGCGAGTGAAAATTTACCTTGGCATCAATGAACTCATGGAAATGCCTGTCCCTAGGGCAGCAGGACAGCCGGCTGTAGAGCTTGTGACAGATATTCCCACTGGCGTCCAGTGCGAACAGTCTTCTTTCCCTTTTCCTCAAGCGGCGCGGCGCACTCCCATCCAGGCACCTCCTCATCGGAGATTTCTCACTCCTTTCACGCGACTTCGCTTCGCTATCAAGAAAGTTGGCGGCCACCGCCAGCACCAGGACAAACTTTAAAGACACCGTCGCGTTCATCTTCATCCTCCAATATTGATGTAATTTTAAAAAAAAAAATACCCCCACTCCTTTTTTTTTTGCTCACTTAAAAAAAACTCATAACTTTTGAAAGCACAAATCTAGTTTTTTTTTTGACATAAAAAAATATATTTACAAGTTATTTCTTTTTTGCAATTTATATCTCTAATGAGGCTGAGGTGCACTGGTTGAAGCTGCAGCTGCCTGTGCTGCGAGCTGTTGGGTGTGAGTAGCAGCACGCGCTCAGGCTGAGACTGGTGTAATGTTTGCTTCGGATGGATGTTAGCAGGTAGGTGGGTGGGTGGCACGCTCTCTGCTTCTTTTACTCTCTCCACATGATGTGTGTGTGTGTGATTCACCCCCCCCCCTCCACCCCCCTCGTTCTCTTTTGCAACCGCGTGCACGCGCGCAACGACGTCATCGCTGAGAACCGATCAGTCTCGGGAGTGCGCGGCGCGTGCCGTGGGTGGGTGGACGGACGGACGCGCGCGCGCGCGCTGGGGAGACAAGCGCTGTTGTTCGTGTTGCGAGTTCTGCAGAAAATTAACCGAGAACTAGCCACGATTTTAGCAACAAGTGTAACACGAAAAATGTTACCACAGGATTCTTCCATTTCCCCCCAAAAGTACAAATAATCCATAAATTCTTTTTTTTTGATACAATTGTAGTGGGTGGGAGTCTTCCCCCCCCCCCCACTCTTAAAGTTTAGGATGTTCCTATGAGACTTTCTCCCAAGTTTTGCTCATTGAGGGAAGTTGCACCGCGATGCTTGAGTATTTTCCGTGCTGTTTTTTAATATATGTTAACAGTGGCATGCTTTGGTTCTCGCCCGTTTCCTGTGAGAGAGTAAGTTTAATTTAATTTCTTCGATAACAGCTTATCGTAGGAAACGACTCCCGATTAATTTTTACTTCATTAACAGTTAATCGTTTTCATAACACGGCATTTTGAGGATGGATGTGTATTTTTTAAATATAAATGTATACAATAGGGGTAGAAAGAGAACTCATCGTGAGGAGGAGCCGTGGGACATGGATTACAGCCCAGTAGTGCACTGACTGAATTATGGTTGGGGCGACAAGTGGGATCCAGATACTATCCCGGTGCCTCATCCTGTGTCCACGTGTTAGGTAAGTACTGAACATGAGGAAATTGAAATTAAGTATTAAACGCAAACTGTATTGATAGGCGGACTGGTTCCAGCAACATCAGTGTGAAATGCTTTTTATCTCACGGAGCGGTCTTTTCTGGAGTGTGACACCCTCCCCATGGAACAGGACATTATTACATATATAAGATAAACATATCGATGTCTTACAATGTTCAAACCTGGTTTTATCATCCACCCAGATTTTCCTGAAAACTGGCGCCACAGTAATGGTGCATCTACAGTGTGGGCCATCTTTCGGGTGAGACATTAAATCGAGGCCCCCGTCTGCCCCCTCAAGTGGTCGTAAAATATCCCATGGCACTATTTTGGAGATCAGCAGGGGAGTTCTCCCTGGTGCCCCGACCAATATTTATCCTTTAACTAACATTTGATCTGGTCATTATCACATTGCTGTTTATGGGACCTTGCTGTGCACAAATTGGCTGCTGCAGTTCCTACATTACAACAGTGACTACACTTCAAAAGAAATTCATTGGCTGTAAAGCGCTTTGGGACATCCTGAGGTTGTGAAAGGTGCTGTAGAAATGCAAGTCTTACTACTTTGGTGCAGATTTTCCAGGAAATGACATGCTATTACTGACACCAAAATTTCCTGGGCCATTTGCGCCGCTCCGCTGTTGCGTTCATTATCATAGCTCCGGTCCCACAAAAATCAATGGTGATCGCAATTTTCCTAACTTGATGACTGTTTTCTCGCAGCTGCCACTTAGACTGGAAAATAATGGCATTGGTGACCTGGCAGCTACAAGATTTCTCCAAGATTGGTATGGAAAATGGAGAGCTGCTCATTTACCTTCATTAGGCTTTACTGTCATAAGAAAAGAAACATATCTGTCCATTGTCTCAAGCACCTTCCCAAATGCTAGAATTATCATTTTATTGACTTCATGATTATTTATCGTACATAAAGCTCCTTGAAGATGTCCTTGAATTTGATCACACAATGAATTAAAACTCTGAAATCTCAACAAAGTTCCCAGTAATAGTCAAAATTTGATTAAACTGGACTCTAACCTGAACCATGCATCCGTAAGGAAAGAGTGCGAGCAAAAGCAACATTCTGATATGTTTTTAATATTCTATTTGAGCAAAATTGTATTGTGCATTGCTTTGAGGCAATGGATCGAATTGAAGCAATGAGACCTGGATCATGTTAACCTAATAAATACTCATGATCATAACCTGCCTAGTTAATGATCATTTAGCACTTTGACATTCCAGGATCTGAAAGGTCAAGGCAGACAATTCTGAGCTAAAGTTTATGAAGCTCACATATGCAGCATAATTCAATTGACAACAACTTTTCAGTTTCATCCCCATTTTAAATGGTATTTTCCAGTTTATTGCTTCATCAAATTTGCATACGGTGATTTAAAAATTGTTCCATTAACATGGATCAACCTCGGAGGCCAGAAAGGAGAAGTGGGTTCTTCAGAGATAGGGAGGGATGAGGCCATGGAGGGATTTGAAAACAAGGATGAGAATTTTAAAATTGAGGTGTTCCTGGACTGGGAGCCAAAGTAGCACAGGGGTGATGGGAGAATGGGAATTGGTGCCAGTTAGGATACGGGCAGCAGAGTTTTGGATGAGCTCAAGTATATGGAGGGTAGAAGATGGGAGGCCGGCCAGGAGAGCATTGGAATAGTCGATTCTAGAGATAACAAAGGCATGGATGAGGGTTTCAGCAGCAGATGAGCTGAGGCAGGGCGGAGATGGCCGATGTTACAGAGGTGGAAGTAGGCAATCTTGGTGAGGGAGCAGATATGTGGTCGGAAGCTCATCTCAGGTCAAATAGGACGCAAAGGTTGCGAGCAGTCTGGTTCGACCTCAGACAGTGGCTGGGGAGATGGATGGAGTTGGTGGCTAGGGAACGGAGTTTGCGGCAGGGTCCAAAGGCAATGGCTTCGGTCTTCCTCAAGGTGGTGATGAGGTAGAGCTGGGTGTTGTCATGTGGAATCTGATGTCATATTTTTGGATGATGTCACTGAGGGGCAGTATGTAGATGAGAAATAGGAGGGGGCCAAGAATAGATCTTTGGGGAGACTCCAGAGGCAAAGGTGCGGGAGCGGGAAGAGAAGCCATTGCAGGTGATTCTCTGGCTACGACTGGATAGATAAGAATGGAACCAGGTGAGTGCACTCCCATCCAGCTGGACGATGGAGGAGAGGTGTTGGAGGAGGATGGTGCGGTCAAAAATGACAAAGGCTGCAGACAGGTTGAGAAGGATGAGGAGGGACAGTTTACCATCATTACAGTCACATAGGATGTCATTTGTGACTTTGATAAGAGCTGTTTTGGTACTGTGGCAGAGGCAGAAACCAGTTTGGAGGGATTCAAACATGGAGTTGCAGGAAAGATGGGCATGGATTTGGGAAGGGACAACACGTTCAAGGACTTCGGTAAGGAAGGGGAGGTTGGAGATGGGGTGGTATTTTGCAAGGACAGAGGGGTCAAGGATGGATTTTTTGAGGAGGGGGGGTGATGACTGTAGATTTGAAGGGGAGGGGACAGTACCTGAGAAGAGGGAACCGTTAACAACATCAGGTAATATGGGGGCCAGGAAGGGAAGTTGGGTGGTCAGCAGATTGGTGGGAATAGGGTTGAGGGAGCAGGAGGTGGGTCTCATAATCAAGATGAGCTCGGAGAGCACATGAGGTAAGATAGGAGAGAAACTGGAGAAAGATGTAAGTTCAGGGCTATGGCAGGGGAGAACCTTAGGCGAAATTTGGCTTGGTGGGCAAGGGAAGGGAAAGGAAGGGAAGCGGCAGAGGCAGCTGAACGGATGGTCTCAATCTTAGTGACAAAGAAGTCCATGAGCTCCTTGCACTTTACGTTGGAGGTGAGGGTGGATGGGGCAGGGGATTAAATTCAATTAATTAAATAAAAATCTGGAATTAAAATACTACTATCAGTAATGGTGGCCATGAAACTACCGGATTGTCGTAAAAACTCATCTGGTTCACAATGTCCTTGAGGGGAGGAAACCTGCCATCTTTACCCGGTCTGGCCTATATGTGACTCCAGACCCACAGCAATGTGGTTCATTCTTAATTGCCCTCCGAAATGGCCTAGCAAGCCACTCAGTTGTAAAAAATCTTGCTAAAAAAAGTCACAATAAGAATAAAACCGGACGGACCACCCGGCATCGGACCACTAGGCACCGGACACGACAACGGCAAACCAAGCCCAGTCGACCCTGCAAAGTCCTCCTCACTAACATCTGGGGACTTGTGCCAAAATTGGGAGAGCTGTCCCACAGATGAGTCAAGCAACAGCCTGACATAGCCATACTCACAGAACCAACCTTTCAGCCAACGTCCCAGACTCTTCCATCACCATCCCTGGGTATGTCCTGTCCCACCGGCTGGACAGACCGACCAGAGGTGGCAGTACATTGATATACAGTCAGGAGGGAGTGGCCCTGGGAGTCCTCAACATTGATTCTGGACCCCATGAAATCTCATGGCATCAGTTCAAACATGGGCAAGGAAACCTCCTGCTGATTACCACCTACCACCCTCCCTCAGCTGATGAATCAGTCCTCCTCCATGTTGGACACCATTTGAGGAAGTAGTGAGGGTAGCAAGGGCACAAAATGTACTCTGGGTGGGAGACTTCAATGTCCATCACCAAGAGTGGCTCGGTAGCACCACGACTGACCGAGCTGGCCGAGTCCTGAAAACATAGCTGCTAGACTGGGCCTGCGGCAGGTGGTGAGCGAACCAACACGAGGGAAAAACTTACTTGACCTCGTCCTCACCAATCTACCTGTCGCAAATGCATCTATCCATGACAGTATTGGTAGGAGTGACCACCGCACAGTCCTCGTGGAAACAAAGTCCCATCTTCACACTGAGGACACCATCCAACGTGTTGTGTGGCACTACCACCATGCTAAATGGGATAGATTCAGAACAGATCCAGCAGCTCAAAACTGGGCATCCATGAGGCACTGTGGGCCATCAGCAGCAGCAGAATTGTATTCCAGCACAATCTGTAACCTCATGACCCGGCATATTCCTCACTCTACCATTACCAACAAACCAGGGGATCAACCCTGGTTCAATGAGGAGTGTAGAAGAGCATGCCAGGAGCAGCACCAGGCGTACCTAAAAATGAGGTGCCAACCTGGTGAAGCTACAACTTAGGACTACATGCATGCTAAACAGTGGAAGCAACATGATATAGACAGAGCTAAGCGATTCCACAACCAACGGATCAGATCAAAGCTCTGCAGTCCTGCCACATCCAGTTGTGAATGGTGGTGGACAATTAAACAACTAACGGGAGGAGGAGGCTCTGCAAACATCCCCATCCTCAATGATGGCGGAGTCCAGCACATGAGTGCAAAAGACAAGGCTGAAGCGTTTGCAAACATCTTCAGCCAGAAGTGTCGAGTGGATGATCCATCTTGGCCTCCTCCCGATATCCCCACCATCACAGAAGCCAGTCCTCAGCCAATTTGATTCACTCCACGTGATATCAAGAAACGGCTGAGTGCACTGGATAGAGCAAAGGCTATGGGCCCCGACAGCATCCCAGCTGTAGTGCTGAAGACTTGTGCTCCAGAACTAGCTGCGCCTCTCACCAAGCTGCTCCAGTACAGCTACCACACTGGCATTTACCCGACAATTTGGAAAATTGCCCAGGTATGTCCTGTCCACAAAAAGCAGGACAAATCCAATCCGGCCAATTACCGCCCCATCAGTTTACTCTCAATCATCTGCAAAGTGATGGAAGGTGTCGTCGACAGTGCTATCAAGCGGCACTTACTCACCAATAACCTGCTCACTGATGCTCAGTTTGGGTTCCGCCAGGACCACTCGGCTTCAGACCTCATTATAGCCTTGGTCCAAACATGGACAAAAGAGCTGAATTCCAGAGGTGAGGTGAGATTGACTGCCCTTGACATCAAGGCAGCATTTGACCGAGTGTGGCACCAAGGAGCCCTAGTAAAATTGAAGTCAATGGGAATCAGGGGGAAAACTCTCCAGTGGCTGGAGTCATACCTAGCACAAAGGAAGATGGTAGTGGTTGTTGGAGGCCAATCATCTCAGCCCCAGGACATTGCTGCAGGAGTTCCTCAGGGCAGTGTTCTAGGCCCAACTATCTTCAGCTGCTTCATCAATGACCTTCCCTCCATCATAAGGTCAGGAATGGGGATGTTCGCTGATGATTGCACAGTGTTCAGTTCCATTCGCAACCCCTCAAATAATGAAGCAGTCCGAGCCAGCATGCAGCAAGACCTGGACAACACCCAGGCTTGGGCTCATAAGTGGCAAGTAACATTGGCGCCAGACAAGTGCCAGGCAATAACCATCTCCATCTCATTGTGGAATACACAATGAATGGGAGGACCCTAGGCAAGACAGAGGGTCAGAGGGATCTTGGTGTACAAGTTCACAGATCCCTGAAGGCGGCAGAACAGGTAGATAAGGTGGTAAAGAAGGCATATGGGATACTTGCCTTTATTAGCCGAGGCATAGAATATAAGAGCAAGGAGGTTATGATGGAGCTGTATAAAACACTGGTTAGGCCACAGCTGGAGTACTGTGTGCAGTTCTGGTCGCCACACTACAGGAAGGATGTGATCGCTTTGGAGAGGGTGCAGAGGAGATTCACCAGGATGTTACCAGGGCTGGAGCGCTTCAGCTATGATGAGAGACTGGGAAGATTGGGTTTGTTTTCCTTGGAGCAGAGGAGGCTGAGGGGGGACATGATTGAGGTGTACAAAATTATGAGGGGCACAGATAGGATGGATACTAAGGAGCTTTTTCCCTTCGTTGAGGGTTCTATAACAAGGGGGCATAGATTCAAGGTAAAAGGCGGGAGGTTTAGAGGGGATTTGAGAAAGAACTTTTTCACCCAGAGGGTGGTTGGAGTCTGGAACTCACTGCCTGAAAGGGTTGTGGAGGCAGGAACCCTCACAACATTCAAGAAGCATTTGGATGAGCACTTGAAATGCCATAGCATACAAGGCTGCGGACCAAATGCTGGAATATGGGATTAGATTAGCCAGGGCTTGATGGCCGGCGCGGACACGATGGGCCGAAGGGCCTCTATCCGTGCTGTATAACTCTATCTCTATCTAAGAGAGAGTCTAACCACCTCCCCTTGACATTCAATGGCATTACCATCGCCGAATCCCCCACCATCAACATCCTGGGAGTCACCATTGACCAGAAACTTAACTGGACCAGCTATTTAAATACTGTGGCTACAAGAGCAGGTCAGAGGCTGGGTATTCTGCAGCGAGTGACTCACCTCCTGACTCCCCAAAGGCTTTCTACCATCTACAAGGCACAAGTCAGGAGTGTGATGGAATACTCTCCACTCAAGAAGCTCAACACCATCCAGGACAAAGCAGCCCGCTTGATTGGCACCCCATCCACCACCCTAAACATTCACTCCCTTCACCACCGGCGCACAGTGGCTGCAGTGTGTACCATCCACAGGATGCACTGCAGCAACTCGCCAAGGCTTCTTCGACAGCACCTCCCAAACCCGCGACCTCTACCGCCTAGAAGGACAAGAGCAGCAGGCACATGGGAACAACACCACCTGCACGTTCCCCTCCAAGTCACACACCATTCCGACTTGGAAATATATCGCCGTTCCTTCATCGTCGCTGGGTCAAAATCCTGGAACTCCCTTCCTAACAGCACTGTGGGAGAACCGTCACCACACTGACTGCAGCGGTTCAAGAAGGCGCCTCACCACCACCTTCTCAACGGCAATTAGGGATGCGCAATATATGCCGGCCTCGCCAGTGACGCCCACATCCCATGAACGAATAAAAAAAAAGAGGAGTTTAGGAAGATTGTTTATATTGGAGAAGAGAAGCGGGGAGTTATCTTTGCATTCCAGGATGATCCTGGAATGTTAAGCAGTTTTGGCAGAGGAGAGCAGAACAAAATATGCTTTCTGTGATCCAGCCAGATCTGGCGATGACTGGCTAAACCAGATATCTGCCATTACCGTTCAATTCTGCGTCCCTTGGACTTAAGGGTGCTGAGATGATGGCCATACAAGGGGGAATGACCAGGGTGAGAGAGTGTAATGCTTTTAATGGGGACAAGGGCATCAAAGGTGGAGGTGAGGGTATGATTGAGCAGATCGGTAGCTGCAGAAATATCCTGGTGAATGGAGGGCCAAAGACTCGTCAGTTGGGAATTTGAAAGTGTGGTTGTAAGTGACTTGGGGGAAGAGTTTTCTCCAGGGGCAAACACAGAATAAAGTGGGATTGGGAGGGGGAAGGGGGGATATGGGTGGAGAGGGATACAAGGAAGTGATCAGAGAGGCCTTATCCGTGATTGACACGATGGGAGTAGAGAGGCCACGTGAGATTGCAAGGTCGAGGGGGTGGCCGTGAATGTGGGTAGAGGATTTTATACAGACGGAGAGATTAAGGGAGGATAGGAGGGTAGTGAACTCAGAGGAGAGCATGGTGAGTTGAGATGGAGGTTGCAATCACCGAGGATGAGAAGTCGCTTGGTGCAGAGGCTGAGAGAGGAAAGCAGTGAAGATATCTCGGTGAGAAACTTGGCATGGTACTTGGGTGGGCGGTGGAGAATGAGAATTATGAAGGCTGGGTGAAACAAGGTAAGATGCTCAAAGGAAGAGAAAACGCCGGAGGAATAGGGGGACAGACCAATGCGAGATTTGGTGATAAGGGCCACATCGCCACCACGGCAGTCTGGGCGGGTCAAGTGGTGGAAGATATAGCTAGGCGGGGAGGCTTCATTAAGGGGGAAAGTATCATCATCCGTCAGCCAGGATTCTGTCAAGGCTATGATGTCAATGCAATCATCCACAATAAGCTCATGGATCGTAAGGGCCTTGTTCACAAGTGAATGGTCATTCTGGAGGGAGTTGCGGAGAGGGGCGGTGATATCTGATCAGCTCACAGAGTCCACAGGGTCAGCGTTGGGAGGGGTGAGTGCGACGGGAAGTAGATTGGCAAGATTAGCCCCCAGCGGACGCAATGGTGGGAAAGTCAGAGAGAGAGTAGGATGGGGCATTTGGGGTTGCTGCTTGTAAGGAGTCAGCGACAAGTGCCTCGATGGGCCCTTTGGAGGATGCCAAGAGAGGCACAAAGGGAATCTGTAGGCTTATCTAAGAGGGAGTCAAGTTTGGGTCGGCAGCAAGAGAGTAGGAAGGTCAAGGAGTGCTGAAGGGTTGGGGTAGGGATTTGGGGGGGTAGAGTACCCGAGAGGGAAGAAATGAAAGGAGGCATGACGACAGGAAGGAGGGGTATCGGAGGGGTCAAGCGAGAAGAAAAAATGTGAAAAAAGGGGAAATAGAAGCGTTGGGCTCGGATCTGGAGTAACAGCCAAAACGCATACGTGAATGGACACAGGGCGACTCAAGTTCCATTTTCTGTAATGAGATAACTCTTTTTGATTAAATAACCAAGTTTCGAGAATTGTCACAGCAGGGTGCCCAGTGTCAATCATTGGCCATTGGCCACACCACTTCCGATTCGCCGCCATGCTTCCTACGGCATATACTAATTAGAAATGCAGGGAAATATGGAGGATGTTATCAGCAGCAAGTTCAGCACGCTAGATGGTGAAATTTATAGTCTATGTTACCAATCTCACCATTGCAGGAGAATCTGGGCTATCATTTATAAAAGGTTGCTAGAATGGGAGCAGGCCTAGGATTCCACAAAGACGAGGAACACATAAACCTGTACAAGGTTAGATAAATGCATATTTACTTTCAATTTTTGGGGTACATGTTTGGCATGTTTCCTCCTTTGTCCTATAATTTCATTCCCAATTTGTTTTGCCTGGCCCCGCTGCAGTCGAGAAGGTGAACACAAGATTTTCACCCAGGCTACCATCAGTGCCCTCTGTAATTGGCTGCAAGAACGTGCCAAGGACCACCCGGGCATGATTATCCCACTTTTTTTTTCTCCTGCTTACCTGAAGACACTGCAGCTTCCATTCAGCAATTCTCCTGCTGGACACAGCTCAGATTGACAACTGAATAAAGCAGGGCTCAAACCTACATGCTTTAATGCTCAGCACCATTGTGCCATCCACTGTATGTATATTATTAAAAGCCTTTGAATGAAGTGTGTTATGTGGTTGAAGAGTCATTTTAATAAGAAAGAGAGAGCACCATATGGGTTTGGTATAGCACATAATCAGCAAATGGACTGACCACATAATGCATGACCAACAAAGTTGTAAGTGTCCTGTGCCTGGTCAGATCCATGAGTTGTTCACATGTCATAACACACTGGGTCTCATGTGGTTGGTGCAGTAGATAATTGATGTTAGTTATTGATATTTGAGAAGAAAATTGGTACGAATGAAGAAAAATTAAATTAGTGGAATACATGCTTTATATTTTTGTATGGCTTTATGGAGGAGTGCTATAGTTGTGTATGGTGATTTGGTCATTGTACTGACATTAGCACTGGGTTCTTGTGGATATTTTAGAGTCGCAATATTTTATGATTTCTGATGTCAATTATACTGCGAATCTTATCTACTCGACTTCCTCATTGTGACCCCTTACTTGCTGACATCATTTGTTGGTACTGTCTCCATCCTTTTCAAAACTGCCATCATCACTTTTTTTTTAGAAAAACAACCCTCAAGTGCACATTTCTGTCTATCTACTATCCTATCTTCAACTTATCCATTCTCCCCAGAGTCTTTGAATGGATTGTTGCCACCCAACAATGTACTTACCTCTCCCACCACATTCAATCCCTCCAATCCAGTTTCTGCCCCACCTCTAAGACCACCAACAGCATCCTGCGCGACTGTGATGGCTACTCGCTGTCTCTATTTGCCCTTGTTGACCTCTTTGCATTCCCTGTTGACTCCAAGGCTGTTGCTAGATCTTCTGACTGTTTGGTCTACATTTAAGTCCTGTGTGAGTTGAAATTTCCTTCAATTCAACATCAACAAAGCCAAAGCCATTTTTTGGCTCTAACCAGTATCTTTGTGCCTCTTACCCAGACTCCATGAACGTCCCCCACCACCTCCATGCTGTGGAAGCTACAATCAATGGCATTACCACCTCAAGTTAGGCTCTCCAAACACTCACCTGCTTGTCCTCCTTGCCTGCATCCTTCACAATCTACAACCAATTCAGAATTACATGGCATGCACAAAAGGCCCACACTCGCATCATCCTGTTCTTTCCAACTTCCGCGCCCCAGTACATTGACTTCAAAGTCCTCGCCCTCATCTTCGGATGCCTCCATGGTCTTGCTGCATCCTATATGTGTGTTCTCTAGCTGCGCACATTATCTTGTACGTTGTATGCATCTTCTACCTCTCTGACACTGGATTATTGCTTGTTTGTCACGTCTTCTGTTCTATTATTGGAGGAAGATCTTTTGGCTCCTAAAAACCCTTCTCTTTTTGACTGTGCCTTTGGCCTTTCCGTATACTTTTCTCTTTCAGTCTCAGCGCCCACATTTCTGTTTTGTTAAATCTTCTGAGACATTTTCTTTTACTTGAGCACTATATAAATGTGAGTTGTGTTTTTTAGTTAGCAGTGTCAGAATGTTATTTCTGATGTGTTTTGTGCAATTGACAGACAGGAATTATACCTCTGTACGTCGCTGCAAGTCGTGCTGAAGTCAACTACAAAGGAGGTCTGTACACGCAAACTTGGATACATGCACAGTGTTTTGCTCGCAGTTGGCTAATTTTTAATGTTAGGAGAGTGTGGGTTGAAGTGTCTGTTCTCTGTAATTAAAAAGTTTGAAAAGTTACCAGGGGCTCCAACAGACCACCTTGGGATTTTTAAGATGTGGCTGTGCATTGGGTTGGAGTTATACCACAACTGTTGTTTTCCATAGGAGAAGAAAGTAACATGAGCCGCCCCCATGGTTTTAAAAAAAAAGTTTCTGCCTCAAATTTAAATAGGAGATTTACTATAATGGTACCAGGGATAAGAGACTTCAATTATGTGGAGAGACTATAGAAGCTGGGATTGTTCTCAGAGCAGAGAGGGTTAAGGGGAGATTTAATAGAGGTGTTCAAAATTATTTGTGATAGAGTTGATAGGGAGAAATTGTTACCATGGCAGGAGGGTCAGTAACCAGAGGACACAGATTTAAGATAATTGGCAAAAGAACCAAGGGGGAGATGAGATTTTTTTTACACTGTGAGTTGTTATGATCTGGAATACACTGCCTGAAAGAGTGGTGGAAGCAGATTCAATAGTAACTTTCAAAAGGGAATTGGATAAATACTTGAAAAAGAAAAAATTGCAGGGCTTTGGGAAAAAAGCAGGGAAGTGGAACTAATTGGAGAGCTCTTTCAAAGAGTAGGCACGATGGGCTGAATGGCTTCCTTCTGTGCTGTATGATTCTATAACTGTACACACAGTCACAAAAGGATGGACAATATATACTGTAATATCCAGTGTACTGATTGCATCTATGTAAAAGTTAGACTGTGTAAAAGTTTTACAGTTAAAAATAAAAGGTTGTTTCCCCTGGCTGGATAGTCTAGAACTAGGGGGCGTAGTTACAGGATAAGGGGTTGGCCATTTAAGACTGAGATGAGGAGGAATTTCTTCACTCAGAGAGTCGTGAATCTTTGGAATTCTCTACCCCAGAGGGCTGTGGATGCTCAGTCATTGAGCATATTCAAGGCTGAGATAGATTTTTGGACTCTAGGGGAATCAAGGGATACAGGGATGGGGCGGGAAAGTGGAGTTGAGGTTGAAGGTCAGCCATGATCCTATTGAATGGCAGAGCAGGCACGAGGGGCCGTATAGCCTACTCTTGCTCCTATTTCTTATGTTCTTAGACTCATAATTTTCACGTTGGTCTGACAGCATTTTGTACATTTTGTTCTTATAGCTACAGTCTGCCCTTGATAAAAATATGTTCTGAGTCAGTAATATATGTTATTATTTACCTTTGTACTGAAATGGTGATCATTATTTGCTAAAGAGCCACCACATATGAGAAAGTAGTTTTCTCCATGTGTCCATTATTGATATAATCAATGCCTGATATCGTTGGGCAATAGAAAGAGACAATTGCTGATTTCTTAAAGCAATGGCAAATTGCTCAATAGGTTTTTTGAGGTATTTGAGTATGTTAAATAGCCATATATTGATCAAGAAGGACTTTAAGGTATATAGGACAAGAGTTTTGAATCTCAGTCCTTGTGAATATTTCTTTTTTTTTAAATTCTAAGTTCAAGGGAATAATAAAAGAAGTATTGATGCAGATTTTGGGTTATAAATTAAGCCAGTGCTTTTTTGGCTTCAGAAGTAATCTTTGAATATCTTCATTCAGCAGGCATTGTAACACATTGTCATGGGCTTCTGAATTCTTTACTGCTGTACCCCTCAATGGTGGTCAGTATTTGTTTCTTGAGTTATATAAGTGACCTCTTAAGTGTACAAAAACACCTCAATATTTTGGGATTACAAAACATCATTGGTCACTTCTATAACCTGTGGGCCAATTATTTATGGTTATAGCCCTCAATCAGTCAGTGTTTGTATATATTGTCCAGGAATGCAGAAATTTGCGAGGTTCTATCTTTGTTCTGCACCTCTGTACAATTGTGGGCACTCATGAAAGCTATACATCAGCATTTGCTCTCAGCAGGTGGTTCCAAAACCTCTCAAACAACCAAGAACTCCATAGAAATATACATTTCTAGTAATTATACAATTATAAACAGCATACTTATAATGTTATCAAATGTAGTTTTACTGAGCTGTAGTGCATGAAAGTATTGTCTTAAAAAAAATTATGTGCTGCTGGGAATTACTCAGGTGAGAGTAGCATGACAGTATTTGTAATCTTCTGATGTCGGAATGAATTAATTTCAGATTTATTCCAGTGCACAAGAGTTCATAAATGATCGTAGGATTTTCAATGTAATGGAAAGAAATAAAGATATATTTAGTGTCATTTTGGAAGGCACTGTGTTTCTCCTTGTTTATTATTTGAGTAACCCTAAAAAAACGAATAAACACAGTTCAGCTTACAGCAATCAGCAAACTCTCATTTCAGTCCACTGCAACAGACTCTCATGTTTTTACTAAACTTGTCATTCATAAGTTAGTTGTTATAGCCCACATCCACACTGAACAACTGCAGTGATGATGCGATTTGGCACCTTCTCAGAACTGGGCTATAGGGACTGTCATGGGAATGACGCCAAATGGCATCTTCAGCATTGCATGAGATAAATGCGACTGGCGAGTTGACTTTCATTTGTCCTAATCAATTTTTTTTCTGTTATGGATTCATTTCAAGTTAATTGTAGTATTCTACATTAAACAAAAACATTTTTTTTAAATTAAAGAATCTGTACAACAACTATAATTATTAAAACAATATAGAGATCAATATTGGAAATCTATTGCATACAATTTTTATCCTTTGATTAGATCTGACTGAAGTGTCAGCTTGGCTCATTTGGTAGCACTCTTGCCTCTGACTCAGTAGGTTGTGGATTCAATCTCTACTCCAGAACTTCAGCATATGACCCTTCAGTGCAGTATTGAACAAGTACTGCATCGTCAGTAGTGCTGTTCTGCAGATGCCCATTCAAGTGGATGTAAAAGATCCATGGGACTATCCAAAGAAGATCTGTTTTTTGTTTATATTTGAGAGGTCAGAACTGAACTGGTGATAAAGATACTGGAGCACTTAAAAATAGATAAAGCACCCAGGTAGATAAATCAGCAATTGCCAGTAAAGTGTTAGGGTTTATAAACAGGTCCATTGACAGTAGGGTAGATTTTACAAATCCAAGCTTCGGGAGCAGAGCTTTGTGCCAAAAGCACAAATGGATAACATTTACCCTCATGGATCCAAGGACATAATATCCAGCAATCTACAAAGCTCTAATAAAAGCTCACTTGGAGGATTGTGAGCAGTAAATACTTTATATTTACAGTTGTCAACTTATGGGCAAGACCTTAGCACAGTGAATGTGAAGTTAATTGGATCAATCAAAAAAACTTGGTAGATTCCAGGCACAAAAGGAAGTAGAGGAATTATGGGCTTGGTACCAAATCAGGAGGGAGATGACAAAATTCCACATGGGTGCTATACATTGACTTAAATGAGACTAACCTGACCTATCAGTGATTGAATGTCCTTTTCTCATGCTTATCCTCTTACGTTTTATTCCTTGTGTGCAAATCTAAATTCATCACTAGAACTGGCTCTTCAGTATATTATCACAAAAATTATGTATGCGTGTGTGTAGAGAGAAGAGGAAAATGTATTAACAGCTTTATTATAATATTATCCAAGGTTATGTACCAGTGTATAGAAGTCTCTGACATATGACTGGTAATTACAGTTACATTCACAGATGTGTTAAAGGGTTATAGTTTTAGCCTCTTTTAACGTGTGCCACTCCTATATCAATTTTTATAAAATCTTGTGACTTTCTAAAATTAAATAGTGCTTTGCTAATTCTTTGGGGTGATTTTTGTAGCTATTGTCATACATAACAAGATGATGTAGCAGAATAAGTCAGAGTGAGGGAAGAGGAGGGAGAGAGTAATTCGAAATTAAGTTCTCATTTTGAGTCCTTTCTTTCCTCTCTAGGTCAGTGCAGCAGGGAGACTGGGGAGGGGAGGCTTGGATGCACTTTTATCATGTTTGAATTGGACTGCAACTTTAATTCTTTGTTATATTTTTGCTATTATTGCAGATTTGACTATCTAGAGAAATATCCCATGTAAAATCTCTGACCCATATTTGAATTACTGCTCTAGGGGAGTATCATTAGTATTATTATAATTTCTGCTGCATGGAATTTGTTTTTGTTACCTTTTATGAAGATATCCAGTATACTTAAGGGGCTGGTAACTGCCTCTATCCCAATTAAATTGGACAAAGATGCTTTCAGCTGGAGATAATGATATATTTGCTTAGTTTTTGGAAAACTTTAGTGTGCTTTTTTAATGTCTTCATTAAGGTGATGTAGTTGATTTTTGATATCACTTATTATTATAATATCCACCTGTTCACATAAAGGTTATATTTGTGTGCTCATGGGGTTTATATTGATTTGTATCACCTCAGAAGAAGTTAAATATTTTTTTACCAGCTGCAAAAAGGCAAAATCAAAACTTTGAAACCTCTTAGGCAAAGGAATTTACCTTGTACCTGATAAATATGATCTTTATTGGAAGAAACTTCTGGATTGGGCATGAACTGTAACAAATCATCTGTGGAAATTTTCAGCTCCCCTGCGCCGTACTCCGTATGCTCAACTGCTGGAGGCTCATTGTCCAGAGCAAACGGGAAGGACAACAAATAAATGAACAGATCACTGATTGAATAGGAAACAGAGGGTTACAGGCTTGGCACCAAGGCAGGAGAGGGATTACAATGGGTGTTACACATTGATCCAATTAATAGCCTGAACTGGATGGACTAATTGGCCTTTTGTCATTCTTGCAATCTTTTTATATTTTTTGTGTGCAGGTCTCAATCTATCACATAAACTGGCCCTTGAATGCATTATTTAAAAAAGAGATTTGGGAGACATTCCACTGCAAATTACCGTAATATTGCATAGACATGTTAAAGATGTGGTAGCTATGGACTTTGCCTCTTTTAATATGTATCACTCCCCATCCACTTTTTTGTTTTTTGTGCACTAAATCTTTGTATGTATTTTTCATGTAAAAACAGAAGTACCAGAAGGCCCATTTTTGTTTTAAATATAATTTTTTTTTGACACTGAAGCCTACAATTTCTGATTGGACTCTTTTGATCGGCCAACAAGTTGGCATTGGGGTTAACCCAGTGCTCACAGCAAAAACTGAGAGGAGGGCAGCACTAATAAAATGGCCCAAACAAAGCTAAAATATATTAAATGACAATATTATTGTCTCCATCTATTAGAACACCCATGTCCAGCAGTTCTCACTGGTCGCGGAACGCTTCAAACGTACCAATGGACACTGCGTCATCTCTCACCAAGGTCACCTGGGAGTGCAAGGCCATGGAAGAGAGGCAAGCAGTCGGAGCGACCTACCTGGCAGATCCTATTCATCCTGGACTGTAGATGGCAGTCTTAAACCAGGTCCAGGAGCAGATCCATGAGGAGGTCCTCTGATCTGCACACTCCCCTGCCCCCACCCACTGGATGACAAAAGATAACCAGGGTAGGGCTAAAATGCAGCTAGAAACTGAGGAGCAGCCCCTTTAGACAGTGAAACAGGGGCTGCAACCTATGGCATTGCATAAAGATGTGAAAAGTATCTACCTTCAGGCCATAGAATAGGCAAGCGGCCTGGGTATCTGTAAAGTCGCTCAAAAAAAGAGTTGAAGCCATTGCATCCTGCAACACTCTCCACCCTAGGTCCCCAATTCTTGATTGGTTACACCTGAAATGGGCATATAGTGGTGTAACAAATTGAAAGAAAGGGGTGTGGATCTGTCATGATGGTTCACCACTCATTTAATACCACATCGAATTTTGTGTAAATTTGGGTTTCACACTGCTGCCAGACTGGCAATCAATTTGCAGTTTATAATAAAATGAAACCGCTATGCCACAATCTCCCCTTATTCCCGTGTTGTCGGTCTTCCCTCCTTGCACTATTCCTCCTCAGCCTTCAGTTTCAGTACTTCTAGCTGATGCACACAATGGGCTCGATTTTCGCACCCCCGAGTGGGTACGTTTGTGGCGGGGGGGCTGCGAAAATCGGTGATTCCTGGGGCGGGTCTGGAGCCCGGCTCCAACCCGCCCACTTCCGGGTTCCCCAGTGACGCGCTGACATGCGCGCGCAGCCCCCGCTTGTGGGACTCCCGCTGGCAATTAAAGCCACTTAAAATACTCATTAAGGTATTTCAGGTTGTTTAGAGACCTGATTAACATGATACTTTAGGAGGGGTGGGATTTTGCAAACCACTGGGACTGTTTCCCGGACTGGGGGAAACAATCCCTGTTCAAATGCACCTGTTGCAGCCATCAGCCTGTGGCAGCTGCAAAGGTCCATTTGATAGGTTGGTGGGGGGAGACCCTCATTCATTGCAGGAGGCCACTCTGTCACTTTGGACAAAGTTTGGCCTCCACCACCCTCCTCCTAACAATAAAATTTACAAACTTGCACACTTACCCCGGTGTCCAGACACATGTACCTACCTTGCGGACCCCCTCAGATGTACATCTTCCAGATAGGGGCCGCCATAGCTGCAGTCACAACCTCCTCGGAGGACGAACAGCATCGTCAGCCTCGCCGTCCACCTCTGACACGTGGAGCCCCACAACACAGTGCTGCGACACATCCACCTGCACAGCAGAAGGGAGGGCAACGGCAGAGAGAGATGCGTCACAGAAGGCACTACCCTCGCCACAGGGTCTACAGACCGAGGCTCAGCTTCCTGGACCTCTCTGAGCAGCAGTGCACATGGAGGTTCAGAGTCACTCGACATGTAGTCGTGGACATCTGCAGCCTCCTTCATGCCGAGCTGCTCCCGGCTGGCCCGAGCACCATCTTCTTACCTGTCGCTGTCAAAGTCACCACTGCCCTCCGCATCCTTCCAGGTTGCCACCGGGGACATCGTCGACGTCTCTCAGTCATCTGCACAAAAGAGCCCTGCAAATACACCTACACCCACTCTGCAGTGACACAATGGGTAGCATCAGTTGTGGATCTTCATAGTGATCCTCAGGAAAGGGCATTATTGCACAAACCAGACAAGATTCGCAAAGACGTGGCAGTAGTGGTGCCAATATAATATGTTATGTGAGTTGATCAGAAATCAAATATAGGTAACCACCATGACAAACCCTCAAACAACCTCATGCATTCCCTTCATGCTTACGACACGTTTGCCTTATGCTTCCTGCTGCACATATGTGATGCTTGCCCTGTGGCTGCAGCACAGGTAGTGGCAGGTTGAGTGAGGCTGACCGTGAAAGAGATGCATGAGAGGGTGAATATGAGATAGAGCCATGAGATTGTATGAGGATTGGGTTGAGTGAGTGTGGTGGGATGAGTACTGGCGAGGTGAGTAAGTGCAGGTAAGATGAGGATGAGCTTTGAGTGGGTGTGAGGAGTGATGTGACAGAGTAGTGTTGGCAGTGCAGAAGGAGATGTGGGGTGGTGATGTGGCAGACAGAGTGTAGGGGAATTAATAAGTATACTTACTTCGGCTGACCTACTTAGGTGATTGAAGCGCCTCCTGCACTGTATGCAGGTGCGCGATATGTTGGTGATGCAGGTGATCTCCTCTCCCACCTCGAGCCAGGCCTTCTTGGTGGCAGAGGCAGGCCGCTTTCTCCCGCCCGCCGGGAAGAGGATCTCTGTCCTCCCCCTCCTCACCCCATCCAATAATACCTGGAGTGAGGCATCATTAAACCTGGGAGCAGCCTTCCCCCTGGGCCGCTCCATGCTGTAATTTTTCCTATTTCCTGCAGCATCAGTCAGTGGAGGACTGCCCCTTTAAATAGGGCTCCTCCAGCTGACAGTCTATGCTGCGCATGCGCAGTCCGCCCGCTGCGCAGCTTTCCAGCGCGAAACCCGGAAGCACAGGTAAGTGGATCCAATTAGCCTGCGATTGCGTGCGGAGCACCCTGATTTCATTGGGCGCGTCACCCACGCACCCAGTCGACCCCCCGCTGCGAACCCACCGCCCTCCTAATATCGGGCCCAATATCTTTACTTTTTCCTCTGCAGCCAAATGGGCTAATTCTAGACCTCTCCCTATGACTTTTTGAGCCCTTGTAGACAGTTTTAACTAATGCTGGTACTGCTCAATTTAGTGTAAATGTAAAAACTTTTAATAGCCTTTTGGCCTGTGAGTGATGAATTAATCCTACTTTATGCCTCCACCACTGTTACACTTTTGGGTTTTTATTCAAGATATTTTTCTCAGGTTCAGCATTTCAGATCACTCAGGTCGGTGAACTCTTGCTCCCTGTGAACTGGAGTGTGCCCTTACCAGCTCACAAACAGAAAACACCGATTACTGTTTTTCAGCAAACTGCTTATATACCCTCACATCACCTACCTCAACTTTGGAAGGAAGTAGAATAAGCACTGCTGAACAATGCCTTATGCTAGAAACTGTTAGACAGATTTATTGAACAGTAAATGAATAAATGAACAAAGGCAATGACACACTATACACATACAATAGTTCTAGATTTAACTATCCCTCCTCAAAAGATGGAAAGTACCAAACAACTACATCTGCTGTGCTAAACTGCATTGTGAACTGGACCTGATACAAGGGGGTACATTTTAACCCCGAAGAACGGGTGGGTTGGGGGCAGGGCAGGGGGTGGTGGAGCGAAAATTTCAGAATTTGGGAGCCGGAACGAATCCCAACTCCAACCCGCCGACTTCTGTGTTTGACCCAGACGCATCTGGGTGCGTGTGCGCTTCTGGAACCCAGAAGCAATTAAAGCCGGCGGGATGACATTTAAAGCTGCAATTAAGGTAGTTGAAGTAGTTAAGGGCATTAAATTTTAGTGTATTGAGGCAGACAAACAACTTTACCTCTACCTGAACGTGTCTCCCATGGCCTCTGAAAGACGCCATGGAAACGGAGGCGAGTTGCAGCGGCCAGCCATTTGGACCTTTAAACCAGTGATTGACGTGAAGAATAGGTGAGTTTTTGCAGCATGGCAATCAGTTCTCCCAGACAAAGGTTTGGCTGGGAGTTCTTTGTGTTTAGGCTGAGAGTTCTTTGTTCACACTCAGAATTCTTACGTTCACACATATTTACCTACATTTTGGACCCCCTCAACCTGACACCATCAGGATGGGGAATGCAATGGATTTATTCAGCAGTACATCTGAGGAGGAGGCACATCAACACCCATGGCAGGCAAGGTGTGCAGCTCCACAAAACAGAGGTGCGCTACAAGGACCTGCAGAAGCGCAGAGAGAGGACCAGCAAAGGGACTGAGGTTGCAGGAGGCACTACCAATGTGAGAGGGTCTACAGACAGAGGCTGAGTTTCCTGGACCTCTCTGAGTAACAATGCCTACAGAGGTTCAAATTGATTTGCCAGGTGGCCGCAGACATCTGCAGACTCCTTCATGCAGAGCTGCTCCTGGCCACGCATTGCCCATCGCAGTTAAAGTCACCACTGCCCTCAATTTATTTGCCCCCCGATCCTTCCATGGCACCACCGGCGACATCATCAGGATCTCTCAGTCATCTGCACACAAGTGTGTACGACAGGTCACAAATGGCTTGTTTGCCAGGGCATCCGACTATGTCAACTTCCCCATTGACGACATCAGTCAGACTGAGAGGGCAGTGGGTTTCCACTCTCTGGCTGGCTTCCCACAGGTACAAGGCACAATTTGATTGCACACAGGTAGCAATCCGAGGACCTGCACATGAGCCAGGACTGTTCATCAACCGAAAGGGATATCACTCCATCAATGCGCAGCTGGTTTGCGACCACCGGAAGAGGTTTCTGCAGGTGTGCCAAATTCCCTGGCAGCTGCCATGATTCCTACATTTTGCGCGAATCCAACATCCCGGCCCTCTTCCACACACAAGACAGACTTAAGGTCTGGGTCCTTGGAGACAAGGGATACCCCCTGCAGACACGGTTCATGGCACCTGTGGGAATCCCCACCAGCGAGGCACAGCAGTGGTACAATGACAGTCACATTACCACCAGGTCTGTCATTGAACAAGCCATAGGACTGCTGAAGATGTGCTTCTGGATCGATCTAGGGGAGCCCTTCAGTATGCACCAGCAAAAGTGTGTAGAATAATAGTCGTGTGTTGTGCCCTGCACAACATCGCTCAACAGAGAGGGTTACCGGCGGATAAGGTCCCATGCGCTCATGAAGCAGCTGCACTTACCATCAACATTGAAGAAGACAAGGAGGAGGAGGACGATGGGCAAACCATTGGCAGAGTAGTGGCTTATCTGGCTGCTCGCTTTGCCAGGGAGTCACTCATATTTGATAGATTCTCATAGGGAGATCTGCAAAGTGAAGATAGTCAAGTACGCAGTCCACCTGGAATGACCATCACCACCATGGACACCGCCATCTGCGCCCCCCCCCCACCCCCATTTTGCAGGATGCACAAAACAGTCCTACACATACACCCATCGTAAACGCGCCCAATGGGTGGCATCAAGTCTCGCCGTTCATGATGAAGCTTTCACAAAAGGGCAAGATGTAGCAGTGGTGATGAGAATCATAACATTTAATGTGCATTTAACAGAAAACAAATTTAAATGATAAACATGACATTCTGTCAGACACTCTTGTGCATACCTTTGGTGATTACAAAATCTTAGACTTCCTCTTCCTACAGCTTCTATGTGGTGCATCCCTTGTGGTGCAGCAAAGGTAGTGGCAGGTTGCTCAGATTCATGCCCTGACTGCTTAGATGCTTTTGGCCTACGACCTCTGGGTTTTGGACCTCGTGAGGCCCCGCCAAAGACTGCTGCACCAGTGCAGGGGCAGACTCGGCCTTCTGGAGAGGAAGCAATATTGTGGGTACCGGTTGAGGTTGTGGGGGGGGGGCACTGGATGAGATGTAGGAGCGCTTTGAGTGGAGACCCCACTTCCATGTTCCCTTTCGTCATCATCCCTCTTCTGGGCCAGGGCCACATCACTCCTAACACTCTACTGGACAACAGTTTGGAGGACGTGTGATGCCTTGTAAGGCCAGTGCTAATGTTTCTGTATGCCTGTTTAAGGTGGCAGAATGTTGTTCACCCTGAGTCCGCACAGCCGTTGCCAGGGCCTGAATGGACACATTTGTGAGCCGTGCATGAAGCGCCATGGAGGCTGTGATTCCCTCCATCGCAAATATTCCCTCACGTACCTCCGCTGCCAGTCCACTAATGCTGGAGGTGGACTTCTCTATCCACTGTGCTAATGTGGAGACTGAGCGTGGCAAGTCTTCCATTAAGTCACAAAGGTGCATCAGTACCACTATCGTTCTCCTTTTCAAGGACGACCCCTGAGATTCAGCATCCGTGCCCAGCTGAACAGAGCTTGGAGAGAGGAGTGCACCCACTGATGTGGACTTTCGCAGCTGCCCCTGCAACCAGTGTCTACTCATGCTGACTTGTGTGGGTGACTCACCAGGTGACAACCCAACTACCTCTCTAATAGGACCCACCGAGGTGTGAGTATCTGTGCTGGTGCATGGCTCGCTATAATATGATGGTGTGCCCTCAGAGGCAGGGAGCTCCTCTGAGGAGTTGCCCTCATTCACGTCATCACTCCTTGAAGGCCCTGGAAAAGAACATACAGCAATATTAAGAAACATCGCAGAAGTAATGTCGCGATGAGCATACTGAGGTGTGCAACAGGTCAATCATTGATAACATCAGTTCATGTGTGTGAGGGATATTAAAGTTCTATCACCGGACGCTCGCGGGGTGTCAGTTTCGGTATCCCCGACCGCCAGGCACTCCACTGTTCGGCTGATGTCCAAGGCTGCCTCCTCCGCCTCTGCAAGCTGACAGCAGAAAATTGCATTTAATCAGCTCATTGCACTTTTGGCCAACTATGTGCTTGCCATTCTTGACTGAACTTCGCCAGGACCGGAAAATATACCCTATGAAGTACAGCTTAGGAGTTATGAACAGTGAAACATTTATGTTGGCAGCACTAATGATTTTGATTTCCCCTTCTTACTCCTATTCTCCATTACACAGGCGAAGTAAAAAAAGAAATCAGACTTATGGCTGTTACCTTGAATTCAGTACATTCCCCCCAACTGAATTTCTTGTTTATTTCTGACCCATCCTGTCAGCAGTTTTCTTTCATACCCACTCCCTGACTGTACTGCATTTGCTTCGCAGACCTTCCTGCCTAGTTCTGTCTCTCGTTCCCTCTTCCTGACTGTATTGCTCCGTCTTTGCAGATCTTCTGGCCTGGCCTGTCAGCAGTTTCTCCCTCCTTCTGCTTTTTTCTTTCTTCTTTGATAAACCACTATTGTAATCTGCATTAAAGCAGTTATGTCTGTATGTAAGGGTCAATATTATGGAATTGTGCTTCTGACACAGACCGTCACCTGTTGGGTGCACATGTCAGATATCTGGGCATATGCTCCCTATGACTTTCTATTCAGAAGCTTCACCCACCAGGAGCATAAGTGGAATTTAGGCATGATCTCCTCGTGATTTTTTGTTCACTAAATTTTAATAAAAGTACTTTTACAAATTCATGCTTCAGTGTGAAGCTTCCATAGTTAATTGAAGAAAAAATATAACCAGTCCCTAGCTCTCTTGAAGTTCCAGACTACCCATGAGCAACATCATTGGAGGTCTTCTAATATTGATTACTATTTTATATTAATGTGACTTGGAAACCTAGGTAGAAATAATTATTACTTTTATGGAATGTAATATAAATCACAGTTTTCAGTTTTACTTGGACAAATTAAGCTCTTGGGCCTTAATGAATGCTTGCATTGATTAAGTAGCAACTGGAGAAATCTTTTTTTGGCAAATGCATCAGTTTTTTTTTCTTCAGAAATAAATATTACATGTAAATCTATAATGGTTATAAATCATTCTCTCCTACATCAATGAACAATGCATATACATAATGTTCAGTTTTGGCACTGGTACTATGAATGGAAGAAGAAATGTGAGCAACAAATGATATCATGAATTGCCCATCCCTTCAGGCCATTAGGCAAAGTTTCATATTATGGGGTGGGAACTCAAAATTTCTTTGCATTCCCCTGGAGTAATTTGCAAACCACACAGAGTTAAAAGATTTAAGCACTTCACACCCTTCCTAATTTATTCTTACTTTTCTTAATTTATTTTTCTTTCAAAACTAGGCTGAAGGTTAGAAATACTGGAAATGCTGAAAAATTCAAATGGAATCATATAGGTCAACAAAAGAGTCTCGAAGCTTAGCCAAAGTATGAGAAGCAGACAGGAAATGTGAAGGATCTGCACAGGGTTTACTGATGAACAGTAGAAGGAGAGAATAGGTCAGGCTTGTGGAGGAGAAGAAGCAGAGAAAACCAGCAGATAACAGCAAGAAAGTACACTCTAGTCTTCTTTGATAGGGGGGCAGGGGGGGTGGGGGTGGAAATTGGAAGGTTAAGGCAAAAAACATTATAGCGTTGCCCATAAGATTATCATTGCACTATTTTGGATTGCCAAATGTTAATAAACATACGTTTTCATGCAAACATTTATGATGAGATAATAACAGGTTGCCAAATAAACTGCTTTAAAACTGTAAGCAAAATAACATAAATTTTGATAGCCATCTGATAAAAATTTGCCATCGTCAGTTATTATTTCAAAACTTTTACAAATATGAATTCACAGGACAAGTTAGAGACAATCCCACCTTAAATAAATAAATAAATCCTTGAATTATTAGTCATATCACAAGTACTATGGGGGTGGGGGGGGTGGAATGGATGGTGACAGTGATGCCGTTCCATGGAATTTGAGAAGATTTGTGGGTTCCCACTACTGATTTCCACACAAGGCGAGTTTGTGATTTAAGCTGCGTCGTCACTAAAGGCACAAAGCAGAGGCACTTCTCTCGTGGGTGAGAAGGAAAACCAGACGGCAAGCGACCCAGAGCTCTTTTCGTACACCTGGCAATCTCCGATTTCACACCCCCTCCCACTTTGGAATTTTTGGGCAAAGTTTGGGCAGGGCAGGGATGTCGTCGTCCCCGTCTGCCCCTGCTGCCCCCTCCCCCCCCTCCCAGTTTTACATCCTTCCAATTTCCCACCAGGAGCTATTTTGAATTTTGCCTGCGCCTTGGAGGGCATTGACAACATTATACCTGCTGAACGCCCACCCTCCAAAAATACGTTAATAACTCTGAGGCTAGTAGATTTTCACATTTTTATGGTGACCGGAAGTCCTGGTATGCTGGAGATGCACCCCAAATCTACTGAAATGGAAAATCTGGGCCAAGGTGTCATTGATGGAGGTCTCAACGAGTAGGTTTCTACCCATCCCTTCTAATGGAGAAGTTGCGTGCGAGTGAAGACTGCATGAGGGGAAAAAGGGGGAAAGCGCAGAAAGGAAGTTTACAAAAAATTTTAAAACTAAATGCTATGTACTTTTTGGAATCACTGATGACACACAATCCTTTGTGATCATGGTATTCCAAGGTGGCATATCGGAATCCATAGTTTAATTCCATGCGGTCAAATTTTATTTAAATGAGAATCAAAAAAAGGCACCTAAAAATTTCTATGAAAAGGCAATCTAAAGCCTACTTAAAAAAAAAGTAATATTGCAGATTGAGATATGCAGCAGAGATTCACTTGGTAACAAAATGGAGTATTTTATATGCAATATGATGACTACAATATAGAAATATTGTTGACAGGAATTCCCTCGGGGCTTTTCCAACTCCACACTGTAACTTCAGCATAAATGGGGTTTCTGACGAATTTCCGCCAGAGTTACCGTGGCGGAGTGGGAGAAGCCCCAAGGAAATTATTATGGTGGGCATTCTGATCTTTGTTGTTGGTCTGGATAGTCAATTCAATATTTCAAGTTTCTGATGGTACAAAAGGAATTAGTTTCTTTAAGCTGAATAAATGGAGGAAGTGCAAAGTTTGGCTTTGATATATTAAAACTGAAGTGAAATTCCAAATGCTTTATTTTTAATTTCTTGGACTGTACCCTATGAAATTACATCGTGGGATGATAGCCTATTAATGCTCAATGTGTTTGCCTGAAATTCCTTTGTCTGCTATTTCAGCTTAAATAGGTTAATGCCTCTGCTAGAATAGCAGACAAAGGAATTTCAGACCAACAAGTTAAGTATTCGTTTAATATTATTGAACAGAGTAATTTCACGGCCAATATTTCTAGTTATGCGCTCATTCTGCGTGTTTCGTTAGTTGCTGATCGAGCCTGAGGTTAGGATCAGATCAGCCATGATCTTATTGAATGGCGGAGCAGGCTCAAGGGGCCGATTGGCCTACTCCTGCTCCTATTTCTTATGTTCTTATGACAACGTCTGTTGACTCCATTATCTCACGTGAGTAAAGCCATCGGGGCCGATTTTCCTGTCTTCTCTCTGCTGTAACATCGGATAGGCACAATATACAGATCCAGCTGAGACCGAAAATCTGAGGATTTTGGGAAAACATAAATAGCTGGAGACTGGAAGAATGGGTTTCCATTGTCTGTTTTCTGACCTATGCGCCTGGGGGAAAGGTCAGAGAAGTTGGCCCTCATACCCATCATTATGTAGATATATTTGATACTTTTTAACACTTAGACACATTGGCCCCGAAAAACCCACAGGTCGTTCAGTGCAATTCCAACTTAAGTTGGACAGTAGTGTGGCTGAATGCCTGCAAGTTAGGCCTCAACCCGCTGGGCCTGATCTCTGATGCGAGTATCCTCAAAACCTTGTTTGGGTCAGATCTCTGCATCAGAGGGGATGTAGCCAGGAGGGTCAAGGGACTCCGATGCTGGGAATTTCTTTGGCCTTTGCCTGGAATTCACCAGGTGGCTAGTACACCAATTAAAAGGAGGCATACCGGCCTCCTAGCCAGTGCAGGTAGGGCCCACCTGGGGATCGTGGCCTGGGCCTGAACCCCAGAATACTTCAGAGTGACTTCAGGCCTGATCAGCCCCCTTCCCCAGGGGGCCATAGGCTGCTTAAACTTCACCTTTAACCTGGGGCTGCCACAGAATGACAAAGCAGATGGCTACCACCGGCTATCCCATCTGCAATGGTGTGAATGCCTGCCAGGATTATTCAAATCAAGGAACCTCCCCCAATCTCACATACCCCAGCAGGGTCAGCTGCTGTAGTCCCTGGAGGGCTGATTCACTGGGTTCAAATGTCTGTGGATGTTTGGGCCGATTGTCTTGGAATTATCAATGCAGAATGTTATTTGTCAATCATCAATGCAGATACGAGTGGATAATTTTTACACATGCCCGTTACTGGCTCAGAGCCTTGAATGAGAGGACTGCCTATCAGGACATTGCAGCTCCTTTCCCTTTTTGGTTTTCCATTCAATAAAATAATGGATGGAGACTCACAGGGAGTGTGCCTGCACTTTCCGGCTATATGTTGCTGGTGAGGGAGTCTTCAAGCTGGGAGGGTACATTCGTAAAGTTTACCTTGAGTCTCTTTAAATCCTTTTGAATAACTTGACACGTTTGATTTTTTTTTAAACTTTGTAGTAGCGGCCAAATTAGATATTCTGTTTGCAATCTTCCATACAGGTAATTTATGAGAATTATGATTGAGGGAGTTCAAATTACTGCTCCACAACTTAAATAATGCTGTTATATAGATAGCTTCTGTTACCTTTTGCTAAGTTCATTTTTTGTTAAATTTGCAATTTTCTGCATTATCCTTGAATCATTACCTTTGCTGGAAATCTGACATTGGACACTTGACCAAATGTTTCTTCAAAATCAGGACACACAGTACTAGCTGTATTATTCTAATTCCCAAATTAAACAACACAAAATTTGGGTAAGTTGGTTAGGTACACAAACTCCATACCCAACTCATTAACTTTTTTTAATTGCCACTTTTGTTGTTGAAATATGGCTCTGAATCCCACCAATAATATAGGCCAATATTTTCCCTATTAGGGTCATGCCTTTGCTAGTCTTCTAAAATCTCCAGATTCTAACCAACTGTGGAGAATTTCAACAAAATACACCAGTATTGTCTCCTTCATTTCCTTTAATAATCTATATGCATGTTGTTTGGGACTGGCATTTTATAGATGTTCACTTATTTTGGTTTACCAAATCCACATGCCTTACATGTAAAAATAAATAGTATCCAAAAAAAGTATTGGCACTCTGATGAAAGTGAAATAGTGTCGGAAAATTACATAGCAGTACTGGAAATCTAGGTTGTGATTTGGGCAGTAGGATTCATCATCTACATTGACTGATCATGACAGAACACATTCACCTAACCTGAGTATTGCAATCAGTTATGCATTTGACTTCATTGAACAGTACGTCTCTTTGTTCTGTGCCATTTTTTTTGAAAATTTTAACACCCGTGAAGAAAACTGGTCTGATCAATGTGGGTGTTACAAAATTTCATAATAACAATTTGCTAAAAAAGTGATATTTGCAAAATATGGATATAAGTGAAATTCCTTAATAATGTAATCAGGTTTCTCCCACAGCATTGAAATGGCCCTAAACAAAATCACAAAGAACATTCTTGGTTATCGTGATCATGATGCATTATCCCTCCTTGCCCACTCGGCAGCCTTCGACATCGTTGATCACAGCATTCTGCTCTAATACCTCTCCTCTGTTGTCCAGCTCAGTGGGACTGCCCTTGTTTTGTTCCACTCTCACCAATCCAATTGTAGTCTGAGCATCTCTACCAATGGCTTCTCTTCCCACCATGTACCATCACCTCAGGTGTCCTCCAAGGATCTATCCTTGCGCCCCCTCCTCTCTCTGATTTACATGTAGCCCCTTGGCAACAGCATCCACAGACACGGGATCAGCTCTATCGCTCCACCATCTCTCTCGGCCCCTCTACTGCCTCTGTGCTACCAGACTGCTTGTCCGAGATCCACTCTTGGATGCACTGTAATTTGCTCCAGCTAAACATTGTGAAAACTGAAGCCATTGTCTTCGGCCTCAGTACAAACTCAATACCCTTGCTACTGACTCCATGCACCTCCCTGACAGACCTATGATAAATGCCAATAAATGGTTTCTTCCACCTGGGAAGCCTAAAACACTGTCTTGGATGAACCCGACTGTTTGCAACCTCAGAGTTCTGTTTAACCCTGAGCTGAGTTTCTGACCCCATGCCTTCTCCATCACAAAGACAACCTACTTCCACCTCCGTAATATTGCCCACCTCCGCTCCTACCTCAGCATATCTGCTGCTGAAACCCTTGTTCATGCCATTGTCATTTGCAGACTCGATATTCCAGTGCTCCTCAGGACGGCCTCATATCCTCCAACCTTGGTAAATTTTTGCTCATCCAAATATTTGTTGCCCATATCCTATCCCACACTAAGTCCCACTTGACTATCACCTCTTTCCTCGCTGATCCACATTGTACAATCAACAGTTTTTCAAATATGGTGTGAACATGCAGTGAGTACATTATAACTTCAACACAATTAATTTGCAGTGCAATTCTTTTACAGTGAATCCAAAATTATTTCAGTACTGCTGAATTTTCTAATTAAAAATTATTGGGGATTGTACAGTTAATAATTTCACAGTTATCTCTTGTAATATACAATTTTTTATATATAATATGGGATGAGGGGAATTTTTTTAATGCAGTTGTTATGATTTAGAATGCACTGCTGAAAGGGTGGTGGAAGCAGATTCAATAGTAATTTTCAAAAGGGAATTGGATATATACTTGAAAAGGTAAAATTTATAGGACTATGGGGAAGAAGCAGGGGACTGGGACAAATTGATTAGCTCTTTCAAAGAGTCGGCACAGGCACAGTGGGCCAAATGGCTTCCTTCTGTGCTATATGATTCTATGATATAATCTAGTTCATACAGATTGATTGTTGGGTTGAGTACTCTAATGAATTCACTATGGGATGTTATCTATAGTTTAAACAAGGCCTTCATTATATTCTGGAAAGACTCAATTATTAGTGATGTTTTTGGCTTCATGGTTTGGAGTAAGCAATCTTCACCTTTGAAAAAAGATCTTGATTTTGGAAGCTAACTTTATCAAAGTTAACTTATATTTTGCACATAAAGAAACAATGTTTGCATTTGTATAGACCTTCTCATATCAAAACATCTCAAAGGCCTTCACGTTGAATTTTGGAGCGCAGGTAGAGGAAGGACATATTACTTAGGACTGGTATGTTAGAATATTTTTATAACCAGGAACACCAACCACAATATCAAAATCTTATCAGTGAAACACCCACCTGTATTAGGCTTCTCAGGTGGAGGAAAACCATTCATTGACATGGTACCATAAGTCTGTCAGCAGTGCTGAATGTGGATTGTCATCCTTCCCAATACTGGGCCTCCAGTGCCATTTAAAAAAAAGTACTGGATGGGTATATTCTTCCCCTCACTCTTAATTGTGCTGTGCTAATGTTGACTGGGTGTGTTAATTAATACACACATTCTATGAGGCACTTTAATTTTCACTTTTAAAAATTGGCAGGAGAGAAATCCTTAATGCCTGTTTGCAATACAAATCTATCAAAAATCTAGTCAGAATATCTTAAATCCTGTCACTCAACAAAATGCAGATAATGTGGCCAATCATTTCCTTGCCTGAGCCCTTGAAGTCATAAAAAAACTGAAGTGAAAACCTACTTATTCAGGAAGCAGTGTCCTGTTCAGGCAACGGCAAAGAGAAGGAAAATTCTTAGGCAAGAGCAGAAGGCCTTTAAATCATTGTTTGAAGTCTCAACCAAGAGCTTCTGCAAAGGTATATTATAAGGCTACACATCATGAGGCTAGCAGGGTCATTAGGGAGATGAAGTAGGATCAATAGGTCCCATTAATTTGAAATAGAGCAATTACACAAAAATGTAAATTGTTGAACAAATCCAGGGAAAAATCTCATAAGGTGACGTCATAGTCAGCACAGAGGGGGGAACGGCGGAAACCGAGGAAGTTAAACTAAGTCTTTAATTTACTATACACACTAGATTTGGGCGTCCTCGTACACGAAACACAAAGTTAACATGCAAGTACAGCAAGCAATTAGGAAGGCAAATGGTATGTTGGCCTCTATTGCAAGGGGGTTGAAAGGGGTTGGAATATAAGAGTAAGGAGGTCTTGCTGCTCCGGTGAGATCTCACCTGGAGTATCGTGTACAGTCTTGGTCTCCTTACCTAAGGAAGGATATACTTGCTTTACATTGGGTGCAACAAAGGTTCACTGGATTGATTCCTGGGATGAGAGGGTCGTCTTATGAGGAAACTATAGATAACATCCCATAGTGAATTCATGTTTAGAAGAATGAGAGGTGATCTCATTGAAACGTATAAAATTCTTAGCGCGCTTGATAGGGTAGATGCTGAGAGGCTGTTTCCCCTGGCGGGAGAGTCTAGAACTAGGGGTCATAGTCTCAGGATAAAGGATCGGCCATTTAGGACTGAGATGAGGAAAAGTTTCTACACTCAGAGAGTTATGAATCTTTGGAATTTTCTATCCCTGAAAGCTGTGGATGCTCAGTCGTTGAATATATTCAAAACTGAGATTGATAGATTTTTGGACACTAAGGGAATCAAGGGATATGGGGATTGGGTGGGAAAGTGGAGTTGAGGTAGAAGATCAGCCATGATCTTATTGAATGGCAGATCAGGCTCAAGGGGCCGTATGGCCTACTCCTAATCCCATTTCTTATGTTCGTATTTTCTTTTGTTGTAAATCATGATGCCAAGGGGTTCATTTGGGCCAGAATTATGACTGACTAATCTTGTGTTCTCCAACAAATCTGTGGGGACATCCTCAGGGTCTGGAGAGAGCATTATACTGAGTTGGCTCAAAAAGCTGTAACAAGGACCCAGCTTCATGGAGGTTGGAAAATCTGGTGGTATGTGCTGCACAGAAAGAAGGTCTTAATGAACTAGTTTGATGGCAGGAGGTGTATTCCATGCTGTATTGTCAGGTAGGGGAGCAGACATGGACAGTATTCATGCCAAATTCCAAATTCCTAAAATCTGCCCTAAGTGAGGTGAGGGGGGGTGGGGGTTGGGGGAATGGCAGTGGTAGTGAAGGACAATGCTGACTTGCTTTGGAGATGCTTCCCTGAGGCTGGTGAATAGGGTTCAGTTTGATGTATGTATACTCTTGATGTTCAAGAGTACAGTTGTGGTTTCTATTCATGAGAGCCGGATCCTAGTGAATTGGAAAATTACTGAACAATCTCTGTGGCAGTTTCAGTAATCTGTCATTTGAGCCAAAAAAGCTTGCAATGATCCAAGGCACTGATGATTGACCAGCTTGTCTTGCTTTCAGATGGAAACTGGAAGGATAAATGTGTCACTGGGAGCCGGGATTCTTATGGGTGGTCCTGGTTGGACAAGCAATGGGAAGCCTACCAGTGATGGTAGCCTGCATGTTTTTAGGTACTTCAGCTCCAGTAATACCTTTGTGAACATGTGGGGAGCCCAAAGCCATGGCTCTGCCAACCTCCATATAAACTTTCTGGATTCAGTTAAGGGTATGTCCCTACGAAGAGAGATTTAAAAATAAAATTGTTCACAGGATGTGGGTGATGCTGGCAAGGATATATTTATTTCTCATCCTTAGTTGCCCTGAGAAGGTCATTCACTTCTGGGTTCAAATCCAACCCAAATTGATGGGATAAAAGTCCCCTCCAGCTTCTGGCTGTCAGGATCCAATGTGAAATGAGTTTGGGCAATATAATAGTAGGTACAGCATAGGCCATTAGGCCCATTGTGCCTGTGCCGGCTCTTTGAAAGAACTATCCAATTAGTCCCATTCCTCTGCTCTTTCCCCATAGCCCTGTAAATTTTTTCCCTTCAAGTATTTATCCAATTCCCTTTTGAAAGTTACTGTTGAATCTGCTTCCACTACCCTTTCTGGCAGTGCATTCCAAATCATTACAACTCACTGCGTAAAAAAATGTTTCCTCATGTCGTCTCTGGCTCTTTTGCCGATCACTTTAAATCTGTGTCCTCTGGTTACCGATCCTTCTGCCACTGGAAACAGTTTCTCCTTGTTTACTCTGTCAAAACCGTTCATGATTTTGAACACCTCTATCAAATCTCCCCTTAACCTTCTCTGTTCTAAGGAGAACAACCCCAGCTTCTCCAGTCTCTCCACGTAACTGAAGTCTCTCATCTCTGGCACCATTCTAATAAATTTCTTCTGCACCCTCTCTAAGGACTCGACATCCTTCCTAATGTGTGGTGTCCAGAATTGAACACAATAGTCCAGCTGAGGCCTAACCAGTCTTTAATAAAGGTTTAGCATAACTTCCTTGCTTTTGTACTCTATGCCTCTATGCCTCTATTTGCTTTTTTAACAGCCTTCTCAACTTGTCCTGCTACCTTCTAAGATTTGTGTATGTGCATCCCCAGGTCTCTCTGTTCCTGCACCCCCTTAAAAAATGTACCATTTAGTTTATATTGCCTCTCCTCATCCTTCCTACCAAAATGCATCACTTCACACTTTTCTGCGTTAAATTTCATTTGCCATGTGTCTGCCCATTTCACCAGTCTGTCTATGTCCTCCTGAAGTCTGTTACTATCCTCCACATTGTTTACTACATTTCCGAGTTTCGTGTCATCTGCAAACTTAGAAATTATACCCTCTATACCCAAGTCCAGGTCATTAATATATATCAAAAAGAGCAGTGGTCCTAACACGACTGTGTACTTCCCTCCAGTCTGGAAAACAGTCTCTATCCATTTAATGTGAATGGGCCTTCAGCATGAAACTGTCACTAATTTGCAATGTTACTCAAAGAGACCACAGGATGGCTGTTTGGGCAATGGGAAAAAATGTCATACAGTTGCAGTAGAAGTTATTCTTGCAAAGTTGGGGCTGAGGCACATTGTTGGGGGAGAGAGAGCTTTACTCTGAAGCTGGCTGTGCTACACCTGACCTGAAGATGTTGGGTGCTGACACTAGGAAAGGTTCCATTCCCTAGCACTAATATCATTCACCTTGATGAGCCCCTTGAATTCTGACGCTCAGTAAAATTGCAATCCTGTCATTTTTGTGCCTGGCGTCCATGGGGAAACTGACAAAGTTGCTTGCTAAAGAGAAAATGCATCCTTGACTTGCTTGATGCATCTGTCTGTGCACAGTTGTTTAGCTTACATTATAGGTGTCCCCAGTGGCAGCCTGCAATGACTCAGAAGCATAGAAGTTAAGGGCAGTAGTGTTAGGGCAGTGCACATGATGGAGGCAGTGTTAAGCAGCCACTGGATGCTATTTTTATATTGACATGATTATGATTCAGTGCAAATGAGGTAAAATTACAGAAAATTAGATGAAATATGGAGTCACATCATTACTGTCTCATATGAACACGCCTGCCCAAAAATCGGTGGGTACTCCCACCAGCCACTGGAAAATATGACGGAACGTGGATGGTGATCCAGTGCCCAAAATCATGTGGATGCCAGCAGGCTATGGGAACTAAGTAGTGTAATGGTTTAGTAAACTGCCATTCTGAAACCTGGATTTCCATGTGCGGGCAATGGACAGCCGGCTGCAAGCTAAATGTAAAACTAACACAACTTGCTAACACAAGACCTGTTTAAAAAATTAACGGTCTTCCTGGCACCAAGTCTAGGTGATCCTGGCACCTAGTCTTAGTGAATCTTGGCAGTTTTATATTTGGTTTAAAGCCAGCTGCACAAAACCTGTGCGTGGGGAAGCATGAGCACCAGCATAGGTCTTGTGCAATATTGAAGCGTCTTTACAGTCAGCAACCTACACCTTACTGGGTTGCAAGTTAATAGCACAAACATTCAATTTTTCAGCTGAAATTAACACTAAATTGGCAATCTTACCCAAGGAGGCTGTAGGATGGTTAATGCGGGCATGGAAGAAGTCATGCTGCTGCAACAGGAAGTGTTTTTCTGAGGTTAATGAGCATTGATGGAAAAGATTCCAGAGAATGATCTGCTCCACAGATTTAGGCTTTTGGGATTTGTATAAACAGTTTTATTTGTTGGTAAAACTGTTCCTTCATTGCTTCAATGTTTGTTATGTACCTGCAACTGTAATTTGTGATCCTTTCCTGCTTAAATCTAGGAAGTGCCTTGATCTTTCACTGGTGTAAAATGTTAAAAATAATTAAGTTCATATTCAGGATTTTCTGATACTTAAGAAATGTGTTTAAGTTGTTTTGCAGCTACCTTATGTAGGGAATCATTTCCGTAGACCTCATGCAGCCATTGAATCTTGGGGTACAAGTAACCCAAGGAATTGTGCATGTCTCTGTCAATTTCTCCTAATATAATTTATTGCTGTTACCCTTAAGGTTTCAGCACACTCAAAACAAAAATATTAGGTGTCAGCCTTGGTTCAGTAGTAGCATTCTTGCCTCTGAGTCAGAAAGTTGTGGGTTTAAGCCCTACCCCAGAGCTTTGAGCACATAATCCAGACTGGCACTTCAGTGCAGGACTGAAGGAGTGCTGCACTGTCAGAGGTACCACCTTTTGAATGTGATGTTAAACTGAGGCACTGTTTGCCCTCTTGGGGTAGACGTAAAAGATTCCATGACACTTCCCAAAGAGGATCAGGGGAGTTCTCCGGGTGACCTGGCCAACACGTATCCCTTCGCCAACATCACTAAAATATAGATTATCTGGTCTCTGCTGTTTGTGAGACCTTACAAATTGGCTGCTGCATTTCCCTACATTAAACAGTGATGGCACTTCAAAAAGTACCCCATTGGCTGTGAAATGCTTTGGGACATCATTTTATCTTGAGTCATAATCCTCAGACTGAAATCAGTAAAATATATAACTGATTTTCAGCCATCTACCTCTCACATAATGCTTAAAAAAAAGTTGTGTTTATTTGTAACAAACCCAATCTAGTCCCTCACTGACTGCATGGATATTCAGACTATTCTGATATTTGGAACTGCCTCAGAAGGATAGCATCAAGCATCTCATCTTATCTCAATCTATCTATCTATTATATATTGGGAATGGTGAGCAGTTTCAAGTAAAATATTGCACCTGTAGATGGAGATATTGATATCAATGTAATATTATGTGACCAAGTGATTATGAGGAACTGCTGGTAAAGTAATCAGACCGTTCCTCTCTGAACTCACTAGAATCCCAAGCTTTATTAGGATACTGGGAATCCATGAACTGCCCAAGTGGGCAGGAGGAATTTTTCAATGAGCAGATATGTTGGCCCTCTTCCTCTGAGCAAAATTCTTACCCTTTCTTCCTACCCCCAACAATGAGCCAGATTTTGACCCACATATCCCTGCTGGGCAGGATATGGATGTCCTACAGAAAAATACAGACCATAAAAAATAGTAAAACCCTCATCCCACTGAGCAGACATATTGCTTCTACCCCCACCCCCCAACTGAAAAGATTTCAGACCCCCTTCATCCACCCCATTAATCTTGTTTATGGCTCCTAACTCTTCCAAACCCCCAAGCTGTGTGATATTTTGGCACCCTAATGCTTTCTCCCCCCTCCCTGGATAGCTGTTGTTCCCTCTACCGCTGGTGATATGAATTTGTCTTCCGCTCTTCCCCCTTTTTGACCACACCTCTCCATTCTGCACCCTCCCCTCCTGTCCCAGTCTTCTTCCTCCTCTCCCACTATGTTCTCCCTCCCTTGCCTCCTTCCCCCCCTCCCACGCTCCTGTCCCTTTCCCCTCTCCCTCTCCTGACAACCCTCCCCTCCTATTTGCCTCTACCTCTTCATTCTCCCCGCCCCCCACCCACATATTGGTTCCATTATCACCTACCCTCTAATCCTGCATAACCTGAAAAA